>NW_020538040.1:25524168-25751527 GCF_003426905.1 Ctenocephalides felis
AAAAAAAAAAGTTGTATTAGGTAAGTATTTAGTTTTGTTAATTCTCGGCACGGAGATTTCCAGGATTTTGCCTTAAGGCACGATGCCATGCACTACTAGATTGAAACTCAATTTGGCCATTCTGCATCCGAATCGGCTAATATGCATAAATATCAATACTCACGCACAAAAGTTGTGCGATGTATATCGTTGATATTCTGCGGGCGTGTATAATGTATGCCACTAACATTGGAATGAGTATTTTTTCTGCTCTTTCTTCTTGCTCGTATTATTAAACGCAACGGCCGAAAAAACACAACACAATGGGACATTAGAACGTGTGCTGAACTGAAATTAGCATTACAAGAACAATACAAACACGCATGATACATCTAGGGCTCCATTTAGATGCTAGACCTCCATAATTTAAGGGCCCTCTCTATCTTACTTTCTAAGAAACCGCATCGACGACAAATGAAACGACCAAAATTGGCCAACCGCAGGGGCGTAGCACGTTTACAGATTCATTTCATGTAACATATCGAGAGCGATTGAAAAAAATAAATTTATTTAAAATTTCTGCATTAGCTAGAAATATCGAAGCGGATAAACATTGATACGGAACCCATAGATATGTAAAGACAATCTATACTTATTGAAATCGCTGTAAGAATTCTAATAATTTGGTGTGTATATATCATTAATGATTTTGATAGCATATGTCAATGATCATTTTGATCGCCAAATGTCGCTTGTTGGTTCATGCCCTCCTGTTAGATTGAATGGTGAATTGGTTCCTTTATCCAATGTAGTTAAATATCTGGGAATAAATTTGGATAGTAGACTACAAGCATTAAGCTATACTTAAGAAGCGCCAGCAGCTCGAACTAACACGTAGGCAATTTAATTGGTTAATAGGCTGGAAATCACAAGTCTCAATAAAAAATTAACTCCTAATATACAAGACAATTATTATATTATTAAACCAATATGGTCCTACGGTCTACAACTTTGGGGTGCGGCCAGTAAATCAAACGTAATTATTCTATAGAGGTTCCAAAACAAAATTTTGTTAGACATCGTAAACGTTTCAGGTTGTCCTGATTGTCCCCAACTGTATTAACATCAAGATCTCAGAATTCCAACTATAAAAGAAAAAATCAATCATTACTGCTCCAGATACAATGCTCGTCTAAGTCGTCATCCAAACCATTTAGCGTGTGACCTGCTCAAGCCTTTATCGCCAAAGCGTCTCAAAAAAAGAATCTGCAATAATTACTACAACAAAACAAATAATATCTAAGAAGGTGCTATAGCAGGATAGTGATCCTTCTCACGCTGTCAAATAAATATACATGTGAATATACAAAACAAAAGTCGCTTTTTTACCTTTTTATCGTACTTTCGAGACCGCTGGACCTGTCTCTCCAAAAGTTCAATCAATTCTTCATTTGGTCAATACAATTAAAATGTTTCTTGAATCATTCAAATCGGACGCTGCGTTCTCTCAAAAACTAAATGGCTATTTTTGGCACTTTTGCCCGTATCTTTGAAGCGACAGGGTCAGAAACGAATCAGCACGTCTGCTTATCAATAAAAACGAATGTTTTTTTAAGGTTTTATAAGAATTGAAATGATTGGTAAGGCAGATCTAGCGGTTTCGGGAGATCGAGTAATTTTTTTTTTTAATGATTTCCAGCATTTTTTATATTATTTATTAATAACAATCAAGATACAATATCTCTTATAAGCTATTGTGACACAAAAAAGGAATAATAATAATAATATAATAAATAATAATAATAATTATAATAATAATGGGATCGAGTAAATAAATATACGGTCGGATATGACTACGGACGGATATAATTCTGAGTTTTATTCTAAATTACTCTGTACGGTCGATTTTCTTAATTAATGAAGATTTTAAATTTCGTATATTTTTATAAATTTTTGAATTTTAAAAATTTTTCGACTTTTTTTAAAAAAAAAAACAGAAAAAAATAAATACACGTGATATCTTACTATACCCTTTTCTCCACCACGTGATATTTCGTGATTTTTTGTGAAATCCCCCCTCCCGCTAGAAACCTCAAGTGATAGATAGCCTATAACTCTCTATGGAAAAAATCAAAAGTTTCAAGAAAAGTCAATTTTCTCCAAAAATTTCAAAATTCTGAAAAGTCTAAGTTTTTAAAATCTTTAAGTTTAAAAAATTTAAAGTTTTTAAAATGTTTAAATTTCGGTACAGGAAGTTTCAGAAATTTGCCTTAAGGCACGATGTCATAATCCACTAGCTTAATCTTTCACTTAATCTGAATGATATAAGATTTCTCTACATATGTAAAGTTTCATCTTGAGCATGTGATGCTTACATAAATCTATCATAATTTCAAATAAACATCTACTTCATATATTACATCTGATTAAATTTGAATAAATAGAACATTAGCATCAGTATAATATGCTGGCATAAACTATAAGTTATAATTAGTCAGTAGAAAACATATATAAAATATTTCTCATATAATTTAAACAACCACTGTATGAATAAAATAATAATGATAGTTTTTTTAAATGAATATCTTTTTCGGTTGTGAAATCATAATGAGTTGGAGTATCAAGTAACAAACACAAAGAAATTGTTTTGAGAGTTTGATGAGATTTAGATAACCTAGATAATGTTTATAGTTTAAATGATCGTTTTCTAATTTTATAAAAAAAAGGTCTTCGAATTTAATTAATTTAATTGGTGGCTTTTAATTTATCGTAGCTTCAATCAAACATGTTATTGTAAGTGTCTTGTTATACAAATCGTATCTAAAAATCTATTTAGAGAGAGAATATGATGTTTTTTGCTTGCAAACACAAGGGTTCGGGTTCGAAACCAGCGTTAAATAAATTTGCATTAATGTTGTTTTTATTCAGATTTGATTATTTTTTTATGTAGTTGAACAGAAGAGCAAAAATTTAATCAGTCCGAAACGAATAATGCATCTTAACACGCACTGGCATGTTCTAAAAATAAATTTTTTCGCATAAAAATATTAGACATGTGAATAGTTCTTTATTTTAACAGCAATCAAAACTATTCTCAACTATTCTCAGTTTTCTGTGTACTGTTGAGACGGATCAAACAATTTCAATAATTCAAAAAACATTCGTTTCTTATTTATGGGGAGTCGCGCTCTTTATTTTTTGATAAAGGCAATTCCAGTCATTACAAAGATACGAAAAAAAGGGCTAAAATGGCACTTTTGAGAGAACAAAATGTTCGATTTTAATGATTCAAAGAAACATATCACTTGTTTCGACATACCTAAATTTTTGGAAAGACAGGTCCAGCGATTTTGGAAATCAAATAAAAAATAAAACAAAGTTTACAGCGATGCATGGCATGTATCTTGATGCAAACTTCTGGAGCTTCCTGATCGTAATTTAAATTTTTAAAAGCTCTGAAAAAAATTAATCATTTTGAGAATTTTGATATTTCTGAAAATTTTTGAGAATTTTGGAAACGTTTGAAACTTGAATATTAAAAAATTGCTTTTGTTGAAAAACTGATATTTTTTTAAAACTTTTTTCAGAACTAAAGTTTTTTGTTTTTTTCCTTGAAAATTTTAAAAGTTTCCGAAAGTCTGTTTTTCGACCGCCGAATGGCATTTATTTAACCTTTTTTCTAGATCTCCAAAACCTTTACATCTGCTTCTACAAAAACTTAACCAATACTTCATTTCAATACAAGTAAAATGTTTTTTAACTTCCCGTAGTGTAAATTATAGTAATCGCAGAAAAATCCAAAAAGAAATTTTTGCATATCTTTACGTTTTAAAGGTTTTTGAACATTTTGAAATGCCTTAAAAAATATATGTATGTGTGTGTCTGTGTGCGGACACAAATTTTCGTCAATGATTTCGAGAACACGAATCAACCGATTTTAATAATTCAAAAAAATATTCGGATTGTATTGATAAGCAGACGTGCTTATTAGTTTTTGACTAACTAAGGCAGGTCTAGTAGTTTTGAAGATACGGGACAAGTGCACTACTTTTGGCACTTTGTGCTCAAAGTTCAAAATTTAGAAACAAAAATTAAAAGCAAATTCAATTTTTTCAAAAAAGTTAATTTTTTTCAAAAGTTATTTTTTTTCAAAAATTTCAAAATTCTCAAAAATCTATTTTTTTTAAATTTTCAAAGCTTTTTAAAAAAAATTAATTTACGTTTAGGAAAGTACCAGCAATTTGCCTTAAGACACCCTGCCATGCACCACTAGTTATATCATCCAAATCGAACGTTCCGTTCTCTCAAGAACTGAGTTACCATTTGTGTCACTTTTTGCCCCGTACCTTCAAAATGGCTGAACCTACCTGTGCCAAGAACTAATCTGCACGTCTCCTCATGAATAGGAATCGAATGTTTTTTGAATCTTTCAAATTAGTTGATCCGTGTTCACATAATCGTCGACGAAAAATTGTATCCGCACATACATACCTACATAAAACGCATACAGACACACATACACACAGATAAATCAATTTTTTCTGAGGTATGCCAAAATGTTCAGAAGGTTCAGAAACGTAAAGTTATATAAAAAATTTTATTTTCGTTTTTTGCGATTACTAGAACTTACCTTAGGAAAGTTGAAAATCAAAGTTTTGAAAAAAAAAATTAAACCATTTAATATATTCAAATTACGGTACAGAAAGTGCATCACTAGAGGCGAATTGAATTCATATAGTCTGATTATCTGTATTGTATTGTAATAAACAGCAACCGCGTTCATTTTCTTGCAAAGGCATTATTTCAGGCGAACCTTCAAATGCGTCCGGATTACAAGTAGAAGCGTGTATCCCCGCGAAATGCGCTTACGGCGACAAAATGATTCAAAGCCACAAAGATGCGGCCCTGTATTGTGCCTTTGTATTATATGCTTTTAAAACGGCTATAATGAGATTCAGCTCACTAATGGGTTTCAGTAACTCCGTATTCCTTTTATTTAATTCTCTTTGCATTCGCAATCTGTACACCGACATGCAATAACTAAATTCATTAGTGGAAATTAGTATATGAAGAGAGTGTCCCATTATATTTTCACTTCACATGCGAGTTACGAAAAAAGTGGAGAAGTGGATTTGTAAAAGTGCCGTTACGACTTTTTTGCCATTTCATATTCTAGATCCTATGCTGTTCTATGAACCCATGCTAGATAAAGACTTGTATTATTAAAAACCTTACAGTATTTCTTAACTTTCCCCGGTGTAGGGTTAGATAGTAATCGTCCAAAAATAGAAATTGAAATTTTTTGCATATCTTTACGTTTCAAAAGTTTCTGAGCATTTTGGCATACCTTGGAAAAAATAGATGTGTGTGCGTGTGTGTGCGGGTATAAAAAATTGAAATGTGTGTATTAGGACGGGTCGATTTAAAGGTCACTTAGGCACATATGATTTTCGGATTTTAGGGATCAAAATAAGAAACCTTGCTGAAGAAACCATACCTCAAAAATAAATTCTGACGTCCCGTGCTTCACATTTGAACCAAAAGCATGGGTGGATTGGCCTTCCAAAGTTAGTGGGGTTCAGTCATACATTTGGAAGCAATTGGGGCACTCTAAATAGGCCAAAATAAAAATTTTCAAATTATAACCCTTATTTTTGGATCAATTCACGAGACATCAGAATTCATTTTAGAGGTGTGGTTATTTCTTCAAAATATCTTATTTTGATCTCTAGTATCCAAAAGTTATATGTGCCTTTTTTTGAACCATACGAATCGACCCACTTAGTGTGTATATGTATGTGCGGATACAATTTTTGTCGACGTTTTCGGGAGCACCGCTCAACCAATTTGAATGATTCAAAAAGCATTCCATTACAATTGATAGGAAAACGTGCTGATTAGTTTTTGGCAAAGACAGTTGAATCCGTTTCGGAGATACGGAGCAAAGAGTGCAAAAAATAGAAATCGAGTTTTTGAGAGAACGGAGCATCCGATTTTAATGATTCAAAAATCATTCAATTCGTAATGATTGGGAGAAGGAGTGATTAGTATTTGGCAAAGGCAGGTAGTTTTGGAGATACAAAGCTAAATATACAAAAAATGACAGAACTAAGCATCTCATTTGAATGATTCAAAAACTTTCTGCTTGTGTTGAGGAATCGTTTACGGGAGCCACGAGCAACCGATTTGAATAATTCAAAAAGCATTCGATTACTATTGATAGGGAGACGTGCTAATTAGTTTTTGGCAAATGCAGGTCCAGCCATTTCTAAGATACTGAGACTTTGCTCCGTGCAGAAAATACAAATCGAGATTTTAAGAGTATGGAAAATCATCCGATTTAATGTTTAATTAAAATATTTTCGATATTCAAAAAAGAAAAAAAAATTAACTCAAAAAAAATTCTAGATCACTAGTCCGATTTTAATTGTAGCTCACTTTAATTTAATCTTAACTCTGAAGCTCACTTATATACTTGCAATAAATAATTTTAACTTTGCAATTCAGTTTTTATATAGCTCTTATAAATATGATAAAAGTTCCTTCATTTTTATATATTTTTTTTATACTTTTCGTGTAAACATATATACAAGTCTTCGACCAATTTATAATTTCTTATATTTTGTCTATGAAATACAAATAACGAATGTTATAGTATTTATAATAATCTATTAGAAATCATTTAATATTCCTCGAATAGTTCATTACGGTACGGGAAGTTCTAGCAATTTGCCTTCAGGTACAATGCCATGACACCACTAATTTTGAAAACATGATTTGCTGTTCACTCCAAGAAGAATGTAGAAGAAACCATTTATTTTCTTTTTAAATTTGATTTTGATACAAATTTCTTTAAATTTTGCAGTTAATCATTCAAATCGGTTGATCGGTTGATTGAAAAATTGTATCCACACATACACATCCATTTTTAAGGTATGCATAAAAATGTTCAGAAACTTCCAAAACGCAAAAATAAGCAAAAAAAAATCATTTTCAATTTTAGTACGATTACTATAACTTACCCTAAAGGAAGTTAACAAATAAAATATGGCATCCAATTATTATAATTGAAAATTTATTATTAACTAGACGATAATACAAAGAAAAGTGATCATTTAAGTCACGTTGGTAAGGGACTCAAAAAAGTGCACAAGTCGCATTTGCTCACAACACTATTGGAATAAAAAAATCTTACATAAAATAAGCATTAACTTGTGTTCACTGTATATGAGATGATTTGAGTGTAGTTTATGTACTAGATATGAGAGCCCTGAATACATATTGCCATATAAATCAAAGTTTCTCAATGTTTTCTCTTTACTACATAAATAAATTCAATAAACTGCGCAATCTAATCTGGGTTTCAACAACGCCGCGGGCAACACTATTAATTTAAGAATTATTAAGCAGAGAATGAATAAAAATTATTATTAATATGAGGAAACTATATATATATATATATATATATATATATATATATATATATATATATTTATATATATTGGCTAACCCAAAATGAAACAAACCCATCAAATAATGACGATCTGGTAATAAACTTTGAAAAAAGTTTACATAACTAAATTTGTGGCATAAAATATAAAACATTTATTTTCATATTTTTCTTGACTGTTCTTGAATCAGAAGTCCCGGCATCGATCTCACTTCGAGGAGCCTGATGTCAAGCAGTAGTGACATCGGTTTTCACTTGAAAATATAGATTAGATAGCAATATGTTTCTAAAAGAAAATAACCCTCATCCGGCAATGCCGAATCAAAAAAATATACATCCTATTACAGAAATTGCAAAAATAAAATTTAACACTGTAAAACCGACGTATAATTCGGTCAAATTATCAAGAGCTCATAGAATTGAAAAGTTCTGATTGCTGTTCAAAACAATAAAAAATATTATTTATTATTCGTAGCTATCAATATACAATAAGACAATAAAAAATATATGTTAATGGTATTCTCCTTTTTCCGGTATATGTTGTGACGATTGCAACTAATCAGCTCAAGAACAATTTGCATTTTTGATGAAACATACTGCACCTATCAGCTAATTATAGAGGAACGGCTTAAATGATCGTTTCGCAAATAGCTTTATATTTATTTGCAAATATTTATTTACAAATATAAAAAACTTTAGCCCTTGTCGAGTTTCATCAAATCGATTTAAATTTTTTGAAATTGGTGCAGCCTTTTTTGAGAAATTATTGACAAAAACTTCGAAACTTTTAATTATAAACGTACAGATACTTTTCTAATTTTTAATGTCAAACGTTCGTAGAAAAAATGAATTCTCTGAAATGAATTAAGTTAAACTCCAGCTCAATTCAGGAAAGAATAGCGTGAGAGATTTCCCATTGCCATTTCACACCGTAATGCCCAAAATATGCATATTTTTAATTGGAAACATATTTTTGAACATTGATATAATATCTAATATATGATGATGATTGTGGGGTCTTCTAATAGCTTTCAGTATTAAAAATAAAATTTTTGATATCTCTGAATACTGTGAAATAAATAACATCTAATATTTCTGATAGCTGTAAAAAACCAGCAAGAAAAAAATTGAAACTCCTTAAGTTAACCGAAGTTTTCAATTTTCAGTATCAAGTTCAAACACTTTATTATCCGAGACATAGATTTAAAGATTTTTAACAAAGTTTTGAAATGTACAACTAATTAGTTTAAAAATAATTGCTTCTATGACATAAAATATAATTAAGATATATATTATGTCATACAACAGACGTGCTCTCGAACAAAGTTAAGAACCTTTGTATCACCCATACAAAGAAAAAACTTTGCATACATATGAACACAAACACAAGATTATAGAAGAAAACACATATAACACGATGTAAATAGGTACATACACATTTATGTATATACATACGCATATATATGTATATACATACGCATATATATGTATATAATACATACGCATCTTTTGAATGTATGCACCTATTATCTTTATTTCCTTCTGTATACTTTTCAAGATTTTCTCTGTATCTGTTTGTGAATACAAACTTTATATAAATTGCGTTTATACATAGGACATACATACATGTATAAGTCTTATGTATTTGTATACATACATATAATAAATGCATATATAATGTATTATACATAGTCTTATGTTTTTAAACATTTCTATATGTATTTGTAAAAGGAGTGTTTACATCAGAGGTCAAAACGGTCACGAGAACCATATGGTTAGCACATGTATAGAATATACAATTTGAAAATTATAAATAGAGCCAATTATATATATATATATATATATATATATATATATATATATATATATATATATATATATATATTAAGGTGGTCCTTAATATGGATGTTTTCGAATTTCCTTGCCCCCAGAGGCTCAAATGGTTCCACACTGATAAAAATTCTCTGAAAGTTTTAGCTCTTAATATTAACTTTCAGAAATAGCATGGAAAATCTATCTAAAAGACAATATTAAGAGCTAAAACTTCCATAGAATTGTTTTTTATCAATTTGGAACCATTTGAGCCCTTGGGAGCAAGGAAATTAATAAATGTTCATATTAAAGACCACCCTAATATATAGTAGGGTTTTTAATACGGATTTTTTTGAATTTCTTTGCTCCAAGAGGCTCAAATGCGTCCAAATTGATATAAAAAACTCGGAAAATGTTAGCTCTGAATATTAACTTTAAGATAGTCCGCACTCCAACCAAAAATTCTTGGTTTTTCTTCCTAGCTAAATACTTTTTCTATAAAATACAACAAATGTTTGTTGTATTTTTTTATTCATGATCAAAATAACCAAATACTATGTTAATCTCAAAATTTTAATTCACTTGTCACTAAGTTAAAAAGGCTAAAAAACAAATAAAATTTTATTCAAGTTAGTTCTTCAAGAAACTTTGGTTGGAGTGCGAACTATCTTAAAGTTATTAGTAAGATCTAAAACTTTCAGAGAATTTTTGTTTATCAATGTGGAAACATTTGGCAGCAAATAAATTTAAAAATATCCATATGGACCACCACCCAAATATATATAAATTTATTGATTCTGAATTTGATGTTGACATATGTATTAACAAAGTCTAATAATCGGGCATCAATAAAAACATACATTTCATTTTAGAATTTATATATTACCTATCCTAGCCTTCATTAAACAATTGAATTAGAAAAAAATATAAAAAGTAAAAAGTACTTACAATTTGTTACTCATAGTGTTAAAACTAATTGAAAATTATTGATTTTTTTGTTTTAACACTATGATTAACAAATTGTAAGTACTCTTAAAATACCGAAATAACCTAGTACAACATTTGGTTTCTATCTATGTATTATTATTGGCAATTTATATCTTTGGCAGCAAGTATTGCAATAAACTCAAATATATCATCCATCTATATATGCACGTCAGCTAGGCAGTTGAAGAGTGATTAGAGCTATGGGATTTGGTCGAGCAGCTTGATGTCAAGCAGTTTTTACTTGGAAATATATATAGCTATGTATTTTCAAATGACAAAGGCTATGAATTTGACCATGCATTGCTCCATCTATAAAAAATCATAAATATTACAAAAATTGTAATAATAACATTTATCACATTGAATGGTGGCAACTGTGTGGGTTGACATCTATGACGTAGTTAAGTAAAATCTCTAAGTAATTCTGAAATATGACATCAAGTGAAAAGAGACTTTTGGGTCCTTATATATAAACATGTATTAGAATTCTATTTAATATATAATTATCAGAAAGATAACTATCAACATCTGAGTATATCACAAAGAGCTTATATAACTTATAATTCCTATGTGCATATATTAATTAAAAATAATATAGCAACAATATTTTGTTTATTGTTTGTGTAAAATTGAATGATTGGAAAGCAATTATTGAAAAAAAATTCTTTTATAAAAATGTTCTTAAATTACTCTTGTACTCTGAACTACAGTTTGGAAATGAGAAATAAAGTTGATCCTTGTTGGAGTGCTTAGTGTTTTATGCAGGTTTACGCCTCCTTTTCCCATAAAGCCAGGAAGGCGGAAAGACAGTGTTGCCATAAACGATGTCCTGAGCAGAGTACATGGTGAAACTTAGGCTAATGTCTATGAAAGGCCATTAATATATATATATATATATATATATATATATATATATATATATATATATATATATAGTACATATACCATAAATGCCCTTTTGTAGGCATTAGTCAAGTTTCATATTGTTCTATGCTCAGGACTTTGCATAGTGCAAATAAAAATCCATATTATTTTTTTCATTTTGAACAGTTAGTATTTTTTTCACTTGAAATTTTGTCCTAATTTTTTACCATATACAAGGTTTTTGAAAAAAAATTCCTTTATTTTTCACAAAATTTAATACACTTCATTTATTGATTGTCTCGAATGATATACTCGTATGTTAATTATAGTGAATGACCATTTATATATTATTTTTGGTTAAAAACAAAATTTCAAATATGTTGGAATTTATCCATAAAAAAATTCGATAATTTTTTAAATGAATAGTGTAACACGAATAATTTAAAGGAATTATGAAATAAAAAAAATCTATCACCAAAAGCAATTGTTTTGTCAACACAAGCAGAAAGTTTTTTGAATCATTCAAATCAGATGCTCCGTTCTCTCAAAAACTTGATTTCTATTTTTAATACACTCTTTGCTCTATATCTACAAAACGGCTGAACATGCCTTTGCCAAAAACTAATCAGCACATCTCCCTATCAATAGGAATCAAATGTTTTTTAAACCATTCAAATCGGTTGATCCGTGCGCCCACATCCTAAACACATACACATCCATTTTTTCTGAGGTATGTCAAAATGTTCAGAAACCTCTGAAACGTGAAGATATTAAAAATTTTCATTTTCGATTTTCGGCCCATTACTATAACTTACCCTACAGGAAGTTAATAAATGCTCATTTATTATAATTAACATACACAATTAGAGATACTTAAAAAATTAAGTGTATTAATATTCGTGAAAAAAAGGTTTTTTACGCACGCACACACACACATACATTAATTTTTCCTAAGTTATGCCAAAATGTTCAGAAACCTTTCAAACGTGAAATAAAAATTTTCAATCTCGATTTTTTTGTGATTACTATAACTACGGGAAGTAAATAATATGGATTTTTATACAACTGTCTAAAACAGCTACGCAACGCGATTTTTTTGAAACAAATTCAAAATTCTCAAAATTTTCAAAAACATTTAAAATTAAAAAAAAAATTTTTTTCAAAAATTTTCAAAAATCTAATTTTTTCAAATTTTACAAAAATAATTAAGTTATGGTACTGGAAGTTCCAGCATTTTGAGACACAATACCATACCACCACTAGTTAAAGGAATATTTCCAAAGAAATATGATCTGTAATTATATAAATTTCCTCGACATAAGACTGTTCTGATCTGGAGAGAACATTTAGTCGATGTTCATACAATGTTGCGTCTATTTTTAAAATCCATGCCCAAAGGGTTCGAAGGAAACCTTATATAATTCTATTGTTGTATCAGCATTATCCTTCCCTCTCCGATTTCTAAAAGCGCAACAATATAAACATCGCCTTTGAATGGACGTAACAACCTGCTTGTATTATTATTGTATTGCGCCCTTGGCGGAGCAGGAGTCGTCAAACTCCTTTGACCTTCAACTTGATGATCGAAACGACTTATTGTTGCGAGGGTAAGATATTGCGCGTAGAATTTTTATTAATAATTCAATCCAATTAGGAATTTAATTGTCCCTTTAAGTACACCTTTCTTCATAAGTTTCTTTCTTTATAAGTACACCTTTCTTTCTAAAGTAGAGGAAATTCGGGATGGTTGGGCCAGGGTACAAAAGTGACAGTTGTCATAACACCTAAACTATACTAATTTTGAGATAGGGTTCAATGGGAGAAAGATGAAGTATGATTGTTCAAACAAGTTTCCATAATTGCTTTCAGTCAGTGCCTTACATTAGCATTATCTGTACATGGCATTGCATTTAAAAAGTCTTGACTCTATAATATATAAATAATTCACCTTATGAGCAATATTTTTATTAATTAACTTTCCGCAGTGTAAGTTATAGTAATCATCCAAAAATTGGAAATGAAATTTTTTGCAGATTGTAATATTTCGAAAGTTTTTGAGCATTTTACCGTACCTTAAAAAAAAGTCGATGTGTGTGTGTTATGTATTATGAGTGTATGTATAGATACAATTTGCAAAACACATACAGAGATGTGTTCATAAGTTTTTGGTAAAGATAGGACAAGTAGTTTCGGGGATACGTAGCAAAAAGTGCAGAAAATGAAAATTCAGTTTTTGTGAGAACGAGGCATCCGATTAGATTGATTCAAAATACATTAGATTTTTGTTGACGGTGAGATGTGCTTGATAGTTTTTGGCAAAGTCAAGTCTATCCGTTTAGGAGATACAGAGCAAAAATTCCGAGAATTAAAGTTTAACCCTTTCCACTCGGATGTCGCCGGCAAAATACATATTAAATTTGCAATTTGCGAGTGGGCAGGGTTAAAGAAAATTAAAGGAAACGCAGAATTTAACTTGAATAATTCGAAAAACATTTTTCTTGTGTTGGCAATATTAGTTTTTGGGAGAGGCAATTTTTTTTAAATTTTTTAATTTAATATCTAAAATTATTCGGATTTTAATTCTAGCTAAAACTCGAAAGCTCATTTATATGCTTTGTCTTACAATTTTGTCTCTTGTCTATACTTCGAATAATTAAAGTTACAGTATTTATAATAAACTATTTGAAAAAAACATTTAAAATTCTTTGAATATTTGATTACGGTACTGAAACTTCCAGCAATTTGCCTCAAGAAACAATGCCATGGCACCACTCCAAAAAAAATGTAGAGCACACAATTTCAATTTTTTTATTTTGATTTTGATGCAAATTTTACTAAATTTTGCAAAAGACTATAAACGGATTCAAACAAGCACACAAATCCTTTAATAAAAAGCATTATTTTACAAATTGTATAAAATAACATAAAATTTAAATAGAATTCACCCATTTCAAGCTGATTATGACTCCATTTTTACTAAAATTGAGTCTCAAACATAATTTCAATTAAAACTAGTTTTAGAAATAAATAAATAATTGAATATATTACCTATGGAATTTTTCACATAAAAAGTTTAGACTTTAGAACTCAATTTCACATAACAACTATCAAATGCACATACATCTCATATATGAGTCAACCAGTATTTCATAATTCGCAAAGTCAAGGTGACGAGTGTATTCATCTCTATGACTTACGGATAATTTATTCTTAACAAAAAAATAAATATATGGAAAAACTACATTTTTTGCATCTAACATAGTGACCAATATAATGAATTATTGAAATATTAAAATTAGCGGCGATATGATAGATTAGAGACCAGTTTTTGTTGTTATAGACATAGATCTGGAGAACACGATAATTCATATAACAATGGTCACTTAATTTTTTGTGTAAAGTCTAGCAGCTTTGGATTAAATTATTTTGGCGATTGTTTTATTGGGTTTATATGTTAAGAGAACAAACATCATTGTTGAAGACATTGGATGCTTGCAATTTGAGGGTAAATGATTCTATTTTTAAGAGAGAAACTATTGTGAATCATCCTAAGATAGATATAATTTTTATCGTTTGGCTTGAAACCCATACTAATTTTTTAAATAAAATGCCAGTACTTATTGAAGATAAGATGCTAGGAAAGGCTGACAAACGAAAAATTAATTTAGTTAATTTAGTTAATTGAACAAAATTTTTATGAAAAACGTTCTGCAAAATGACACCAACAGCAAAAATAAAAAAATTGAAGGGGTTGAAAGTTAACGTAGAATATAGATGATGGATGACAGTCAGATTGATGGATCTGATAGTCCATCTGACATTGTCAGAAGATGTATCATTATTATCTGCAAACATCGAACTGATGCTTTTAGATACTGTATATTGGAGATATCACATGTTAAAATAATATTATTAATATCATGTATTATTTACTTTTAATAAATCTACATTAGGTACAATTAATTTGTATATTAAATAGAATTAGAATGAAATTGAAGGAATTCGAAAAAATATGATATAATTAGTTAAAGTATGATCCATTTTCTTCAGTGACATCTTGTCATCTTTCAAGCAGCCCTATTATGCCTCTTTCATAAAACTTCTTTTTTTTATTGATAAAACACTGAATTAGGTACCATTTGACATCGTTATCAATATTGATTTTTTTCAATTCAAGGAGTTTTGCAAATATCAAAAATAAATATCATCTGATGATGTATGGTCAGGAGTGTATGGTGGATGTGAAACACAGCCCAACAAAATTTTTTTGACAAGATATGTGAAGTCAATAATGGAATAAGTAACCGTTTCGATTTTCCAATTTAGACCGCTTTTTAACTTCACGTAGGGTAAGTTATAGTAATCCCAAAAAAATCGAAAATATATTTTTTTTAAATTTTTACGTTTTTGAGGTTTCTGAACATTTTAGCATACCTTAGAAAAAATAGATCTACGTGTGTGTGATTTTGTGTTTATTCTAAGAGTGAAAGCTGCACTTACTTAGTTGCCAACATGTAAAATGTGTCTTCCATCTCCCCTTCTAATCAGAGAGGATGAAAATAAATAATCGATTTCTGCCCGGCTGTTCTTGTACGTGCGTTCCATTATATAATTCGGCAACCGACCTTCATTCAATGTCAAATCATTCGAGAGGTGTATTGATATTGATATTACCCGTATTATAAAATATATTTGTTACTCGAAAGCTGACGCAAATTTCACAGCTTATCCTTGAACCACATTATGGCAATTGACGTGAAACTTCCTATTTTGTTCTCTTTATTAACTTCCCGTATGGCAAAAAAAACGAAAATGAGTTTTTTTTAATATCTTTACGTTTTAAAGGTTTCTGAACATTTGGGCATATCTTGGGAACAATGAATGTATGTGTATATGCAGGTGTGTAGTGTGAGTCGTGTCTTCGGATACAAACTTTCGTGAACACGAATCAACCGGTTAGAATAATTCAAATTATATGCGATTTATATTTATGGGCATACATGCTGACTAGTTTTTGGCAAAGGTCTAACCGTTCAAAAGATAAGGGGCAAAAAGTACTAAAAGTGGTAATTCAGTTTTTAGAGAACACAGCGTCCGATTTCAATAGTTCAAATAATAGTTTTATTGTATTGACAAGTAGATGAATTTAATAAATTTTTGGGCAGGTCCAGCGGTTTCGGAGATCCAATTGAAAATATTGAAAAAATGCCATTTGGCGGTCAAAAATGATCTCTAGACAAATGCACGTCACATTATCAGACATTTTATAGAGATTTTAATAAGTTCAAATTTAGTTTTTATTTCTATAGGTTCCGTAACCAGATTTATAATGTTTAACCGTAAAGATGACATCGCGGCGCTTACGCGCTTCGCGTCTTACGCTGCGCTATATTATAGCTGCGTTGCTTAGTTTTTGATACAGACCTGCCATTTTGTGATAGACTTAGTAGTTTGAAATAACACACTAAAATATTATAGGCCTATGATGAGCTGTTGAATTGTACAAATTCATCAAAATTTAGTATTTCGGTAATTTCTTTTTAGAATCTATGGTAGCTACTGATTGGAGTTGATGTCTACACTTAAATAATAACTTAGAAATAGATAAAATGAAATGTGTTACTTAGAATAAATGTGATAAAATAAATGTGTATTATTAAATTAATTTAATTTATACAATTACATAAACTGTAAGTATGTTTAAATGACTTCAATTAGAAATCGTATTGGATATTTTTTGTGGAAGCGAAACTTTTATTTTCGAAATAACATACTAATTATTTTACCCAAACAGCATCTCAAATCTCAATTCTTATTGAATAAATTGATTTTATAGGCAAATAGAAATATTTTTCGTTTATTATTCAAAAACCATTTGAATATTTTTTTTTTTAGAAGCACCATAGTAATTTTAGGAAAGGTCAGCACAGAAGTTTTCTTGTCATTAACTTTTAACTTTTTTAAGTATTTTTAAATTACAAGAACATTCTATATGTTCCAAAAACTAATTGTTTAATAACTAATATTCACAAATCATATATGAGGTTCGTTTTTGTGATAAACATCTTAATGAAAGTTAGAATGTAAAAAAAAATCAGTTTATTTGAAGGAAATCAGAAGTGTTTTGTGTTGATTAATATTTGATAACTTTCAAGTCGTTTTTCGTCACATATAAACAATTTTTTTGTCGAAATTTAAAAATAATTTCATTCTTATTGATCAAATATTTTCAGATATCACCTAATCAAAAATACTTTCACCTGGATAAATTCTTATAGGGTGAGTTGTATCGCAAAAAATAGAAAATAAAAACGTTTATATATCTTTAAGTTTGAAATATTTTTAAACATTTTGGCATACCTTAGAAAAAATGGATGTATGTGCGGATACAATTTTTTGACGATTTCGAGAACACAATTCAAAAAACATTCGATTCCTATTGATAAGAAGACGCGCTGATTAGTTTCTGCCCAAAACAGATCCAGCCGTTTCGACGATAAGGGGCAAAAAAGCTCTAAAATGGTAAATCAGCTTTTGAGAGAACAGAGCGTTTGATTTCAATAATTGAAAAAACATTTAACTTATATTAATAAAATGAAAAATGGATTTTTTGGGTAGGTAGGTTCAGCAGTTTCGGAGATCCAATAAAAAAAGTAAAAAAAAAATGTCATTTGGCGGTCAAAAATGACTTTTCAGTCTTTATAGAGATTATGATAATAAGTGCAAATTTTGTTTTCACTTCTATAGAAGAAATATGAAGATCAGAACATTGAAATATATTAAAAAAAATATTTTTTTGCTTTTTTTGTCAGCGTAGCTGTTTTAGTAAAACATCATAAATCTTGGTAGGGAACTTATGTATAAAAAATCATTTTTTCAGGTATTTTAAAATACTTAATTTTAATTTGCATTTGACAGATCATTAACATCATCATTATATAACAATTCCTAAATAACAACTACATTAATCTCTTGTTGGAATATTCTGATCTTCATATTACGCGATGCATATAAAACACGTCGATTTTTGGCCCGAAATCTTTAATAAATTATCGCAATAAAAAAGTAATAAAAGATTGCCTTCAGTATCAATAGCGTTCATGTGTTGATGTAAGTAAGAATATATGTTTTTACATGCATGTAGAGCAGTTATTATAAATTTACGACTTGCTTACCGAACATAAAATATGTTTTATGAAGCAGCGAACGACGCTATTTTCGTTTTGCTCTCTCTCAAATCCTATCCGAACAGATAACATAAATATACTCCACCACATACACACAACAAATTGTATTACCTCATACTGTTCTGTTTACCCAACTCATGCAACAAATATAAAATACACATAAACGTATCTGCCGGGACAGGGCCAGATTCCTGTGAAACTAGTCGTGTATTATACAACACATACCCAACAAAGTAGGTGAGACCGTACCCAGTCTCGTGCCACTTTTTTTTGATCAGCAATAATTTTATTAATTTACCAATTAGCTGGGAGAAAAGTTAATTGAATGGTAATTTGCACATTTGTCTACGTCAAAATACTAAAATGCTGTCTTTAAATACGTTCGAAAATAATTCGAACATGAAACCTTTTGACTCTTTAGACTCTTTACAGATCATGTTAATGTAAAGCACTGACTGTAATCAATAATGGGAACTTGTTTGAACAACCAAACTTCCTCCTTCTCCCTTTGGACTTTATCTTAAAATCAGTTTCTTTCACCTGTTACCACCGTACCCTGGCACAACAGTACCCACTCTTCTATATTATGTTTGGAGTATAGAGCTCTGTACGGATCAGAAACATGGTCTCTAAGAAAAACAGACAAAGAACATGAAACCTTTTGACTCTTTAGACTCTTTACAGATCATGTTAATGTAAAGCACTGACTGTAATCAATAATGGGAACTTGTTTGAACAACCAAACTTCCTCCTTCTCCCTTTGGACTTTATCTTAAAATCAATTTCCTTCACCTGTTACCACCGTACCCTGGCAAAACAGTACCCACTCTTCTATATTATGTTTGGAGTATAGAGCTCTGTACGGATCAGAAACATGGTCTCTAAGAAAAACAGTCAAAGACTGACTGAATAGCCTTGAAATGCAGTGCTGGAGACGAATGGAGAAGATAAAGTGGTCTTTTAAGATAACTATGGAAATATGTGAATTTATAGAAAGATAAAGGTATGAACACAACTGTAGTCCACCACAACTGGATATGAGTCATCTGGCATAATCATCGATGTTAGTAAAATATTATCCGAACTTGTCGATGGAGTATCTCGGACAGTTGGGTCGATAAGGGCAGTTGATTCAATAGTGCAGGATTGAATTGTCTAAACCTTCATAAGAGCTTACTGTTTGATTGACTGGAGTCGATGAGGACAACTTGGATAAAGTATCTAAATCCAGTTCTAAATACAACATATAATCCAGATCCAGTTCTAAAGTCTTAAGCATCAAAAGACGATTTGGTGAGTTAAAAAACAAGGAGAGGTTGAATTGCGATTCCAATAAACTTTTTGGTGTCAGCGATAACCCGAGGTCTGGACATATAGAATGAGTATGCCAATGGAAGTCCGGTGTCATGGCTAGAGTAAATGCGTTAACACGAGATGACTCGAGATGTACCTTTTAATTAGCCAACAGGAGACCAGTGATTAGGGCGTTGCACAAAAGTCGTAGGTCACCAGTATATAAATATGTGAATTTATAGAAAGATATTTCTAGGTTTTATAAAAATGTATTAAAATATATCATTATCAAAAACTATCAAAATGTCATGACATGAATATTTGTTTTTCACAAAAACTCATGGCCTCTTTTACATAACAAATAAAAAAGTGCTGAGGACATTCGGAATTAAAAAGATCTGCACTGAGCACGATCACGATAAGGAAAGGAAACTAAGTCAGACCCATATTGCAAACAAATTGCCTGCTGCAAAATGTCATTGAGAGTCAAGTAGAAGGTCTGAAAAGACTAGAAAGATAAAGAATGCAGATGATTGATAACTCGCGCGAGAATAGATAATATAGGATGATACTGAAAGACGAAGCACTGGAGCGGAAAGTACGAAAATTTGAAAATATGCATAATGGACCTGCCTTCGGGTAAATAAATAATCATAATTATTATTCCTTACAAAACTAGTGGCGCATGACATCGTGCCTAAAAGCAAACGGCTGAATCTTCTCGTACCGCAATTTACTATTTCCCGAAGTTCTGAAACTGTAATAATATTGGACCAATAAGTGATCATTTCCGAAACAATAAATAAAAACGTTCATCCCCAAATAACAAAATAAAAATTTGAATTACATTAATTGTGGTTGTGTTCAAATACCTAATTCAATTTTAAAGCATATGTCAGTAGATACTTGATATGGTATGTATTTATTTATTAACTTCCAACTCGAAAATGAATATTTTTCATATCATAACGTTTCAAAACTTGTTCAAAACATTTTGGCATACCTTAGAAAAAATTTAAGTATGAGTGTTTGCATGCATGTATGTGCGGATACAATTTTCTAGTTGTTCTCGAAATAGTCGATTTTTGTCGACTATTTCGAGAACACGGGTCAACCGCTTTCAATGATTCGAAAACCATTCAATTCCTAATAATGGAGAGACTTCTGACTTCTAATTGGTCCAGTCGTTTCGAAGATAAGGGGAAAAAAGTGCCAAAAATGGTAATTCAGATTTTGAGCAAGTGCAGCATCCATTTGAATAACTTATAAATCATTTAACTGCTTTTAATTGTCTAAAGTTGATTAAATTTTTGGTAAGGCAAGTCCAGTGGTTTCGGAAATCTAACATAAAAGTTAAAAAATACCAGTTGGCGGTTAAAAATGATCATCAAACATATGAACAATAAATTATCCGATATTTTGAAAACATTCAATGGTATTAAATATATTAAATTACAATACGGGTAGTACCAGCAATTTATCTTGAGGCACGATGCCACTAGTTTGTCATCGAATTTCGAAGGACAAAGGTCTGCACGTATTTCCTAATGGGGCCCTGCAACCATATGAATATATCTGCGTACATATGTGTTGCGTTTTCACATGTATATATAAAATTATCCGGTTAGGAGTGGTTTCAGAAAGATATAACAATAAATTATTACATTATGTTTAATTTTAACGCGCATGGGTATTGGTTTATAATGTAAACATGGAGATACACAAACACTAGAAGCTGCCAATATACATATCAAGTCGTATATATACATACATACATACATACATATATATATATATATATATACATCAAGATAGAGATATTTACAACTCTGGCTTGTTTTTATCATGGTCAAATTTTACAGGTTATATTGTTCCTAAAATTAATCGCACAATTGCGTCGCAATTTCACAAACTTCATAACATCAAAATACCAATTTAGTTTAAAAAAAATGTATAAAAAAAATTATTATATTTATACAATTTTCTTCAAATGATATTTAGTAACTGGGACATCCATGTATAGTAAATTTTAGTATTTTAAAATACTGTCTTTAAATACGATAGATTTAGTCATAAAATCAAATCATACAAGAAAAAAGCAAGTGTTACAATCGTCCACACTCCCAAGACGGTTGTGACAGGCATAGAAATATGTTAAAACAATATGTATAAATACCAAAGTAACTATTATTGTCAGAAACAACGTTTTTTGTAAAAAATATGTAACACAACACAATGCAATCATCTAAACTAAGCTAATGAATATAATATAACAAAATAAACGAAACAAATTTCTAATTAATGTTAACAAGAAACTTTTATGAAATCATTTTTTTATTGTGAATTTTTTTTTCCTCTCTCATTTTTTTTATTGTGAATTTTCTTTTTCCTCATAAATTTAAATGATTTTTTTTCCAAAAGCAATTGTTTTGTCAACACAAGCAGAATGTTTTTTGAATCATCCAATTCGAATGCTTATTTCTCTCAAATACTGCAATTTTTTGTATATTTAGCTCTGTATCTTTGAAATCGCTGGGCCTGCCTTTGCCAAAACCTGATAGCCACTTCTCCTAATCATTACTAATTGAATGTTTTTTAGATCATTCAAATCGGATGCTCCATTCTCTCAAAAACTCGACTTCTATTTTCTGCACTCTTTACTCTTTATCTCTGTAACGGCTGGACCTGCCTTTGCCAAAAACTAATCAGCACATCTCCTTATCAATAGGAATCGAATGTTTTTTTAACCAAATTGGTTGATCCGTGCGCCCGAAAACGTGAACAAAAAAATGCGGACACAAAACACACACACACATCCATATTTTCTGATGTATGCCAAAATGTTCAGAAACCTTCAAAACGTCGAGAAATGCAAAATTTTTCATTTTAGATTTTCGGCCCATTACTATAACTACCCTACGTGAAGTTGAAAAAGTTAAAATATTTTAGAAAAATTCCAAGTTTAAAATAAATTTTCAAAATATAAAAAAAAATTCAAAAAGTCAAAATATTTCCAAAATTTCAAGAATTTCATTTTTCTAAGTTTCAAAAAACTCAAAGGTTTTTTAAAAAATTTAATTTTTGGTACGGGACGTTCTAGAAATTTGCCTAAAGGCACGATGCCATGCACCACTATTTCTAAAGATAATTTACCAGTTTGATATGATAATCTTTAGTCAAATAAGACTTTTAAATATTATACCGCAGTAATCTGTTTCTCATATAGTTATAGATTTCAAGTCAAAGAAATGGAGAAAGTTATTATTAGTATAGTAAAGATAATGCCTGTATTTTTAGTATGCTATAATTATCATGTTACTTTCCATTCAAAACGTCTTCAACACAACGCCACTTACTGAGAATTTATTATTTTTAAAAAATGTACAAGGAAATTTATTTATGGCATGTTTATGTATTGATTTTTTGGAGAGAATAGTAATGCGTTAGATATATATTTAGAATTGTGTATTTGAAAGATCTAAATGAAAAACAATAGGATTTAGTTTTTTTTTAAGTAAAACTTTTTTAGGCGCGACTAGGATGTAAATCCGTACAAATGCAACGGAAGTGCGTTACGGCTGATAAGATAAGATAAGAGTCGAATGCCAATGATTCGTCATTCACTCTCGATGAGATCATTTCTATACGGGTCGATTGTGATTAGACGTCGTGTATGTGAATAGAGATCTGTCGTTGTATGCCTACCGGCATCAACGTTGTATGCGTTCCGCCATCAACGTTGCATGCGCACCGATATGAACAAGGAAATCGGCATAGATAATATATAAAAAAATTACCTGAATCAGAAGATTATTTTACCCTGTTCCCTAAAAATAATAAAACAAATTAAACATTTGTGCCGCGAACTAAACGTAAGTTTATTGATTAGAAAATATTTCTATGTTATTCGTAGTTTCTATAAATCTTTGAAGTTATTGAAATGGAAAATACTCTTTAGGCAAAACAGATATTACAGCTTTTTAAAGAATGAGATTATATCCATCTATTATTACCAAATACCATCAGTCAATGAATGTATGTTAATTTTAATTACATGAAGTTCTTCAAACACAATTATTACATGATGAGTGAAGTTGCGAAAACAATATTTGTTTAGTTTAATATAATCCACGAATATTATAGAAGTTATTAATAAGCAATTACTTCATTTCTCTAATGAAGGTTCATTTCTAAATGCTAATTACAATGACAAACCGATCATGTTATATTTGAAGTATGACTTCAATTACATTATTGTTTTTAAATATTATACATATTTTTAATGCTATTATAAATATTTAATTTATAATTTAAAAATGATCGAATTCGTAAATAAGGATTGTTTAGGAAATTCTCCAATGAGAGCCTAAAGTACTTATAATAAATCAATAGGTTGCTTTTTCTTCAATATGTTTTCAATTGTTTATGTTGAACGTAAACAATCATATTTCACATTGGTTATAATGCAGCTATTATTTAGTAAAATTCCTTCAAAATTAAAATAAGACGTTGTATCTGTTTGACCCTTCTTTCTCATACCATCCGCGGGGCAAAAAGAGACAGATGACATATTCTAGAAAAATAGTAGAAATACACGTTTCTACAGTTAGGAGTATACTGGTAATTTTACTGAACATAGTTCGATAGTTGTTTGTTTGATACATGTTATATTTTGTTATGTAGTTCAGATAGTTTAATCACTGAAAGTCAAATTGGAACTTTGTGCCCCGCTCAACCCTATAGGAAATAACTCCACTTGCTTTTTAAAGGAGATTGGGCGTCTTAATGGGTGTTTGCTTTATTTAGAAGCAAACTCCTAGAAGTAATAATAGTAATAAACTCCCCAACAATAAATTTCTATACCATTTCATGTTTTCCCTGTTAAAAAACCATATTATTTTTCCAATCTCGCAGGTAATATATCCTGTAAGCACTTAAGATGTAATTTGCTGATTTCTTAACAGAGTTTATATCCGGACACCATTTTCGATACATGCAAACCTATATAATGACACAAATTTATAAAGCAACTATTATTATAAATTTTATTTCGTGTTAATAGCTATGCCATGTTTTCTAGCAGTTAGTCTTTGCCTATGTAATTAATCTTTTAAAAATATACTTATTATACATATAAACACAAAAGCGTGTTTAGGGAAGAGCGGTGTACGAGTGTAATAACTCGTATGTAGGAAAGACAGAATAATCTAATACTTTATGCTTAGACAAGTTTTTATTTTAGAAATAATTTCCTATATGAAATTATTCAATTAAATAAATTAAATAAACTCTATTCAATATCCCCACGTTTTAGATAATTAATAACATTTTTTAATTAGTGAATAAATTACAAATGTACTTACGTATAAATGGCTACTTTGTCCGGGTGAAGTAGGCAAATTCTTGAAATCTGAAAAAATAAAATAAAAATATGTAATGCGTATGTGTTAATAAAACAAAAAATAACACAGATAATTATAAGAATCATAGCATTTAGTTACAAAATAAGTAGTATTCTATTGCAGAATTAGTCACTTTTGTGCGACGCTCGGCCAAGCCGTTTCTTCATAGTTAACAGAAAACTGTACAATTTTCTGTACACGTTTTAGCACACAATGTTAAACCCATTTTAAAAATTCGAAAATTGGCTGGAAATTTCGTTGATTAGTTTCGGTAAAGTTCGGCCGAGCCGTTACTTCATAACTAAATGTTAAAAAAAATCTGACAATTCCTATGAAACTTTGTATAACGATAGATTTTATTACTAAAATATTATAGGCCCACAGTAAGCGGTTTGATTATAAAAAATCACCAAAATTTAGAATTGCGTTTCGCGCTCGGTTGATTCCAATCAGAATCTATGTCTATATGTTCCGTGTTTTGTGCACAGCTACTGATTACGGCTGACTTTCACAATTAAATAAAATACATTTTCAGAACACAAAAACAATGAAATAAAGTGTGTTAAATAAATTTGCTTAATTTATACAATTGCAGATGTTATAAGTAAATTTTAAAGATATCAATTGGAAAATTATTTCAATATAAAAATTGATTATTTTTAGTGAAAGCATTTTTTTTTTAAATAAAAAATTGAATATATTACCTAAATAGCTGAATCTAAGTCCTTATTCATTAAGTTGATTATGTATACGTATCAGATAGTTGATACAACTTGCCTTAAGTAAAAATGTCACATACAACTAGTTTCAAAATAAAATTGGCTAATAAAAGACTCGTCAAAATCGGTTCAGGCGTTTCGGAGAATAACCCGTAGAAACAGCAAGACAAACTTTTTTTCTTTTAATTTTATTCTGCAATGTGTTTCAGGCAAAAATTTTAAAATATGTATATGTAGGGGAGACTGGGTACGGTTGGGCCAGGGTACAGTAGTGACTGTCATGAAAGCAGCTAAACTACGCTTTGTTAAAACAAGTTTTCACTATTGCTTCCAAAGAGTCAAAAGTAAGTTTTCACGTTCGTAAATTTTCATGTTTAATAAGAACTATTCATTAATTGTATACAAATAGATCACTTTGTTTGTTATTCGTTGCATGTTGAATATTAGTAAGTAATTACCACCAATTAGTTTTTGGACCCTAATTAAGAGATAGTAGATAATTTAGCTCGATCATAACGATGATTTGTTTTCAAATGTGCACGTTGGATATGGTTGTGACAAATTTTGTGTGCACGGTTGTTACATGTATTCCTTGTCCTATTCGGGTGAAGAATAAAATTAAAAAAAAATTTAATATAACTAAGACACAATGCGAAGGAGAAAGAAAAAGGAGCTTTCAATATAAGAGAAAAAGCTTTTAATATACATATTATATATTCATAAGCTTTGCTCAAATAATTATGTTGTGTTCTGCTACATATTTCTGACAATTCTAAAAATGACAATCTTAAAAGTTAAATTGGTGTTTATATGTATTCTTTCAATCTAGTTTTATGCCCCATTTTTTCATTTTTATTTCAATTTTTTCATTATTTTTTTGAATTTAATTTGCCAATATTTTTATTCCAAAAATGTTTGTTTCCACTATTTTTTTCTAAATTTTTTTTCATAGTTTTTTTTATTCATGATTTTTTTCCAAGTTTTATGCAAATTTTCGTCAATTCATAAATTTCAATTTTTCTGTTTGAAGATCCGTGGACCATGTTTTTACAAGTTTTTATGATTTTTTTTCGAAATATTTTTTTTCAAAAATTTTATTTTCACATTTTTTTGCGGGTATAAACTATTGTGAAACTCACCCTTTTCTTGTAAAATTTGATTTTATGATTTATATATCGTATTTTAAAATAGCATTTTAGTTTTTCAACTTAGACAAATGTTCAAATTGCCATGAAATTCATTTTTCACCCAGCTAACTGGTAAATTAACAAAATTTTGGATAAGCAAAAAAAATGGCACAACCGTACCCAGTCTCTCAAACTCTATTCATAGTCATGTCCAAAGATTTTTATAGAATGTTGGAAAAATAACATATTGTCATACCAAGTGTATAGTAAGGAATAGTAGGTATGAGCACTGTAAAAAAATGCCTAGCCTCCCGTATGTATATTATGCATATATACAATATATATATATATATATATATATGTATATATAAATGGAGTTTATATTTATATGCATTTATAATAGATGCGTGCAGAAGTAACGTGTGGTTTTAACATATTCTACTAAATATATACGTAGAATGGAGCCTCATGCATTACGTGTAAACACATAATTTTGGCCTAGGCTGTTGGCAACCGTGAATAAAACTATTTGATGAAGAAAATTATGGGAAGAAGAGGGCGCACGAGTGCATTAAATTATTTCGGCTTCAGCTGCGTTTGATAATATTTATACATTATGGTACCACGTCACGATAATTAACACGGAACAGAATTCAAAATTCTATATTTAGATACACCTATATATATAAATATATATATATATATATATATATATATACTACCTGACCCGACAGATGTTGTCCTGTACCCACGTCTACAATTTAAGTTACATTTTTTTAATATACTATACTATCCTATACTTTTTAACTTCCCGTAGGGCAAGTTATAGTAATCGAAAAATAATCGAAAATAAAAATTTTCATATATCTTTACGTTTCAGAGGTTTCTGAACATTTTGGCATACCTTAGAAAAAATGGATGTATGTGTGTGTGTATGTGTGTATTGATAAGGAGACGTGCTGATTAGTTTTCAAATATGTTTACATATGTTGGACATATATACATCAAATTATCAGATATTTTATAGAGATTTTCATAATTCATTTTCAGTGTAATTATTTTGGGTTCCGTACCAAGATTTTTAATTACGGTACGGGAAGTTTGCAATTTGCCTTAACGCATGATGCCATACACACCACTAGTTTCAAATTTGGACTTGGTTTGTAATTATTCTAAAACTACTGAATGGTGACAAAAATTTAGTGCCAAAACAAGAAAAATAAATTGCAAAGCCATTAAATATTTTTTATTTTCAAGTACATGTTTCAACCTTGAACAAATGAATCTCAAATATATATAGGTTACAAAATCGTGAATATTAGTGTTTAGACACCATGTCAATGTCGCAAAACGCGTTTTGAAGAATCAGTCGTTAATTGCGAAACCAAAGCCCTTGGGAAACTTATCTTCAGATTTTGAATTATTTGAGAAACAAAAGATTGCTTTGAAATAATCACAAATGCCATCGCAGGTGTTAGAAACTGGATTCCAAGATGAAATCCTGTTTCTAACACCTGGGCTGCTTTTTGCATCATTAGTCTTTCATATAGTAAATGAAGAACAGTTGATTAAAAATTCAATATATAAATTACTAACTTAACCAGTTGACGGTGAAGAAAGAAATATTCATCAACAAAGTGGAAATAATTATAAATTTAATTTATATTTTGCAAAATTGCTCTCTTTAACTGAATTCACGTCCTTATTTACTATTTTTATTCTCTACGCTTTTACCATAAAAGGTGTAGTTGGTCCTTTTACCCCATCCACATCTAAACCATTATAGAGATTATATAATAACATCTGTTGAATCCAATTTGAAATTAACAATACACCTTAAAAAACAATTAAATAACGTTTGCTAAAAAATTATATCAAGATCTCGTAAACTAAACAACAGTGCTCACAACCAAAAAAACAAACAACGAAAGAAAACTCTTTTGTCATAGATTTTTGAAGATTGTTGTCTATCTCATGATAGCGCTATTGCTTGATTTAAGACCATGGCTGGTTATACTCATTTTCCCTTTACTTTCAAGTATTTTTCATAAAAAATTCCTAAAATCATTTGCAATTGGTACCAGACCATTTTACCCACGGACCTTTAAGCTTTATATTGTTATAAATTTATAAGAAATCCAAAAAAATGTAAATAATATGCAAATTATTAAAATCCATCAACAATTGAAAATTTGATGTAAATATTTTAATTTTTTGTCCAAAGGGCAGATTTTAGTACTTCTTAGTAGTATTTGAAAATGCTAATATATTGGTGAAAAATCTAAAATTTATTGAAAAAAGAAAAAGAGTGCGCTTAAGTATCACACGCGATTGAAGTAAAACTTATTTGTACAAGATGGCATTTAAGTAAAAATAAATACATCATATAACAATTATGAATAATGTTTATTAGTAATATGGTAACACCCGTGATGCATATATCTATAAGTGTCAACCATTTTATACATTTATATAATGATAAATTATAAATTATATATTTATAATAGCATTAAAAATATGTATAATATTTAAAAACAATAATGTTATTAAAGTCATACTTCAAATATGACATGATCGGTTTGTCATTGTAATTAGCATTTAGAAATGAACCTTCATTAGGGAAATGAAGTAATTGCTGATTAATAAATTCTTTAATATATGTTCACACCGTGGACTTCACATCTCGATAACAAGTGATAATTTTAGGTGCATATGAAGTACTAATTTTATACTCACAATGTTCTTAAGACAAAACTTTTTATCTACACGTTTTGTAAATTTTACGTACCATGCATTAAGATTTACATCTACGTTGCTGAAAAATATTTAATTATCGATTTTATCGTTCGTAAAAAAATTATCTGGATCAAAAGAAACAATAATAATATTAAAACGTCCTGGGCGTTTTTATCCTTTGGATCTTAGCCACATTTAGACAAATCTTTTTGAAGTTTTCATAAAAAACGCCGTAAAATTATTTGTCTTTCTTGGCTCGCGTACAAGACATTTATCCGAACATTAAATGGCGTTCAAAGTACCTTGGCTGTTCCGATAGGATAAATATAAATCAGAAAAAAAAATCATTTGTATAAAGAATATATATATTTTTAGATCACTAAACTTTGAATATATGATGGGTTTTCGATCTTTTGATGTACAAGATGTTATATTTAGGCTAAAAAATAGCCGTAGGGAAAACATCGACACTGCTATTATAGATTTGATTTTAAAGTTAAATGAAATTTTAAAATTATTGTTTGAAATTATTTGCTATTTGTTGTTTAAAATTATTATTGAGCAAGTGCGCAATAAATAAATAGCAAAATATATATTTAAAACTAGTAGTGTATAGCATTGTGCCTTAAGACAAATTGCTGGAAGAATTGTAACGAAATGTGCGAGTAATGAAAATGTTTTCAAATAGATTATTATAAATACTCTAACATTGTCTAATATTTATAAGAATTATATGAACTAAACTACAAAGTTAAAATCATTTGTTTAAAGTATATATGTTAGCTTCAGAACTTTAGCTAGAATTAAAATTGAAAGCTGAATTATTTTCGATATACAAATAAAAATATTTCTTTGAAAAACTTTGATTTTTTTTTTTCAAAAGCAATTGTTTTGTCAACACAAGCACAAAGTTTTTTGAATCATCCAAAACTGCTTAGTTCTCTCGAAAACTGCATTTTTTTGTACACATAGCTTTGTATCTTCGAAATGGTTGGACCTGCCTTTGCCAAAACCTAATCAGCACATCTCCTTATCCATAGGAATCAAATGATTTTTTAACCATTCAAATCGGTTGATTCGTGCGCCCTAAATCCATTTATTGTGAGGTATGCCAAAATGTTCAGAATAATCTTAAACGTGAAGAAATGCAAAAATTTTCATTTTCGATTTTCGGCCCATTACTATAACTTACTCTACGGGAAGTTAATAATATCATTTTAGTATTCCAATCATTTTTCATTTAGCATGATAAATAATCAATGACTATGTCAGTTTCTGTTAGATGGCAACCCAAAAAGTTGACCCATCTCTATGTGATTAATTTTGTTATTACAATTTTTATAATAGTAGGGGTGACTAGGTACGGTTGTGCCACTTTACTTTTTGATCAGCAATAATTTTGTTAATTTACCAGTTAGCTGGGAGAAAAGTGAATTAAATGGTAATATAAACATTTGCCCACGTGAAAATACTGAAATATTGTTTCTAAATACGATGAATTAGTCATAAAATCAAGTCATACAAGAAGAGGGCGAGTGTCACAACCGTCCACCCCCCAGGAACGGTTGTGACAGATATGAAAATAGTTTAAGAAGAATAGGTATAATTATCTAAGCAAAGACTAATTGCTGGTAAATAAATAATAATGTTCAACTTACAGCAAAATATCAATCAAAGCGATCTATCTGTATAAAAGTAACAGTTATTATTAAAAGAAATTGAACAAAGAAACTTACTTTTGCCTCTTTAAAAACAGTGTAGTCTACAAATCATGTTAATGTAGAGCGCTGACTGAAATCAATAAAGGAAACTTGTTCAAACAAACATACTTTATCTTAATTCCTTTGGACCCTATCTCAAAAACAGTATAGTTGAGCTGTTATGACCACTGTCATTACCGTACTCGGGCACAAAAGTACCCAGTCTCCTCTCAGAATTTTTTTATTGATGCAGCTGTGGCGGGTAAGAAGTATTTCTACTTGGAAACATATTGCTAACTATTGCTTGACATCAGGCTGCACCAACTCGGGAACTCCGAATCAAATCAAACCTTTATCCATTATCAATTTGTCATATTTCCTATCGATTTTTACTTTGTTCTTGCAAAAATCGATTAGAATCATGTATCTGCCACTGCATAGTTACATAATCTATTCCACTCCTTTCAGGATCGGTCGCATATTATTTATCCTTCGCAGCGGGCGACGGTTTATCGAACTTTCGCGGTTATTTTTGAGCTGGCTTATGCCAACATAACAATCTTATCTTATTATATTCGAGCAAACATTACCGTCGTGTTTGCCTGCATATAAGGTGAGTACACACGGACGTACTTCCAAACAAACAGAACCATACATATTAGTTTACTTTCTAGGGCTGGTGGACGGTTTACTTCAAATATTTCGCTTTCTTTTAAAATGCATGCGATAACGTTGGATTTATGTACTATTTTGTATTATGTTGAACTAAACCAAGCCTTAGTTTGAAATCTTTGGAATAAATAAAATTACACTAGTACCACAAGATCACGAACGAAGTTTTATTTGTCAAAGGTTTTTGCACAAAAAATTGTTATTTGCCAGTTTGTAGACGTTTTGCACTATTCCAAATCGTTTAGAACAAAATTTAGAAATAATTTGAGAAACATTGATTTGAAAGCTTTAGAATGAAGGAAAGTAAAATGAACTGCGTGACATTGAAATTTTTTTCCTAAGATGTTATGATGGTTTTTAAGTAGAGGACACTGATTCCAAGAAAGTAACAGATTTTTGCTAACAGCTCTAGCCTTTGAAATATACCAATGTGCTAGTTTTACCACAAATTACTAAGAAAAACAACACATATTTTATTTTATGTCTTTAAAAGTGTGTTTGTACAATTTTCTAGCGTGGAGAAGGCCTGTCTAATATCCTTGTAAGCTCCAACAATTCAGGCATCATGTACGCGACCCACCTCGTGGGTATTGCTCCTAAATCGTCATGTCTTGTTGGATTTTGTCGCATCACTTCCTAGTTTTCTTCACAATTTTAATCAGACAAATTACAAAACGTGGTTTTTTATGAGTTTTCTAATTTTGGAACTATCGAAAATACAAATTTTTAACTCTTGCTGTCTTCTTCTTCGACGTTAGTCTGTCAATCCAATACATGGTAGGCAGAAGGTTTTGATTCCTAGGTTGATCATCATTACCTAGTAAACATTGTGGGACTTGAGAGGAGATAGGAATCTGAAATCCACAAGCTTGCGTTCAGCGCTGTGATATCTATGTGGAATTTATGTGGATTTCACATTGCCACCGCCGCTCGGTGTTTACTGGCTGTTCGTAAGTAGACTTCAAAACCTTTAGGGTCATGGGTTATAGCAATTTGCTTCCATTGGCTGAATTTATTCCATTGATATTAGTTTTTCATAAATAACGTGTGTATTAAAATTATAGCAGATATACATAATTTTGGCACAAAGTATGGGAAAGCTATGATTTATCTGAATTGCGCAATTCAATTTTAAAGTGGTTGAAATACGCTTCTCGAAAACATATTCATTAAAAATGTATCAAAGACTATCTGAAGGATGCAAATAACATCTTAGAGTTGGAGCCATACTAAAAACAGCAGATAAAACCCTTGGTTATTCCTGAAACTGCGATAATCATAGCCGAAATCATCAATAGAAGAAATGTTCTGAAAGTCAAAAATAGGAGCTGTTCTGAAAAAATGGAAAGTATATTTGAAATGAACGTACAATTCTAAGTAGATTTAAAATAAAAGTTCTAGGAAAAAACAAAAGTGCTATTTTTATCACGCAGAGTGATCACTCTGTCAGACAATATAAAATCATATTTGTGATTGGAACAAAATGGTACCATTTCCTAAAAAGTTTATGCCTCGACAGAAACTGTTATTCGCTAGTTTTCTAGACGTTTCGAGCCATTATGAATCGTTTGTAATAAAATTTAGATATGATTCGCGTCGCCTTATCAATAGAAACCGAATGTTTTTTTGAATTATCCAAATCGGTCAGTCCGTGTTTCCAAAATCGTCGACAAAAAATTGTATACCATTAATCACACATACAAACACATACATCTATTTTTTATAAGGTATGCCAATATGTTCGGAAACCTTTGAAACGTAAAGATATATAAAAAAATTCATTTTCGATTTTTAGCTGTTTCTTTAACTTACACGAAGTTAAAAAAATGTCTAATATGGCTTTATAGTTTATACAAAAATATATCTCAGGTATGTATGATTTTTAATTGGCAACAAATACACAATAATTCACAAAATTGATTCAATTTCAATGTCATTTTTTTTAAGATTTACCTAAAGCTCAAAGAAAAGATAGTATAAATTTCAATAAATACCTTTGAATAAAATTCTCACTATCCCTTCGTCTATAAGGTAGGCACACATTGTCGGACTTTCAAACAAACATAAGCATACACATACGAATTTGCTTATATAAACATATGTACATAGGTACAAGCAAATGATAAAACCTTTGTTTCTGGAATGAACGGTTTATGATTCTTGAAGTGTTAATTTCTTATTTTTAACATCACTAAAATATTCTGACGTTGAATGAGGAACTTAAGATAAATTATATAACGTGAATATCACCAAGATATTAAATTAATAATATACAAGCAGAATGATATTTTTAATATTTGTATGAACTAAAGTTAGTGAAAAAAGAATACTGGTATTCTTACTAATTTTTTTAATTTGTGACAACCTATTTCCGAAGCTCAAATAACAAATCAAAAGATATTTGCTGTTGGATTTATTACAAAACGGTAGAAACGCAAGGTATTGTAATGATCAGAATAAACTTTGTCACTTTTCAGAAGACAACCCAACGGTCGGCATATATCTATAGGATGAAGTTACAATGCTTTTTTATTGATACCGCAATACTGTGAAAAGACAATTTTAACTTGGAAACATATTTCCATTATATGAAGCTGGTTTTAAATATAAATGTAAAAGTAGTGGTGTATGGCATTGCGACACAAGGCAAATCGCTAAAAATTCCCGTACCAAAAATTAAATTTTTCAAAAAACCTGTAAAAATTTAGAAAAATGAGATTTTTGGAAGTTTTGAAATTTTTGAAAAATATTGATGTTGATCATTTTTGACCGCCAAATTTAAAAATTGTATCCACACATACACATACACACATCCATCTTTTGTAAGGAATGCCAAAATGTTCAGAAACTTTTGAAACCTAAAGATATTTGCAAAAATTTTCATTTTCATTTTTTTTGCGATTACTATAACTTACCATACGGAAGTTAGTTATTCCATAGTAACTTAGATTTATTAAGTTCTGTTCTACAACGAAAAAAAATTGACACTTAAATACAAAGTTCATCATTTAAGTCTTCATTATTGGAAGTGAATAATTTAATATCATGGTTTCTATTATCCTTTAAAAAAATCAGGAAAACTGTACTCCAATAGTATACAATTCAATATGAATTCATCAGTCTTTCCTGACTTCAAAATTTAGTAGGATATTTAAAAATGTATAAAATTAGAACAATCATTTTAATAATTTTTAATTTTAAGATATGATAACATCTATTTAAAGCAATGGAAACGTAGGCCCAGTAATCAGTTGAATTAAAATGTGAATGAATGATAAACAAATGTTTACTTATTTCATGTAATAAAAGCCATTACATTTTCATTGTTTCATAATCGTCTGTATTTGCATAAGAAACTGTGTTGTTGTCTTAATTACTGTTGATAGAATACCATATAAACCCTGCTGTTTAATTTTGTGTAATGTATTTCCTTACTAAAAACTTAAAATAAAATTAAACAAATTTTGTATTAAAATGGATATCTCAAAAGCAAGTGAAGTTGAGAATTTTTTAACCCTCCGTCGGTCGGATATTTTTCCACCTTCGAACGGTCGGAAAGGTCTGGCTGGACCACCATTCATTTTACATGCATTTATATGGGATAAATGAGTTTTTGGTGTCTTATATATTAACAATTATATAAAAAAATCAAGAAATATAAAAAAATCGTTGCTTTTTTTGTTAATTTTTTTGTTTTAAATCAATGAAAAACAATATTCTTTTTCGGCGCCTTTGAAATGAATGTGAATTTCAAATGAAAACGAAATGAGGTGCGTCGCCTTTGAAATGAGCTGTAAAATCCAAAGTGAAAATACAATTTGACTACAGGTTTGCCAAAAAAAAAATTCGAACGCAGTACGGCTAGAAAAGTTGTTGATAATGTGTGCATTACTCATCCGATTTTCAGTGTTTGCGATTACCAATAAGTTTGATAGGTTTTCAAGAAACTCTCGTCATGAAAATACTAACATTCATGTTAGAACACATAGCAAAGAATATAAACATCGCAGTTTGAATAGAAAATACCATGAAAAAAGACAAAATACTGGTTTACATATATCAAAAAGCGTATGTTTCATACAAAATGTATGGGTGGTCTAGACAGACTTTTCCGACCGTTCGAAGTATAAAAAAGTGAATATCCTTATAATTATCGTTCTGTACATTTTTTCGTCCTGATTTTTTCATTGATCGACAGCTAATGAAATTTTAGGAAAAGTCAAAAAATTTCAAGTCGATAGGATTACTAGAAGTATTTTTCTTTTTTTAATTGAAGTCGAAAAAAGTCTGGCCAGACCACGCCGACCGACGGAGGGTTAACAATATTTGTGTTAATACTATTTGAAAGTAGAAGGAGAAAGATGTATAACTAGTCATCACTTTATTCTTACGATGTTGCTATCAAAAAAATAAACGGCAATGCTTGAAAATCCATAACAAAAGTTTTTTATTTCGTTGTTAGTTTTTTTTGGTTGTGAGCACTGTTATTTAGTTTACAAAACCTTAATATAATTTTTAAGTATACTTTATTCAATTGTTTTATAAGATGTACAGTGAATTTTAAGATTGCTTCGATAGTTCTTTTATATAATGTTTAAAAAAGTAAATTTTCACCCTTGGGTGGGGTGAAAAGTACCTACTGCACCTTTACATTTAAAAATCATATGTATGATCTGGTGCCACTTTTATTTTCGGGAACCCTACTTCACAAGCTTCTACAATTTAATCTCTTTGACTATTTTGAATATTATTTTTTTAATATTCTCAACATTACTGACTTGTAAAAAAATTGTAGTCAAAATGCCTCTTTGCTAGAATACTTTCTAAAGTAATATCTATGTCCGATTCAATGCGGCTCTGTCCAATATTTTCTTCCTCTTCAAAAGTTCCAAGAAAAGTAAGATTTGAACTTTTAAGCCGTCAAACTTTGCAAACAAGCCATGTTGCCCCAGAAAAAGGGTTCACAAATTCACGATACCCTTGGACTAGAATCGTTCATTCAAAATTATGTTTTTTCATCAAATGCACAAAACGCAGTTTGTTCGTGCATGAAATTTTATGCTGGTATCATTTTCTATGCGAGACGAATACGAATGGGAATATACAAAATAAAATAATTTTGTTCAGTAAACAGAAATGTGAAGCACCCTTCTGGCATGGAATCAAATCAGAATAACACTCGAGTAATTTTCTGTACAAAATTCGGAAAATATTATATCGCTCTCTTGGCTATATGAAAAGGGATCATCTCTTAGAGACAACGAAGAGACGGATCTGAATAACTGAATGCGAGATTATTCGCATTTATTACCCGACACTAGAACGAGAGTTGAGGGAAACTGATCAGAATTCCGACACGGTTTTACTAACTTACCCTATGATAAGTTATAGTAATCGTCCGAAAATCGAAGACAAAAATTTTTTTCATAAATTTACATTTAGAATGATTCTCAAAATTTTGGCATACGTTAGAAAAAAAATGATGTGTGTCTGTGTGGATACTTTTCTTCATCCAAGTTTTCGGAACAACGGATCAACCGATTTTAATTATTCAAAATGCATTCGATTACGATTGATAAGTAGACGTGCTCATTATTTTTTTGGCAAAGGTTGGTCTAGCAGATAGGTTCCCAAACTTGTTTGTGCCGTGGACCCCTTGCAATGTTCTATTCAACGATGGAACATTTAATAGTTTCCGATTCATTCTACTAGTTTCTCAATACTAGTATTGAAACAGATTCTACGTTTTCAAAAATGCATTATTAGATATTGATGAAACTTGACATACATTGTAACTATACTTCACTAAGATTGTGACCAAAATTTCAAGTTGGAACATTCAATAGTTTCTGAGATATGCGATGTTGATAGGTGGCTGTCTCCGCTCACAATACTAGTATTGAAACTGATTGTACGTTTTCAAAAATGCATAGTTCTATTTTGATGAAACTTGACGCACATTATAACTATACTTTATACCAAGATTGTGACCGAAATTTAAAGTTGAAACATTCAATAGTTTCTGAGATATGCGAGGTTGATGGTGGTGTGGCGGCTGCCTCCGCACTCAATACTAACATTTAAAGTTAAATCATTTCTAAATACCCCCATTTTTATTTCGAGGCCCCCAAATTTTGTTTTCCCTGCCGTGGACCATTGGGGGTCCATTTGGACCGCTTTGAAAATTGCTAGTCTAGCCGTTTTGGATATAGAGAGCAAAGAGTGCAGGAAATGGAAATTGAGTTAGAATCCGATTTGAATGATTCGAAAAACATTTTACTTGTATTGAGGTAATGAAGATTTGACTATTTTTTTGGAGAGGCAGATCCAGCGGTAAGCTTGGAGAATCAGAAAAAAATTGAAGAAAAAAATTGGGAAGTTCCAGCAATTTGCCTTAAGGCACGATGCCATGCGCCCCACTATTTTTTTTATTGGCCTTGCTTAGAGGCGTCCATTAATCACGTTTTCGATTATTAAGGATTGTTGGACCTTTTCCTCTCTGTCAAAAATCAACAACTCATGTTCTGCATAATTACATGACAATTCTAAGTCAGCACAAAAAAACTCGAACCGAGTATCCCTGGCCTGTGAGTCGAACATTCTACTGACTGAGCTATTCCCATCACATATAATTTTTGCAAAAGTTATTCTTTCGGATTAGTCGTCCAGACCGCCTTCTAAGATATTTGGTTAGTAATATGTACTTCCAAGTACACCTCCAGCAATAATATCGCGAGGAAATGTAGATTTCTATGTCGCTCTCATGAAATCCGACACAAGACGGTATTATGACAATATTTCATATTCGATATTAAAAAAATATCACGAAGAATATACATCATATCATCCGACCAGGATATTGGGTTAAACGGGTAAAAAGTCTGATGGGATATTGCAAATATATCGGATATAACTTTTTTCGATTTAAGCAAAACTCGCGCCAGGCCATGTATCATGATTCGATATTGATACAACTCAAAAAGTAGTTCTTGCAGGAAATTAATAAAAAAATATTTAATTCGAAAAATAACCGAGATTGTACATATTGAAATTTCGTAACATTCAATAAGAAAGTCAAGTTTATTTATACGAACATTTACCCAAGTGCTTTATTGAATTTTCTGATCAATATAAAATAAGAAGTTTATCCACCCTGGTATTTGTTATAGTTGTAATAAAGTTATTAAAAAAATCAGCATGGAAACGAGTTTTATGAGCTGTTGTGCTAACTTCATGAACGCATTTATTTATGACAACCCAAATGGTTGCCCTTTCTCTATGTAATAAATATATTATTATAATTTCTGCAAAACTAATATATTGTTAAAAAATACTGCTATCTATATTTCCAATCAATCAAATCACTACTGTTTGACATCAGGCTTCTAAGGCACCTATCAAATCTGGGATCTCTGAATCAAGGTCTAAAGCTCTAACCACTAGGCCACGATGAAGTCCTTACAGCAAACGTAAAAATAACTAGTGGGGTGTATGGCATCGTGCCTTAGGCAAATTGCTGGAACTTCCCGTACCGTAATAAAATATTAGAGAAATACTGAATGTTTTCAAATAGATTATTATTAATATTGTAACATTGTCTAATGTTTATAAGAATTATATAAACTGAATTGCAAAGCTGAAATTATTTGTTTAAAGTATATTAGAACTATAGACAGAATTAAAAATAAAATCTGAATTATTTTCGATATACAAAAAATTTTTTCTTTGAAAAATAGTTGAAACAAAAATTTTTTTTTAAAATCAATTATTTTGTTAAGACAAGCAGAAAGTTCTTTGAATCATTTAAATCGGACGCTTAGTTCTCTAAAAAACTGCCATTTTTTGCACATTTAGCTCCGTATCTTCGAAATGGCTGGGCTTGCCTTTGCCAAAATCTGATAAACACTTCTCCCAGTCATTACTAATTGAATGTTTTTCAGATCATTCAAATCAGACGTTCCGTTCTCTCAAAAACTCGATTTCTATTTTCTGCACTCTTTGCTCTTTATCTCCGTAACTGCTGGATCTGCCTTTGCCAAAAACTAATTAGCTCATCTCCCTATCAATAGAAAACGAACGTTTTTTAAACCATTCAAATCGGTGGATCCGTGCGCCCGAAAACGTGACTGGAAATTTGTATCCATACATACATACACACACACATCCATTTTTTCTGAGGTATGCCAAAATGTTCAAAAACCTTCAAAACGTCGAGAAATGTAAAAATTTTCAGTTTCGATTTTCGGCCCATTACAATAACTTACCCTACGGGAAGTTAAAAAGTACGATTATAATCCAATGGAAATAAACTAGAAAAATAAGCTGCAAATCATTTTTTGAATGAGTAAAATTTTTTTTTGTATTCTGAAATAATAAGAGTAAGGCACAATATGACATACATAAACTAAAAAAAATAATCTGTCAAACTAAATTATATAATTTTATCTATCAAACATAAACTGTATCTTCTATTATTTTCATTTCTTGCATATCTCAGCTGCTTTTCGGCAATAATATAATACCTTTTTCTTATTTATAATCATGAATATATTATATTCCAATAACGTCTAGGCTCATTATTTAACCTAATTTCAAATTTTAAGTGAAATTATATTTCAGGCAGGTGAGAATTCTGTCAAAATGTTTTCAATGTCAAATAACTATGTTGTTTTTTTAATTTATTTCTACAATATTACTATATTTTTATAATCATTCAAATCCTTAAAATTTCCTTAACAAATTTCGAAAAGATTTATCAAAATTCGAATAACCGTTCGAGGAGTTTCCACTCATCTGTACAAAAGATTTTTTTTATATATATACTGGTAAATTACACATTTGTAATGTAGTATATATACATGAATAAATGTAATATTTAATGATTGTGTAATTTTTTGCAACAAATCCAAATATTGGTGAAACATTGATTAAAGATTTTTTCAATCATAAAATATATGGCGTTACAAATCTTTTGGAATTGAAGCTTCTCTAAATTCAATTATTTTTTAGAAACCGTAAATTGAATATATATATATATATATATATATATATATATATATATATAAAGAAAGAAAGAAATCACTATATTGATTTATGAAAAAGGATATGCCATGCACAGAATATATTAACGCGCTTCCCTAAATCCCCAGAATATATGAATACTTGTTACACATTGTATAGATATAATATACTTAGATACACGTATACAAAGAATTGTATATATATACTGAAACCAGCGCTTCTCAATCTTTTAAATTGATAGACTAATTTATTACTTGGATAAATAATTACCAATTTTATATCATTTAATGCAGTTGTTAAAAAAACTAAGGTAAATTAAAATAGTGAAATTGACACATCTTGGTCCTAAAATTTTATTTTGACAAATTGTCCATTTAGGGAGTTTTACTGACCATAGTCAGATAACTGTTTGTTAGGTATGTGCTATTAGTTGTGATATAATTAGTTTGGTTTCAACAATATAGTTACCCAAAATCAAACTAGACCTTTTTGCCCCGCCCTACTAAGTCTAGAATTTTGTAGTGATACTATTTGAAAGTAAAAGGCAAACCTGGAACCTTAATTCTTCCGACGTCGATATCAGGAGATAAACAGAAATGTATCAATATTTATATCGAAAGATTTTTTTCGTTGGCAGTTTTTTTGAGCTCTTGTATTAAGTTTATGATACCCGAATATTATTTTTAGGCATACGTATTTTAATTTTTTTATAAGGTGTATCGATATTTTTAAGTCAGATTTACCAGGTTTTTTATATTACCTCTAGAAAAGGTTACATGTGAATATTTACACGAGGATCTGGTAAGAATCTAATAAGAATCTAATAGTATAAATCAAGAAGTCCCTTAGGAATCTAACAATTCTCTTATGAGAATCAGATATTAAAATTATAAGAATTTAGTAACTTTAATAAAATACTAAGAATAATAATAATTTACAAGAACTTTTCTAGAATTGCTTATAAATCAGTCATAAATTAATATGTATATTTAATTTTTATTGATAAAGTCGATTATTTACACATGTCGGGAATTTAATATAACTTACTTGTGGGTAGGTTTAAAAAGATAAAATAAATCTTTGCATTGGTAAAAAATGTAATGTGAAAGTGTAAAAAATAAGAAAGAGTGAATAAAAAAGTAAATTCAGCCTAGGCTTAAAAGTCAAAGTGGACGTTTGTGCCACACACTCACCTAAGCAGAAAATACATTCTTATTACCACCTTTGCAAAGAATTTCATCACCAGATAAGTTTAATTTAATAATTTTGATAATAGATTAATGATTAAATATAATTCAAAAATTGTATTTTGCGAAAGTATAACTTTTGAGAAGTGTTCTGAAAACTTACACACACAAGAGCGTACATGTCGATTTTTTATATATGAAAATCCGGCTAACAGATAAGGGATGAAAAGATTTATCTAGAGGTTTTCTACACACGTACTATATTATACACTTTTATACTAGTATATATATATATATATATATATATATATATATATATATATATATATTTGTGTGTATGGGATAAAATTTAACCCTTTGCGCGATGTCTGCGAGGCGCAATTTAATTTTCTCTAATCTCATAATACCTTCATCTTTTTTTTCAACCCCTGTAAATTTTTTTACTGTTTTATGTTGCCTTCACTCCGAGCTTATCGATTTGCGAACATGTTATAAATTTTAAGTTTAATGGATGGTAGAGGCGGATTAAAACTTTATTACTATACACCTATATATATATATATATATATATATAAATATCAGGGTGGTCCTTAATATGGACATTTTCGAATTTTATTGCTTCCAGGAGCTTAAGTGCTTCCAAATTGATAAAAAAAATTCTCTAAAAGTTTTAGCTCTTAATATTAGCTTTTAGATATTGCACAATTCAATCAAAACTTCGTATATAAATAGCATGGAAAAAATTTCGAAAATTTTAAAAATGTTTTTTTTTATTTTAAATTTTAATTTAAATTTAAAAATTTTCAAAAATCTAATTGTTTCAAAGTTTTGAAAAAAAGCTTAGTTTCTTGTATGAGAAGTTCCAGCAATTTTTCTTAAGACACGATACCAAGTACCGCTGGTTACATTTCTCATTAGTTTATATAATTAATATGAGTTGTTAACAACGTCGGCATCAAAATTCTGTTTTGCAATAATATAATAAATACTATTAAAAAACCCGGCCAAGCTTTTCCTGAAAAAAAATTCACTTCTGAAATATTTCTCTTTCAATAATTTATGGTACGTAGCCGTCAGTATTTCATTAAAATATTTAATTATAATCCAATAATGATTATTTAATCAATGCATGTAGCGTTCGTTGGGAATGCCTCGCCAGTTTTTACATGTTGTTCGATTCACTGAATTATGTATGAATTTACGAGAATCCTACAAGTGACATTGCTGATAAAATATACTCGCAAACTTCTGTATATTTGCACATGATAAGTGGATATATAATATATATACATATATATATATATATATATATATATATATATATATGTATATATATATATATATATATATATATACATGTGCACACATTAATGTTTACAAATTGTAAATATAAATGTGTGCTAAAATAAACTTGTTTATCAGTACAACTTACTGGCTGGAACAGACCGGTACAGATAATGGGATGGCAAATAATATATATATATATATATATATATATATATATATATATACACACATATATATACTAGCTGGTCCGACATACGTTGTTTTGCCATAACAAATATTTCTAGTATAAAATGTTTAGTATACTACATTATATGTATACGGCATAATCCCTTGAGGCAAATTGCTGGAACTTACCGTACTAAGAAAACTTGAAAAAAAGAGTGCGCGTAAAGTTCACACGCGATTGAAGTAAAACTTATTTGCTACTGTACAAGATGGCTTTTAAGTAGAAATAAATACATCATATAACAATTTTGAATAATGTTTATTAGTAATATGGTAACGCTCGTAATGCACATATTTATTAGTGTCAATCATTATACATAATGATAAGTTATAAATTATATATTTATAATAGCATTAAAAATATGTATAATATTTAAAAACAATAATGTAATTAAAGTCATACTTCAAATATGACATGATCGGTTTGTCATTGTAATTAGCATTTAGAAATGAACCTTCATAAGAGAAATGAAGTAATTGCTGATTAATAAATTCTATAAATTCACACAGTAAATTATGTTAAACAATGCCTAAACAAATATTGTTTTCGCAACTTCACTTCATCATGTAATTGTGTTTGAAGAACTTCATGTCATTAAAATTAACATACATTAATTGACTGTTTGTATCTTTTTTTACTTTTTTGCTGGCGATATAACCTCGTTCTTTGAACAACTGTATTATCTGACTTGCCTAAAAAAATATTTTTTATTTTAATAACTTCAAAGATTTATAGGAACTACGAATGATATAGAAATAATTTCGAATCAATAAACTTATATTTAGTTCACGGAATCAAGACTTGTACTACGATGTAACTTTAAAATGTCTATTTATCTATGCCGATTTCCTTGTTGATATCGGTACGCATACAACGACAGATCTCTATTCACAAACACGATGACTAATCACAATCGACCCGTATAGAAATGATATCATCGAGAGCGAATCACAATCATTGGCACTTGACTCGGCCGTAACGCACTTCCGTTGCATTTGTACGGATTTACACCCCAGTCGCGCCTAAAGAAGTTTTACTTGAAAAATTTTCAAAACTTTAAAAAAATAGATATTTGAGAATGTTGAAAATTTTATATTTTAAATTTAGCATTCGCGCTGCATAGTTGTTTTAGAGTCGAAATATCCAAGCGCGTAAGCGCCGCGTCGTAGTCAAACGTGTAACCGTTGGTACGGAACTGATTTATATGTACACATTTTCACTTGTTATTATAATCTCTATGAAATATGATATTTTGATGTTCATATGTATTATGATCATTTTTGATCGCCAAATGGCAATTATTAGTTTTTCATTTCCTCAATACAAGTAAAATGTTAATTGAATCCTTCCAATCGGGCGCTCCGTTCTCTCCAAAACTGAATTATCGTTTTTGGCACTTTTTGCCCCGTATCATCGAAACGCCTAGATTTGCCTTTGCCAAAAACTAATCAGGTCCTTATCAATAGGAATCGAATGTTTTTTGAATCATTCAAATCGGTTAATCTATGCGCCCGAAATCGTTGATAAAAATTGTATCGAAATATGCATACACACACACGCACGCACATATAATCTCAAGTTATGCCAAAATGCTGAGAAACCTTTAAAACGTAAAGATATAGAAAAATTTCGATTTTCGATTTTTTTGCGATTACTATAACTTATCCTACAGAAAGTTAATAATATAATAATATAATAATATAATAATTATATATAGTTATATATAGTATATATAGTATAGTATAGTGATATAATAATAATATAATAATTATAAAAGGATGGTCCCAAAAAAGCTATTTTTACTTGAGATCTATGATTTCAAGTAAAAATTTGATATTATACTACTTGATAGTGGACTGACCGAGGGTTAGTTGTAATTTTAAGTTAGGAATTGCAAAATGCAAATGTCACAAAGTTCGTTTCCATACTCTTCCAAAACAGCATTACCAATTTTGACCAAATTTTACTGAGCTGACCGAAGACAATGAACTGATAGCTTTTTTACCACTACTACAGGACGGGACTGATTTAAAAATAATTTCTCACATTTTCAAATAATAAATCAATAAATCAAAATATCTTATCAAACCAAATATTGTGCAAATTATGAAATTGAACAAAATCGCCTTATCAAACCCGATACGTTATCACAATTGCTAAGTAATTTCAGCAATCAGTACAGAGTGCAGAGCATATATCGCACAACATCATAACAGATATTATTCTGAATCATATGCAAATAAAGACGACTTCGAAATTCTAAATACACATATTAATATTTACATAAGATTGCATTTTTTGCGGTATCATTCGATTCGAACGGTTCCCAGAAATATGGTAGAAATTCGTGGAAGGACACAGAATGAGGATATACCTGAGTAATCTATACAAAGAACCAGTTTGATGTTGTCGAATCAGAAATACATTTTTTTTATTTGAGTTTAATGTTAGAACTGACATCGAGCAAAAGGGATTGCTTCTGTTGTTGAAATATTTTTTTCGATTTTGAAGAGCAATCAGAACTTTAGAAACCTATGAATCTCTTTTAGAACCCAACCTCTTTTTGATCAGCCATAATTTTGTTCATTTACCAGTTAGCTGGGAAAAAAGTTAATTAAACGGTAATTTGAAATTCTGTTCTTAAATACGATGGATTAGTAATGAAATCAAATCACACAAAAAAAGGGCGAATCTCATAACCGTTCACGTCCACACCACAAGGACGGTTGTGACAGACATCAAAATATATTAAAAAACAATAGGTATAAATATATTAGAGCGGTCCTTAATATGGACATTTTCTAATTTCCTTGCTCCCAAGGGCTCAAATGGTTTCAAATTGACAAAAAACAATTTTCTGAAAGTTTTAGGTCTTAATATTAACTTTTAGATAGTGCGCAATTCAATCAAACTTCGTATGGAAATAGCATGGAAAAATTTTGAAAATTACAAAAAAAAATTTTTTAGGTATAACTTAGCGACAAATGAATTAAAAGTGAATATTCGTGTCATTTTTTATTGAAAATTCGACGCCCTGCAAAAGTTTTCATGCTATTTCCATACAAAACTTTGATTGAATTGCGCTCTATCTAAAAGACAATATTAAGAGCTAAAACTTTGATAGAATTATTTTTTATCAATTTGGAAGCATTCGAGCCCTTGGAAGCAAAGAAATTTGAAAATGTCCATATTACGGACCAACATAATATATATATATATATATATATATATATATATATTTTTTTGTAGAGTTTCGAACAAGAATCCAAAAATAATACAAAATAAAAAACAAGAAAAGTTTTTAAAAAAACAATTTCTTTATTTAATTATTTGTTTGTTTTTTTAAATTGTTTTTTTAAAAACTTTTCTTGTTTTTTATTTTGTATTATTTTTGGATTCTTGTTCGAAACTCTACAAAATATACACAAATCCAAGACTCTACCATTCAATATATATATATATATATATTTATTTATTTATAAAAACTTACATTTGCTGCATAGTCTTGTCGATGAAACGAGAAATATCACCAAATCTGAAACAAAATCATAAATTTAATACAATAATTTATAAGAAACTTTATTTAATACAAAATTATATTCAAACTGTTAGTGAAAAGTAAAACCTAATAATCATCACAATTTTTTAATTATTATTTTTTTCTTATATTGTTTTATATACTTATCAAAATTGTAAAAAATCGTATGCTGTATTAATTATATTTAATTAATAGAGATTGAAAATACAAACTGCATTTTTTTTCTTCTTATATTGTTTTATAAACTTATCAAAATTGTAAAAAATCGTATGCTGTATTAATTATATTTAATTAATAGAGTTTGAAAATACGAACTACATATTTTTGTATTTGCTTATTTTGTATTTTGTATTAATGATAATGAACTAAACTGCAAAATTAAAATTATTTATTTAAAGTATATAAGTGAGCTTTAGAATTTTAGCTATAATTAAAATTAAATTCCGAATCATTTTCGACTAAAAAAAAATTTTTTTTAGAAATTCAAAATAAAAAAAATATATAAAATTTTTTTTGCTTATTGAAGTATTTAAATATAATAATAATAATAATAACAATAATAGTTATAATAATAATAATAACTATATTTCATGGCATTAAGACAAATTGCTGGATCTTCCCTTACTGTAATGAAATATTCGAGGAATTTTAAATGTTTTCAAAAGGATTATTATAAATACTTAATTTATTATTATAAACCAAATTTTTATTATTCGTATTCTACAGACAAAATTATTAATAAGTACAATATGAATTGGGAAGGCCGTTCATAATTGTTTACATAAAAAGTAAATGAACAAAACTTAATCAAGAGAAGTTAGAATGAAGGACCTTATCTCATATGTCTAATGTCTAAGAATTATATAAACTAAATTGCAAAATTAAAATTATTTATTGTAAGTATATAATTGAGCTTTAGAATTATAGCTAGGATTGAAATTGAAATCCGAATCATTTTCAATATTTAAAGTAAAAATATTTTTTGAAAATTAAAAAAAAATGTTTTGCCTTTCCCAAAAACTAATCTTCATATTGTTAACACAAGCAAAATATTTTTCTTTCAATCTGCTCTCTTTCTCTCTATAACTGCTCTTTTTGCACTTATTACTTGAAATATATATATATATATATATATATATATATATATATATATATTAGGGTGGTCCTTAAAATGGTCATTTTCGAATTTCCTTGCTCCCAGGGGCTCAAATGGTTCCAAATAGGTAAAAAACAGTTCTCTGAAAGTTTTAGCTCTTAATATTATCGTTTAGATAGAGCGCAATTCAATCGAAGTTTTGTATGGAAATAGCATGGAAAAATTTTCAAAAATTTAAAAAATGTTTTTTAGATGTAATTTAGCGAACAAATGAATGAATAAAACTCATTCATTTGTCGCTAAGTTATACCTAAAACATTTTTTTTAAATTTTCAAAAATTTTACCATGCTCTTCCCATACAAACTTTGATTGAATTGCGCTCTATCTAAACGTTAATATTAAGAGCTAAAACTTTTAGAGAATTGTTTTTTATCTATTTGGAACCATTTGAGCCCCTGGGAGCAAGGAAATTCGAAAATGACCATTTTAAGGACCACCCTAATATATATATATATATATATATATATATATATATAATATATTATATACATATATATAATTTCACAATAACATTGTCCATCAGAATCAACCATCATTATATGCATCGAAAAAGCTACCTACATCAATTTTATGATTATTTTTTATACAAGAGGTACGATATTAATCCCATTAACTTATTATATTTTTATATATCCATCATATATATGTATGTGTCTATTATATGGAAGAAATAAGATGAAATATTTGTGAATTAATTCGACGGTTCCCCATTCGAGAAAAAAATATATAAGAAATTTATCTATACAAGATTTGACATAGTGGCAGGAGCGAAGAAACATCTATTGAATAGAAATTCACGACATGTTTTTATATAAGATATTACCTGAGAAAAAGAAGGAATTTTTAATATATAACGCACACTTGAGAAAACGCATTCGAACAGGTAGAAAATACATTGAAGAAGCATTCGGAGTTGTTCTGATATACGAAGATCTCGTATTAATAAAATGTAATTGGATTGCGAACGAAAAGATGCACGATTGTCAGCTCACAGTTTTAAATTGGAAAAATGATATTGCTTTTGTATTAGACAATGCTTATTTTCAGATTTCATTCCTTAGCTTTTGGAGAATAACATTCTTCTTGATTGTTGGTGAAGGAGCACAACAAGAAGTAAGTTAAGGAAACAATATCTAAAAACAATTGCATTGATTAAGAGGCTGATTCTACTTTAAAACAGTAATGTTATGGCAAGGCTATGTTACGCAGCAGTTTTCATATAAAGTGGCACTAAATACTGTCAAAATCCTATGTGCTTGCTGTACAGTCAGGCGTTTTAGATTAAAAAACCTAACCAAGAAAATGCACAAATATCAAGCGCACAATCTTCTCATAAGTCTCATCTTTGTGATGTGACATGACAAATCATACATAAAGTTAGATTGTCTGTGTAAAACGCCTGAACTCACAGCAAATACATAGTATTTTGATAGTTTTTAGCACAATTTTATATGAAAAACAATACGTAATATAGCCTTCCCATAATATTGGTCTATGTTGGCCCAAAAAGATATTTTCATTTGAAGTTATTTAGCTAGAAATTTTCAAGTAAAAACTGATATCAGACGAAAATTGAACCTGACCTTGTATTTGCAGAAGCAAAATTCTTAAGCTACTAGCAAGCTTAGTTTAATAAGAATTAATAACTGAGATTTCAAACAAATTTTTGGCTTGACCTTTTTCAAAAATAAATAAATACAATTACTAACCTATATATACAGGGTGTCCCAGAACTCAACGTCAATCCAAAACGGAGTGATATCATGATAGTATCATGAGTAAAGATAGAAAAAAAAATCCATGCAGTTATAAAATTAAGACTTTTTTAGTGCAATCAAGATTTTGGTCAAACTGTAAATATTTTTCGGTTATTGATGTTAATTTTTATTATTTTTGTCCATCTAAAACTTAAATCCGTAATCCTACATAACATTTCAAAACCACAGTCAATAATATTGATATTATTTTTCCAAGTGTTTTAGAATCAAGACTATTTGTTAAGCTATAAGTTTTAAATTTGATAACAAAATTGATCGACTTTGAAAAAATCGTCCATTAAAAAATGTACTAAGAAACCGTGGTAAGTTCCGGTAAAAATACCAGCATTTAGGGGCCAATTTTCCAATAAAATAAAAATGTAACATATCGTTGTTATGGCAACGCTATGTTATGGTCAAGTCCTTTTATGAATTGATGTTAAAAACTGTGAAAATGCTATGTATGTGCTGTGCGTTCAGGCGTTTTAGATATAAAACTTAACTTAAAAAAACGCACAATGTTATCATAAGTGCATCTCTCTAATATGCCAAGATAACACATACGTGAAGTTAGGTCTTATGTGTAAAAAGCCTGACTGCACAGCCAACAAATAGGTTTTTGACAGTTTTTACTACCAATTAATATGAAGATAGGACTGTAACATTTCTGTTATATCTGAAAAATTAAATTAAGACAAAATTCTTTTTAGAGCCTGCACATTGAGCAAATATAACAATTAGCTGATGAGATTTGTTATATGTGCAGAGATTTGCATAGCTCAGTCGTATTTAGGTTAGACATACAATATGAAGAAAATATTGATATAATAGAACAATTCATATGCGTGTATAGGTACTCTTATGTAACCAGCATAATTACTTAGCACAATAGAGCAGTTATCTGGTATGTAAATAACTTTTATGAATAAGATTATATATATATTATATATATATATATATATATATATATATATTATATATATATATATATATATATATATATATATATATATATATATATATTATATATATATATATATATATATAAAACAAAAAACAAAATAAAAACCATCTAAAAAAGAAACAATGTATTCAAGAAAAGCAGAAAATGGTGGATTTTTATAAAATGAATAAAATTGTGGAAGAGATGACATAAACAAAATAAAAATAATAAAAATAGATGAATGGATTATATAACAAAATATTAGGAATGTTAAAAAATTAGAAAGTTTTAGAAAAGCATGAAAAAAAACCGAAATAATTATCAGTATGATTGCTTATACACTAACACTTTTTCACCAAAAACGATTTTATCAATAAAAAGTGAGTTTTTATTAACTTCTTTTCGGACTAAAAACAAATTTTGTAATTCAAAGTTATTAGTTTTGCTACAATGTATGTGTTATCCAGGACACATTAGAAACATGGACCTATGACAACATTGTGCGTGTTTTTCAGGTTAAATTTATAGTTTTACAAAATTCAGAAAAAAATACAAATGTACAATAAATTATTACAGATTGTTATAAAATATTGCTCTAATATAATTTGAAAAACTATAAAGGTTATAAAAAGTTTTGAATAATAGTATGAATCTTACACGAAATCAACAAGAATCCAATAAGAAATAAATTGAAAGTTTAAAATTCTAATAAAAACTGTTATAACTTATACGTTATAAATTATTACAGATTGTTATAAAATGTTGCTCTATTATAATTTGAAAATCTAAAAGGTTTTAGAGAGTTTTGTATAAGAGTATGAATCTTACACGAAATCATTAAGAATCTAATAAGAAATAAATTAAAAATTTGAAATTCTAAAAAATACTATTAGCTAAAATAAGTTTCATTAGAATATGTGATTATTTATCATTTGCTGAAAAAATTTTTTAGAAACAACAAGAAGTGTCACAAATTGGAACTTTTATATAAAATAAAAGTGTATTTTTAAAATTTATCGTAAATGTTTAAAATCAGAATCTTATTTGCAGAATATTCTTTGCAACGACTTCAGCAATTTTCTTAATAATTTATTAGGGTGGACCGGGGGTTAAAGGTCCGCTCGCAAAAAGGTTTACCACCATTGTCTAAAAACAAGTAAAGTTAATAATTTTTGAACAACAATATTTGAAAGTAGAGGGAAAATCATGTATGACCAGCCGTCATCATTATTCTTACGACGTTGATATGAAGATACAAACCACAATGTTTGAAAATCTATAACAAAAGTATGTTTTTTCTTTGTTAGTTTGGTTAGTTGTGAGCACTGTTGTTTAGTTTACGAGACTTTAATATAACTTTTAAGTATATGTATTTAATTGTTTTATAAAATGTATTGTCATTAAGTTAGATTCAACAGTTTTTTTTTCATACAACCTCTATAAAACCTTACATGTGGGTGGGGTAAAAAAAAAACTAACTGAACCATCATCCTAGCATAGGTGTAAATAATAAAAAATAGTAAATAATAAAATAAGGTTAAAAATAAAATTTTATAAAAGATAAATTAAATAAATAGTTATTACAACACCGCTGATGAATATTTCTGACGAAGTACCAGATCAAGGTTATATACAGTGCTATCTTTGTGAAAACTGTTCTCATTAAATTTATATTTTGCATTGGTTGAATAATATAACTAATATTTCATAAAATCCCTTCAAAGTTGAAAGTAAGTCATTGGATCTGTTTGCCTCCTGACCGTAGCAGTTTTTCACGCCTATGGGGTAAAAAGAACCAAGTAACAATTTTTTTCAAAATAGCAAAAAAACATAGTTCTATAGTGGCTATTTTTATGGGAATTTTACTGAACATAGATAAATAGCTGTTTGTATGATATGTACTGTTTATTCTGATGTAGGTTGTTTTGGTTTTCATAGTATAATTATCAAAAGTCGAATTGGACCTCTGTGCTCCGCCCTACCCTATTCAAAATTTGACATTTGTTGAATAGTAATAATATAAAATTTGCAAATTTATGCATTAATGCTATATAATCATTCATTCATTCTTCTTGATTGATATTTATTTATAAATTATTTATAACAGGTTTTTATGTGCATCAATTATTTTTTATAATTTTTGATCTACGTAAGTAAAATTACGGAAGAAAAAATAAATACATATTAATATAAATTATAATATATATATATATATATATATATATATATATATATATAATTAGTCGTGGATATCAAAATTCTACGGTCGGCTGTGATAATGAGAACCAAATGGAAGTAACCAAAACTAGCTGTAAGTGGAATTCTGTCTTAAGGCAATTAGGGCATCGTGCCTTAAGGCAAATTGCTGGAACTTCCCGTACCAAAAATTATTTTTTTTTTTTAAAACGATTAACATTTTTGAAAAAAAATTACTTTGAAAAAATAAGATTTTTGAGAAACTATAAATTGGACAAAAAATTAGTTTTTTTTGAAAAAAAAAATTTTTTTAAAAAATTTTTTTTTAAAAAATTTTTTTTTAAATTTTTTTTTTTTGAAATAAAAAATTTTTTTCTTTATTTTGACATATTGTGGAAGATCTGAACTTTTTTCAAAGCAATCGTACTGCTTCAACTACATAGGGACAAAATATAAAGCGCGTAAGCGCCGCGTCGCTGTCTAACGCATAAGCATTGGTACGGAACCGATAGGAATGTTAACAAAATGTATACTTATTGTTAAAATCTCTATAAAATGTCTGATAATTTGATGTGCATATGTCTAATGATCATTTTTGACCGCCAAATGGCTCATTTTTTTACTTTTTCCTCTATATCTCCGAAACCGCTGGACCTACCTTCATGAAAGTTGTATCGATTCTTCATCTTGTCAATACAAATAAAATGTTTTTTGAATTATTGAAATCGGACGCTCCGTTCTCTTAAAAACTGAGTTACCGTTTTCGGAACTTTTTGCCCCGTATCTTCGGAACGGCTTGACCTGCCTTTGCCAAAAACTAATCAGCACGTCTCCTTATCAATACGGATCGAATGTTTTTTGAATTATTCAAATCGGTTGATTCTTGTTCCCGAAATCGTCGACGAAAATTTGTATCCGCACATACATACACACACATACATACATACATACATACATACACACACACACACACACACACACACACACATACATCCATTTTTTCTAAGGTATGCCAAAATGTTCAGAAACCTCTGAAACGTAAAGATATATAAAAATTTTCATTTTCGATTTTTTTGCGATTACTATAACTTGCCCTACGGGAAGTTAACAAGCTATCCTTGAAACACTAATTTCAATTCAAAATACAAACAGGCAATAGACACAGTTATAAACACACATATGCACTTAAATAATATGTTATATACATATTATGATACAGAACAGACCTACACACACACACATATGTAAATAAAAAAAAACAGTAAGTATATCTGATATACAATAGAGACATACATGATCTCTATTATTAATAAATAAAATTTATATATAATCAAAGATATACAAAATTCTATTATTTGAGAAACATACAATTATTATTCATATATTAATTGCATTATTCTATATGTTGATTGACTGGGTACGGTAGTGACAGTCGTCACAACAGCTAAACTATACTTATTTTGTGATAGGGTCCAAACGGTGAAAGATTAATTTTTTGTGGTATTTTTTTTACTTTTTTCTTTTATTACTTTACTTTACTTTATTAATAGTTCTTATTTTCGAGTCTGTATGTAGAGTGTCATTCGAAAAGATTCAACCTTGCATCCCAAAACTGTATCTTTTGTTTGAAATGTAACAATAAGCATAATTTTATTCAAACTTTTGATACTATTTTTTTACAAAGCTTATTTATATGCATGAAAAACCCACCATTAATAATATTTTTAGTACAACTCTATAGAATTTTTTGAAGTAAAACTTCTTTAGGCGCGACTGGGGTGGTAGATCCGTACAAATGCAACGAAAGTGCGTTACGGAAGATAAGATAAGATAAGAGTCGAGTGCCAATAATTCGACATTCGCTCTCGATGATATCATTTCTATACGGGTCGATTGTGATTAGTCGTCGTGTATGTGAATAGAGATATGTCGTTGTATGCGTACCGGCATCAACGTTGTATGCATACCAAACCAATATCAACAACGAAATCGGCATAGATAAATAAACATTTTAAAGTTATATCGTAGTACAAATCTTGATTTAATGAAAAATGCCTGAATCAGAAGAATATTTTACCCTGTCCCCCATAAATAATTACAATAAAAATAATAAAACAAATGCAGCATTTGCGCTGTGTATGAAACATAAGTTTATTGAAATAATTTCTATGTTATTCGTAGTTTCTATAAATCTTTGAGGTTATTGAAATCAAAAATATTTTTTACCAAAACAGAAATTACAGCTGTTCAACGAATGAGATTATATCGCCAGCGAAAAAGTAAAAAAATGTATGTTATGAAAAACGTAATGAATGTATGTTAATTTTAATTACATGAAGTTCTTCAAACATAATTATTACATGATGAGTGAAGTTGCAAAAACAATATTTGTTTAGGCGTTGTTTAGCATAATCCACTGTGTGAACGAATATTATAGAAGTTAGTAATCAGCAATTGCTTCATTTCTCTAATGAAGGTTTATTACATGGCTTTAATTACATTATTGTTTTCAAATATTATACATATTTTTAATGCTATTATGAATATATAATTTAAAATTTATTATTATATAAGTGTGTATAATGGTTGAAACTAATAAATGTGTACATCACGAGTGTTACCATATTACTAATAAACTTTATTCGAAATTGTTATATGATGTATTTATTATTTACTTAAATACGATCTTGTACAGTAGCAAATAAGTTTTACTTCAATCGCGTGTGAACCTTACGCGCACTCTTTTTTCTTTCTAGTTTCAAACTTGTATCCTAAAACTGTACCATTTATTTTGAGTTCTCCTTTTCCAATAAGTATCAATTTTCTCAATCTTTTGCTTATATTTTTTCACAATGTTTATTTACGTGTGTGACACACCCACCTAATAATAATATTCATAATACAACACATTAGAATTTAGCACTCATAAATGAATGTATATGTATGCTAATCAAATATTAGAATATCTTATATGGACTGTAAACAAATAACAAGACTTCGAGTCCATGAGCAAATACACATCACGCACTTTCCGTATGAAACGCATTGGGATTTGGTAAATCAAATTATCATTTAATTTACTTTTCTCACAAATAAATGGTAAATTAACAAAATTATTGCTAATCAAAAAAAGTGATACAACCGCACCCGGTCTCATCTATATTTTTAACTTCCCGTAGGGTAAGATATAGTAATCGCAAAAAAATCGAAAATAAAAAATTTTATATATCTGGACGTTTCAAAGGTTTCTGAACATTTGGACATACCTTAATAATAATGGATGTATGTGTGTGTGTGTGTGTGCAGATACAAATTTTCGTCGACGATTTCGGGAGCACGGATCAACTAATTTGCATAATTCAAAATAATATTCGATTCGTATTGATACGGAGACGTGCTGATTAGTTTTTAGCAAAGGCAGGCCTAGCCGTTTCGATTATACAGGAAAAAAGAGCCAAAAATCGTAATTCAGTTTTTGAGAAAACGGAGTGTCCGATTTGAATAATCAAAAAACATTTCACTTGCATTGACTAAACGAAGAACTGATTGTTTCGGAAAGGCAGGTCTAGCGGTTATGGGCTCTCAATGAAAAAGTTTAAAAAAGCCGGTTGGAAGTCAAAAATGTTTATTAGACATATGTACATCAAATTATCAGATATTTTATAGAGATTTTAATAATGTGTACACATTTTGTGTAAATTTTTTTGGGTTCCGTACCAAGATTTTTAATTTTGAAGTTCATTTATATGATCCAAAAAAATGTCTTCGACATTTTCGACAGTATGGAATAACCGATTTGTATGATTGAAAAAAGATTCGGTTCGTACTTGATCGCAAGGCGTTTTTGCAAAAGGCACGTCTCGAAGATATGGAGCGGTTTCGGAGAAATGGAGCGAAAAGGGTGTAACAAGGGTCATGCAGTTTTTGAGACAACGGATCATCCGATTAGATTAATTCAAAAAACCTTTTGCTTGTGTAGACGGTGTGCAAAATATGCTCTTACAAAAAAATTGGTAATTTTAAAAATTTTGAACGATTAAAAAAATCGTATTTTCGAAATCATTTTCAAAAAAAATCTAAATTTTCAAAAATTAAAAAATATACCATAATTTAAAAAAAAACGATTTTTTACAAAAACTTGAGAATTTTCCAAATTATCAATAAAAATCGAATATTTTCAAAAATTTCCAATTTTTCAAAAAAATTAAAAAAATACTCCACTAGTTTAATTTCTATTTAAAGTGCTTTTATATTAGCATGTGTGTATCAAATTTTAAGTCATTTAATAATCGTATACATAAAATATTTGTTTATTATACCTTTTAGTCGTTACATCGCCATACAGTGCTGGTTTATTTGTCATTTACCAAAGTGCGTAACGCAGGGCCTATTTAATATTCCGCCTACAATTACAATATTATTAATATTCTGACACCTATGAGTCCGATATACTTTAAGAGTGTTTCATGTGTTGAATATCTATATGCTTGGGTAACAACAAAACAAACAGTTTGGTTGCGTTTTGAAAATTGATTATTTCAAAGGCACGACAGCGTGTGCGTACGTGCAATCACTAGCAATTAGACATGGCAGATAGAATACTACGTGCTGAGATTTACTAATTCCGATGGATGTATCAACACAGATTTCCTATAGGTACACTAACGATTAATTATTATTATAACACTTGACTAGATTTTTTTTAACTTCTCGTAGGGTAAGTTATAGTAACAGCAAAAAAATCGTAAATTGAAGTTATCTTTACGTTTCAGAGGTTTCTGAACATTATGGCATACCTTAGAAAAAATAATGCATGTGTGTGCGTATGCGTGTGTATGTATATCTGTGTGTATCATTCGACTTACTATTGATAAGAAGACGTGCCGATTAGTTCTATTTCTCCATTTCTATACGAATTTGTTTTTATTTTAAATATCTAGAGATACCGTCAAGTCTATCCTAAGATGGAGAACTCTACGGGTTGGCTGATCAATTTGTTGATCATTGATTATTTTTATTCCTCGAATCAGGGTACGGGATGTTCGACCAATTTGTTTTAAGGCACAATAAGATGCACCACTAGTTCCTTTACCAAAACATTTTTGGGCCGATTCTGCCATAAAATAGACCAATGTTACGGGTAGGCTATGCTACGTTCAATTTTTCATACAAAATCGTTCTGAATACTCACAAAAGTGATGTAGTAGCTGTGCAGTCAGGCGTTTTGTAAGGATAGAAAATCTAACCTAGAAAACGCACAATGGTCAAAAATAACGTCAACAACGGTCTTATGATAACTGGAACTTGCCAACAATTTTTAATAACATATAAGGGAACTTGCATTTTATGTGTAAAACGCCTGATCGTCGAGCAAATACATGTCATTTTGACAGTATTCAATTCAGAATGATTTAGTATGAGAAATGGAAGTTAACATAGCCTTATTATAGCATTGGCGTACAAAAGCCATGTAGTTGCTGGGCAGTCAGGCGTTTTGTCAGGATGACAATGCAAAAATGTCAAAAGATCTTATGATAACTAGATCTTTCTAATAATGTTTAATAACATACAAATGAACTTGAAATTTATGTGTAAAACGCCTGAGCGTACAGCAAACACATGGCATTTTGACAATATTTAGTACGATTTAGTATGAGAACTAGAAAATAACATAGCCTTGCCATAGCATTGGTCTATTTTATGGCAGAAGTGGCCTATCTATTTCTTAATTTCTGTACGATTTTGATTTCTTTTAAAACATCTAGCCAAAATATGAGTCTAACCTAAGATAGGGGAACTCGACGAGTTGAGACCTGGCGGTGATCAATTTTTTGGGCTGATTCTGCTTTAAAATAGACCAATGTTATGGCAGGGCTATGCTACGTGCCATTTTTCGTACAAAATCGTTCTGAATATTGACAAAAACCATGTGGTTGCTGTGCTGTCAGGCGTTTTGTAAGGATAGTCTAACCTAAGATGGGAAACTCGACGGGTTGGCCTGGCAGTGATAATTGATTATTTTTATTCCTTGAATATTTAATCACGGTACGGGATATTCGAGCATTTTATCATGAGGCACAATGAGATGCACCACTAGTTCCTTTACCAGAACATTCTATTTCACAATTTCTATACGATTTTGATTTCTTTTAGAAAACATAAGTCTAACCTAAGATGTGGAACTCGACGGGTTGGCCTGTCTGGCAGTGATCAATTTGTTAATAATTGGTTATTTTTATTCCTTGAATGTAATCACGGTACGGTAAGTTTCAGCAATTTGTCTTAAGACACAATGAGATGTACCATAATTAAGACACAATGAGATGCACCTTGCCATAACTTTGTCTATTTTTCGGCAGAATCGGCTCAAGTTAATTAAGGTAAAGAAACATTTTGACAGTATTCAATTCAGCACGATTTAGTATGATGGAAAGTAACATAACATTGGTCTTTTTTAAGGCAGAATTGGTTCATCTACTTTTCAATTTCTATACGATTTTGATTTCTTTTAGAAAACATAAGTCTAATCAAGATGGGTTGGCCTGGCAGTGTTGGCGGTGTTGGCAGTGTTGGCACTTGATCGGCAGCCGCCGCGGCGATAGCAGGAGGAATTGTTTATTTTGTTCTCGTTCGGCATCGCCACACGCATGTGTATGTGAAACCCGTATTGCTGTATGTGCGTGCGGCAAAACATATGGAAGACAGAACAGGTTTTCAACAGGCGACTTCAAAATCATATGTGTGCTGAAATAAAAACACTGATGGCCACAGAAACCAAAAAGTATCATGTATTTTGACGAAATTTTAAAATCGCGTACAAATAAACGAATGACCGGTGGTGCATGGCGACGTGTTTTAAGGCACATTGCTGAAAATTTTCTATTTTTTTGTAAAAGAATCATAACTTTTATTTTTAAAACATTAAAATATTTACATAGCTTTACGTTTCAAATCCTCCTGAACAATTTGGCATACCATAGATTTGAAATAGATGTATATGTGTTTGTATGTATTGTAAATGCATAATAATTCTTTGCCGTTATTCTTGACCACATGACAATTAAAAGCATTAATTTTTTTGAATACCTTGAATAAAGAAGATTATTAATAATTTTGAAATTTTTGAAAAAAATCTGACTTTTTTGAAAAATTTGATTTTATCGTATTTTTTTTTTTTTTTTTGAAAAATTAGATTTTGTGTAAACAAGATTTGTACTTATTAAAATATTTGTAATATATCTGATAATTTGATGTTTATATGTCTAATGATATTACATACTGTCAATTGATATTAGATTTTTGTTTTTTAATGAATTTCCGAAACCGCTGCACCTGCCTCCCAAACCAATGCTTTGTTACTTCAAAATAAATAAATTGCTATTTGAATCATTCAAATTTACGGAGTTCTCCCAAAAACTGAATTACCAATTTTGGCACTTTTTGCCCAGTATCTTCGAAACGTCCAGACTTTTCCTCCTTGACCAAAAACCAATCAGCACGTCCCCTTATCAATAGGAATTGAATGTTTTTTCAAATCATTCGAATCGGTTGATCCGTCGAAGAAAACTTGTATCCGTACATACATACACACACACATTCATTTTTCTAATGTATGTTAAAATTTTTTTCGATTTTTTTGCTATTACATATATTATTAAATAATTTACAGACTCTATAAAACTATTTTTCACATATTTAATAATTACAAACTTTCATGAAAACTGGAAATCAGAAGAAACTAGTTGTAAGTAGCATTTTGCCTTATGGCAAGTTGCATGAACTTCCCATTACGTAAACATAATCAACTTAATCAATAATAATTGAATTATAGTTATGTAGGTAAAATTGTGATGGCAAAAATAAAATTATTGCTTTCTCTAACAAATTATCAATTCGATTTCCAATTGATATCTTTCAAACATACTTATAATATCTGATATTTTATACATTTGTTTAGCACATTTCATTTCGTCCACTTTGAGTTTTAAAAATGTATTTTATTTTAATTAAGTGTGGATCAACTGTAATCAGTAGCTACTCACGAAACACGGAATGTGCATACGCTTTCGGGTTCTGATTAGAATTTCTCAAGCAAGCGACGAAATTCTAAGTTTCATGCATTTTCATAATTAAACCGCTTATCTAGTGGCCTATATTATTTTATTAGGTCTTTTAAAGACTACGAAATCTGTCGTTACACAACGTTTTATAAAAGTCGTACAAAATGTTTCAACAATTTGAAATCGGTCCAGCCGTTTTTGAGAAAACGTCGACGAAAGGTCAAAAATTGACTCACATTCATACACACACACATACTTTTTCTAAATTCATAGGTCTTATTCGATTCAGAATAACTTGAAACGTCAAGAAAACATGAAACAAGTCCTTCGGGAAGTTTAAAATACTGTGGTACAGAAATATTTGTGTTTTAACTTTTACTTTGAAATAAAAATCACGACTAAGTAAACGAATTATCAAATAAAAAAAATATATGTATATGGTAAAGCAAATATATTTATGGCCAAGCAATGGTATACACTTGGGAACAATATAAAAACTACGTCCAAATAAACAAATTATCGATTTACTAACTCTGAAAATATATTCCACTAATTTAAAAATTACCAACAAACATAAAATATATAATACACTATCATTAATATTCCTCGAGAAATTAGATTCAAGAACGAAATAATTGTTTGCAATTAGTAGCAATTTTTTAAACAGATAATTTTATTATTATATACCGGTGACACGTTTTGCAAGCCAACATGAATTACCCATCTTATATTTGTGGTAAAACAAAAACATTAATGGTTAGAAAATGAGATAAACGAGCACATTGGAAAAATACTGATTGTGAGAAAACAAAAAAATCACCTCCAGAATAATTTACAAACACCTACAAAATTATCTACTACTAATTTGATTATAATGGCCATCAGAAGATTATTTGTAAAAGGATAAATTTAAGTAATTATAGATATGTATTTTTTTACTATTTTTCTAAAATTTGTCATCTAGGGGTCAAACAGGTCTAATTTCTTATTTTTAATTTGAATTTTTTTTTACGAAATAATAGCTACATTTTAAAATAACAATACAAAAATAAAAATACATCTTATAAGATAATTAAATAACGTATATTTAAAAATTATATTAAGGTCTCGTAAACTAAACAATAGTGCTCACAACCAAAAAAAACTAATAGCAAAAGAAAATACATTTGTTACGAATTTTCAATCATTACCATTTATCTCTCTATAGCGACGTTTTAAGGACCAAGATGACGGCTGGTTATACACCTTTTACTCTCTACTTTCAAATAATGTTGTTAAAAAATTCCTAACAGCGGATTATTCATCTTTAGTATCAGTAAAAAATATTGAAATTACATATAATGATTCCTGAAGTAAAAATCAAATTATTTTTAAAGTAAAACTTCTTTAGGCGCGACTAGGGTGTAAATCCGTACAAATGCAACGGAAGTGCGTTACGGCAGATGAGATAAGAGTCGAGTGCCAATGATTTGTCATTCGCTCTCGATGATATTATTTCTATATGAGTCGATTATGATTAGTCGTCGCGTATATGAATAGAGATCTGTCGTTGTATGCGTACCGGCATCAACGTTATATGCGTACCGATATCAACAAGATATTTTTTAGGCAAAACTGATATTAAAGCTGTTCAAAGAATGAGATTATATTGCCAGCGAAAAAGTAAAAAAAAAATACCATCAGTCAATAAATGTATATTTATTTTAATTACATGAAGTTCTTCAAACACAATTATTACATGATAAGTGAAGTTGCGAAAACAATATTTGTTCAGGCGTTGCTTAACATAATCCACTGTGTGAACGAATATTATAGAATTTATTAATCAGCAATTAATTCATTTGTCTAATGAAAGTTTATTTCTAAATGATAATTACAATGACAAACCGATCATGTCATATTTGAAGTATGACTTTAATTACATTATTGTTTTTAAATATTAAACATATTTTTAATGCTATTATAAATATATAATTTATAATTTATCATTATATAAATGTATATAATGGTTGACACTAATAAATGTGTACATCACGAGTGTTTCTATATTACTAATAAACATCAAAATTGTTATATGATGTATTTATTTTTACTTAAATGCCATTTTGTGGAGTAGCAAATAAGTTTTACTTCAATCGCGTGTGAACCTTACGCGCACTCTTTTTTTTAAATTGAACTTTGAAATATATAAACTTGAATGAGCATTAGAAATTGAGAAATCCTAGGTTAATATTAAAAATTTTAGTAGATTCATTATCAGAAAATATTGAAATTACAAAACTCTTGAATAAACGACGTGATAGTGAACCATGATTTTTTATATCCACAAATTATTAGCGACTTTTACCATTACAAATTTCATCATTATCAGTGCTCACAAATTCTTGTATCAGTAGGTATTTTAATTTAATATATTTTAATACAAGCATCACTTATCACAAGATACCTAATTTGAATAGCAATAAATTTAAATCCTTATCGACCCAATGACAGATTTAATAACGTGAGTACTTGAATTCGATATTTGTAATTTAATCGTGAGCATTAAGTTTAAAAGGTTACAGTGTTGCATCAATTCCACGAAGAATGTAATGAATAAATAAATATATATATACGAACTTGGAATTCGAGATAACTTATATATATTTATAATCTACGAATATATTTCCTATGTAAGCAAAGTTCATGAATCCTGATAAATGAATAGTCCGTCCTGATCATATTGCAACAATGTTAGCTTTGGCAGAAGGACAAAAATAGTTTTATTGCCACTCTTGGAATATAAAATATACAAAGACGTTGATTTTGTTGACACGGGCTATCAAATCTATAATAATTGATAAAAATATAAACCTAGGGACATGGTCGTTTTTAATATTTATTTCAAGGGCGATATTAGGAATTAAATCAAAGCTTTATAGCTTAGCGATAATAATAATGAAAACCAAAATTTTATAATCAGATTTAGTTTAGTTATTCGTTTATGACGCACCTGCACAATTCTGTTTACTTCGTCAGCCTGCGGGATGGTAGCCATGGTAATATTATGTAGGACTGTTTACACGTCCAATCTAGATAAATATTATTATTTCAATATTTTGTAATTCGATTTTGTTAATATTCTGTTTATTATACACTTATAGTTTTGTATTTAGGTTTAAGTTTTTGTTTTTTTATATACTCAACAATTTTGTATTATAAAACTTGAATAAAGTTTTGATTGACAAAAAAAAATCTAGATAAAAATATATTTTAATATCATTTAAAATTCTATTGAAAAGACCTGCTACTATTTACCCCTGTTACAAATAGCCCCTAGCTTCCCTATATCTATTAAGTTGTTTGAAAAGCTAATTGGTAAATTATATTTTTTATTTCTATTTGTCAATATACTTATTTTGTACTTGGTGTATTTATATTTTCTCAAAAACAAGCTAGATGTTTCATAAATTATTTTACAAAAAAATAATAAAGTAATAAAAATTGTTTACCAGAAAACAAATATTTTTTCATATTTCTATTCTAATTTTATGAATTTTTTCATTATAAGATAATGATTGTCAAACGTACAAAAATAGTAAAAGTGTCAATTTTTTTTTGTATATTTTCACGTTTCAAAGGTTTTTGAGCATTTTGGCATAACTTAGGAGAGTGAATGTATGTATGTGTGTGTGTATGTATTTGTGTATGTATATATAATTATAATTTTTGCTGATGTTTTCGGGGTCATCACTCAACCAATTTGAATGATTCAAAAAGCATTCGATTCGTAATGATGAGAAGACGTGGTGATTAGTTTTTGGCAAGGACAAGCCCAGTTGTTTCAAAGATACGGAGCAAAAAATGCGAAAAATTGCAGTTTTTGCTTGTAAAGAAACGATTGGTTTTTGAGGAAAACAATAATCGAATTTTTTAATTTACAAAGAAAATATTTCAATATTTGAAATTATTTGCATTGTAATTTTAATTTTAGCTAAAGTTCTGAAGCATGCTTATATACTTGAAATAAATAATTTTAACTTTGCAATTTAGTATAGAGGAGAAGTAGCAGTTAAAATGACTTATATAAGTCTTGGAAATATGAGATAAGGTCCTTCATTTTAACTGCTACTTCTCCTCTTAACATGTATAAACGTCGACGCCCAATATATAAGCCCTTATATTTTGTCTATAAAACTCTATGATAAAAATTACAGTGCGCTGATTATAATAATTTATTTAAAAACATTTATATTCGTCGAATATTTCAATACCGTACGAGAAGTTTCACCAATTAGCCTTAAAAGGTACGATGTCATGCACTAATTTTTTCATATCTTACTCCTATTTCTTCCAATCTCTTGGAAGAACAATCGTATTCTCAATCTCTGTATAATCAAAAAATTGCCATAATCAATAGAGTTTATGTCTGGTTTATGTTTTTAAGGGATTTTTAAAGATTTACATAATTTGACGATTATTGCATCTGCAACAAATATATTATAAAAACAAATATGTTTTTTATCTTCCTCCTAATTCCTTCCATCAGTCCATTAAAAGTGTGTCTGAAACCATATCTAAGTTGACTGTCTACGCCTGTTTGCAAGCAGTGAACTTTTTTTTAAATTTTTTTTGTCGTTGCCCAAGGAAAAAGGGACTGACTTAGCTCAAACACATACATATTCCTAAACTATACTGATATATGTGTGTATAAACATATTTTTCATATATATATATATATATATATATATATATATATATATATATATACATATACAACGATGTCCTTGCGATTCATTATACCTTACATACGATCCTTTCCAAGTGTTTGTGAAGGTTTTTGTGTATATTGTATTATATTTATGTGTATATGTTAAATGCTGGCTGTAATAAAAGGGCCTCACGGAGAGCTTACACGATTAAATGTAAAGTCAGGGACGGATTTTAGATGGTTTAGATTTTGGTAAAAAAAATTGAATTGATATACTGAGGAGAACTTTGCTAATATATGTCCGCCTTTCTACCGGCGGACCTTTAAGCCCTGCTCTGCCCTATACATTTTTCATCTTTGGTATCAGTTAGAAATATTGAAATTACTAGTAACAATTCCTTGAAGTGAAAGTGACTATTCTTTTTAAATTGAACTCTTATCAATCGAACTTTAAATATATAAAGCAAAAAGGTCCAATTTGATTTTCAGTAATTATACTGTCTAAACTAAATGACAACACATAACATGTACCAATTAAACAACTATCGAACTATGTTCAGTAAAATTCTCAGTTAATAACTAAGTATAAAAATGTGTTTTTTACTATTTTTTTAATATTTGTCATTTGTCCCTTTTTGCGCCATGGGCTGAACAAGAAGGGACAGCCAGGAGGCAAACAGATTTAACGTCTTTTAAATTTTAAAGGAATTTTACATAATAACTACATAAATTAACTAAAGTGAAAAACAAATTTTATAGAATTGTTATTTGCAAAGATATATATGATTTTGATTTTATATTCCGAAAAAATATTTATTAGCAAAAAATCTATTTTTTCATTCAATTTAACCCCGGTGCATACGACGCCAGAACTTCTTGTAACATATATTCTGTCAAGTTTTTATTGTAAGGTAAGCGTGTACAAAGAAACTATTTTATTCAAATGTAAACATAAAACATGTATGTATTAAGATATATTCATATGCTTATGTTACCTCACATTCATAAGAATAAAATAAAATAATAATAATAAAATACTCGAATTATATTTTACTTTTAAATACGTTCACCTGACGATAAAAGCTTGACAGAATATATGTCGCATGAAATACTGGCATCGTGTGCACCGAGCATTACTTTTTTATTTAATATTTTTCTCATTGCTTACACCTTTGCCAATGCAAAGAAGTAATTTGTTTTTTTTACCCCACCCACATGTAAATTTTTATAAAGGTTAAATAAAAAAAACTGTTGAATTAACTTAAAAATAACAATACATCTTAACAAACAAAGTATATTCAAAAATTATATTCAGGTATCATGAACTAAAAACAAATATTTTTGGTATGAGTATTGATACATGGTTATTCAAAAAATCCTGTTCTTTCCTTTTTTTAGTATTTTGTCTCAGCTAAGTTAGATTTTTCTTCATCTGTTTAATCTTCACCTGAAAACAACTAGAAATACAGTCACAACACTACACACAAAATATAATTAATACCAACACTAAAACTAATTGTTGGTAATTAACTACTGAAGTTCAACTTACAGCAAAAAAACAAAGTGATCTATGTATATATACAAGTAACAATTATTATTAAATGAAATCGAACAATAAAATTTACTTTTGACTCTTTAATAGCAATGCGGTTTACAGATCGTGTTAATGTAGGGCGCTGACCAAATGCAATAATTGAAACTTGTTCAAATAGACATACTTTCTTTTTCCTTTGGACCCTATTTCAAAATCAGTATAGTTTAGCTATTATGATGACTGTCACTAACGTACCCTGGCACAACCGTACCCAATCTCCTGCATCTCAAATAATTAACCTTCGAACCTACATTGTTAAAAATAATATACACTTCTTACTGTTCTATTAAACATGAAACAATTGAAAACTTCGAGTATGATATTATAGATAAGTAACTTGAATAGTAAATATTTTTGAATTAAACTAGCAACAATACCAGTTTTAACTACTTGATATTAGTTAATAATCTTGATATCAACTTATTGTGACAAAATATAATACCACTTGAATTAAGTAATATTTGTAGAGTAATATACTTTTTTATATTCAATACATGTAATGAAAAAATATTTCAACTGTAGACAAATTAAATGAAATTATATACATATATTGTAAATGAATAATTGATATATAGAAAGAAACTATTTCACCGACATTTTTTTACAAAAAATATTTGTTTAATTAGTTTTTAAGTGGCAAATTATTATTATTTTTTTCAAATGTGATATTAAGAAAAAGTTCGGCCCTTTTACTGCTTCACTATCGTATATATAATCCATCTATCCAAGGACAACAAGTGCGTAGGCCAAATCTTAATAAAAGGTCCTAAGGGAATTTATATATGCATTCACACGAACGTACACATACATATATATGTACGTCTTTATACACTCTGAAATATATATATATATATATATATATATATATATATATATAATTTAATTATTATTTATTATATTTTACTTTTATGATATAACTTTTACTTAGCATTTATGAAAATGATAGATACAAAATGGTGTTTTATGAAAATAAAATGATTTTTTTCGAAAACATTTGCTAATAATATTTTACATTCTTATTTAAAACATATTTGCTACTGCACAAGATGGCATTTTAGTAAAAATAAATACATCATATAACAATTTTGAATAATGATTATTAGTAATATGGTAACACTCGTGTTGCACATATTTATTAGTGTCAACCATTATACACATTTATATAATGATAAATTATAAATTATATATTTATAACAGCATTAAAAATATGTATAACGTTTAAAAACAATAATGTAATTAAAGTCATACTTCAAATATGACATAATCGGTTTGTCATTGTAATTAGCATTTAGAAATGAACCTTCAATAGAGAAATGAACCTTCAATAGAAAAATGAAGTAATTGCTAATTAATAACTTCTATAATATTCGTGCACACAGTGGATTATGTTAAACAACGCCTAAACAAAAATAGTTTTTGCAACTTCACTCATCATGTAATAATTGTGTTTGAACAACTTCATGTAAATACAATAACATACATTCATTGACTGATAGTATTTTTTTTTACTTTTTTGTTGGCGATATAATCTCAGCGTAATTCAATTACTTCAAAGATTTATAGAAACTACGAATAATATAGAATTTGTAAAAATGTTACACACAAAATAAATTACAATTGAATAATTTCTTAATATTTTTCTCTTAATTTGTTATGGTGCTCAGGAGATTTTATACACACCAATATGTAAAGATATCACATCAAAAAGATCACATTGGACAATAAAAAAATTATATATATATATATATATATATATATATATATATATATATGTATGTATGTATGTATGTATGTATATATATGTATATATAATATCGTGCATCTGGATCAGAACGTGCTCTTTCGAGATGGAAAAAAAGATTATTGTGGAAGTAGATTTGAATAAAACTTTTCCTCTGATATTATTCAGAGTTGTTTCATATGGTTCATGTTACTCGTTTGAAATTTCTTTACTTTTTGCATTTGTTAAGATTTTCTTTAAACTCGACATTATTATTTCAGACCATAAGTTATGTTCGTATTTTATCGTTGAAATTACAGAACCGGGGATAATAATAAAGAATCATATTGGTTTCATTATAGTTTATTAGATAAGAAAGCAAATGAAGTCCTGAGAAGAGTGAGCGAATAAATGACTCTACTGAGCACAATCCTGAAAAGAAAAGGAAACTGGATCGGACCCATTCTGCAAAAAGAGTGCCTCCTATGCGAGGTCGTCGAAGGTAAAATAGAAGGACTGAAGGATTAGGAAGAAGAAGAATGCAAACGATTGAAGACTTACGCAGAAAGAGAAAATACAGGGAAATGAAAGCCAAAGCACGGGACCAGGAAGCATAGAATCAAAAGTCTGGAAAGAAAATTTTGTAAAAATAAATATAAAGTGACTAATGGTCAAAAATTAATAGTAATAAAACGGTAATGGTAATAATAAATAAAGTAGAGGAAGAAAATAATTGATTTTGTGGTGCTTTCATACCATGGACTTGCTTTCGGGCAGACTACTATTTATTATTATTAATATTATTATTATTATATAAATTGCAAAAGTTGACACGGCATAATACCAAAATATGGTAGTTTGGTACCGGCAGCGCGTGTACTAGCTTAAGTTTTTCCAACTTTTCACCCAAAGTTCCACCTACATTCAAATGATTTTTTGAATAACAGAAGAAAAATGTACAGGCTTTTGAATGATGCTAATATAAAAGTAGTCCAAAGAGCCGCACTGGTACAAAATTGAAAATGAAAAATCATTTTTACCTTTTCACGCACTAACAAATAATTTTTTCACATTATTTGTTATGAACAACATAGACAAGGTCAGTATAAATAGAATGAACTTAACTTTTTTTCGATAACTATCATATTTCCGACAAAAAGGGAGTTTGAAAAAAGGGGCCACTTTCACATGTTTTCACTGATATCTCAGCCAAATGATCAACTACGTATTTGAAATTTGGTATTTCGAATTTTCTCGAAAATACCTATAAAATGGCATCAAAATCATTTAAATACCAGGGTGGGGCCAATTCTGTATGGAAACACGCCCAGACCCTTAAAGTTTTTTTTCAAATACATTTTGATACAAAAACAAGAACAATACTTTATTAATATTATCTTTATTAATATATTAATAATATCTTTATTTGATGTTATATGCTAATTAATTGTGAATGCAATCATTTTGTATCACATGGCCTTACAACAATTCATGGTCATTGAATTTTTCATCAAAATCGTCAAAATATTTTTTTCAACATTTAATTTTGAAACATCGCTCAATTCTATCCTTACTAAAGAGTAATTGACGCATTTTCTAACCAATATGTTTCGAACAACATTTGAATTTTCAAAATCTATTTAAGATTGTAGGCTAAAACGCACACGTACTTTTTCGGCATTTATTGAAATTTTTCAAACATACTTATAATATCTATAATTGTATAAATTAAATTAATTTGCTGACCACAATTCATTTTATCTATTTCTAAAATCCTATTAAAATTAAGTGTAGATGTTAACTATAAACAGTAGTCACTTAGAGAGGGGAAGTATTCAATTATTAAAGTCTTTCAAACATACTTATAATATCTGTAATGATATAAATTAAATTAATTTGTTGACTACAATTCATTTTATCTATTTCTAAAAACTTATTAAAATTAAGTGTAGATGTTAACTGCAATCAGTAGTTACTTCTAAATGGGAAGTATCCCTTCGGGAAGCCAATAGTCGCGCGACAAAACTGTAATCAGTTTGCATTCAATGTGACTCTATTCTCCGAAATACATTCGATTACACAATCAATTTTAATATTTTTCTACCGAATTAGCACGTACTTTCTTCAATATAATTAGTGCACTTAAAATCACCGAGCGCAAAAAAATGTTTACATCATAATTACCAATGTTGAAAGTTAACAATGCTTCCACTTATTTTTTGAGAAATCACGAAAACGGACACGTGATATTTTCAAGTGTAAATATTTTACAAGTTGAGTAAATATATACATGAAGACATTTTCATGTCGAGAACGTTTTTTAGTATAGGGTTTGGCTGAATCCTTTTATGTTAAGTCAAATATTTTAAAAGGTCTAAAAATTCATCTCTTGCCACGTTACCTTGCATCGTATCGTAATTATGTAATCGGGAAAGGGTTTTACACCTGCTCTATAATAGAGTTAATTTTGCCTGAAAGTGTTACTTTGAACAAATTTTATAAAATTTAACACAAACATAGTTAATAATGAAAATAGTAACAAGGTGCATAACATATGGAACGATTCAATTTTTTTTTAACTTCAAAATAATAAAATTTTGAGAATTTTGAAAAACATGAATTTTGAAAAATTGTTTTTTTTTGTAATACGAAATATTTTTGAATTTTTGATGGAATTGGCATTGAAAAAATTTTGAAAATTAAAAAAACAAATTTCAGGTATAACTTAGCGATAAATGAATTAAAAGTGAAAATTCGTGTCATTTTTTATTGAAAATTCGACGCCCTGCTAAATTTTTGAAATTTTTTTATGCTATTTCCATACAAAACTTTGATTGAATTGCGCTCTATCTAAAAGACAATATTAAGAGCTAAAACTTTCAGAGAATTGTTTTTAATCAATTTGGAACCATATATATATATATATATTGTATTGTTAGACCTGATATTTTCATTCAGAATTCCCTATTCCGGGAAGCCTTATATCTTTTAGTCCTCGTATTTAAGTGTTATTTTCCGAATATTCTTTTTCCTTATAAATGGTCTTATTTCCTTGATAGATAGATTTTTATCGCACGTGGAAGACTTACATTTATCATATAAGAATTATGATGATTGGTCACGGCAATGTATGTCGGTTAATGTATTATTTATATTGATTGTATTAACCTATTTTAGTAATCTCCAACAGATAATGGACAATATATATTATTTATATTTTTTATATATATTTATTCCAGTCGTCAATATCTAATGATATTACATGCTAATAAGGATCATGTTTGTTTGTATATCGTTAGAGAAATCTGCTAGAAAATTTGTAATAATTTATATATATAATTATTTGTAATTGTACTTTATGCTTACGTAGTTATAGAATTTATTAAAACTCTTCTTCGACAATTCAGATTGTTGGGTTATAATTTAACCCTTGTAGCTGTGTACTGTATTAAACACTGATTTGTTTGTATATTATGTATTTGTTGCAGTTCTAATTACAATCACTAATTTGTTGCTAAGTTATAATGAAAGAAGATATATTTATTTTCATTGGTTATTTACATGTTGTTAAGCGGATTTAACTTTTTGAAGTAAACAACTAGTTCAATTAAAACACTCCGCTACCCCCTCTACCAGGGGTAGCAACCATTCCGTGTAAAGCTTAATGCGCTGAAGATTGTCACCTTCATGGCCAATATAATAAAACGAAAAGACGTCCAAACAGTAATATTTCTATAATGCTCTTATTTATAATATATATATTTTAATATTTTGTATGTGAATTTTTGTTACTTTTTTCGATAAAAAATGTCTAAAATTAACTAAATTGTCCATTAATTCGTATCTTTAATAACTTAAATCTACAAGTACTTGTATAGTTTTTGTTTGTCATATTACTTTATTTATTTTTAATTTTAAAAAAGGTTTTACAGAATAATAACTACATTATTTAACCAATGAAAAAATAAATTTTATGGATAACACTGTAATCCCTGTCAATTAATAGTTATTCGACCTCTGCTGATGAATATTTTTTGGAAACCCACGATCATGGTTATATACGGTGTAATCTTTGAATACTTTAGTTAAATAATTTAGCAATATTTCATCAAATTTCTTTCAAATTAAAAAAAGACGTAGCTTCCTGGCTGTCCCGTATCATCCCGCCCATGGGGCAAAAAGGGACATGTAACAAACTTTACTTAGAAAATTTACTTCTATACTCCTCGCTATCCTATATCATAATTACTGAATGCATTTCAAAACTGCAAGTTTTATTTCCAGTATAAAATTCAAAATAAAAATTTTGATGCATTTACGTGTGTCGAATCATGTCTTGTATAAAAAAAATCTTTGAGTGTGTGTTCTCACGGCCCATTAATCGTTTTATTTACGGCGCTGTTTTTAATTCTTTGTTATTATATTGAAATCACGAAGCCATTCGCTAAATTATATGTATTATTATATCATGTTCGCATTAATATACTCTCGATATTTTCGTGTGTATATAGGATAGTCTACCAACACATTTTCATGCTCACGAGAAAAAATGAGTAAAAAACGTCAAACTGTTACCAAAACCAGTTTCATGTTCACTAAAGAGCGTATATACGATTTATGCACATGTGGTCGAAAAGATATATATATATATATATATATATATATATATATATATTAGTGATGTGCCAAGTCGAATCAAGTGATTCGAATCATTCGAATCAAGCCTTTAACGACTTGATTCGAATCAGATTTTACTTGATTCGAATCAACTCGTATCAAGCCGCGAAATATTTACTGTGATAAAATATGTATTAACACGAATTTTTCATAAATATAAAATTTTTCATAAATATAAATATAAAAAAAATGTTTTAATTTAATTCAATATTATAATAATATAAAAAATAAATATCATAAATATAAAAAATAAATAATGAATTAAATCATGCGAGCCACCCGACTTTAATATGCTTAAATGTATCGGCAGACTCCAATCGTCTTTATATGACTTTAACCGCATTCATCGACTAACTATATGATTCGACTTCATACGGCTCAAACCGAATCAAGCGGCGATATGAGGTGTTCCGACTTCATATGAGCCAACTCGAATCAAGCGGCGTTACGAGTTATTCCGACTTCAATTCTGATTCGAATCATCCCGACTTCAAGCCGTTCGAGCGATATGAGTTCAAGCGATATGAGTTAACCGTATGGGCGATACAATGCGTCGTCGTTCTTGCGTGTTTATTTATTTTACGGATCGCTGAGAGCGATTTTATTCGTGAAATATCAATACCCAATTTTGATAATAATTAAGTGTTTTAGATTTTAAATGTTATCAGAATAAACCACTCGAAATTATGAAACGAGTTTCGGGAATCTTTCAATATAATTCTCTTTTGAAACAATTACTAAACACCAGAAAGTCAGTAAATAATATGTTAACTTCTGATTATGTAAGTAATGGCAAATTCACATTAATGAAATTAACTTTCAGCTCTCAGTTTAGATGCGATCCTTTACTGATTACATAGTAAAATAAACAATCGACCCATGATTTCAAATATTATTTTATATGCTTTAGTGATGCACAATTGTTTGGTAATCTATTATTGTAAATTAATTTGAAGATATGTTTTAGCCGTCCTCAAAATTACATCATTTTTAATAATTTTCAGAATATACTTTTTGATAGTGATTTATGTCGGTTATATTGGTTAAACTGACAATTTTGATTATAAATTTGAATCACTTTTACTGAATTAATACATTCATCATTTTTTTTGTCCATATATATACTTGATTCGAGTTGATTCGAATCATGATTCGAATCAGGTTTTTTTCTGATTCGAATCATTTGAATCGGGAATTTTTCGAGTCGGCACATCACTAATATATATATATATATATATATATATATATATTTACAGTGCTGCATTTACCTATAAATTGAAGCAGCTGCTGATAGGGGCCTCCACATTTTGGAGAGTGTTATAAATTTGCACAAATTATCTTCCACATAAAATTTATTAATTAGTCTAATGACTTGCATTTGTATATATTTTGTGGTGTAAGAAGTCTCCCGAAAGCCAATTATAGGGTCCGTCAAATAATTTTTTTTTTACAAACTACTGAATATTTTCTCAAATTTCTTTTTTTATTTGAAAGTACAATCCTTTCAGTTAATAATGAAATTAATTTGGTTAATAATGATTATAATAATTTCATTCAAAAATGAAAAAAAGCCTCGGCTGACCATTGAAAAAAAATGAAAATGAAAAATGTTAGATGGCATACTCTATAGTTGAATTTATTTTAACTTTTTAGATAATAATTGAAAAAAAAATATGACTAATATACAAAAATCTTCGAAACAATTTATTACCTTCCTGAAGGAAAGGTTTGTTTTCACAAAAATCCCATTTGCTAATTTTATGTTTTCTCAACGTTTCAAGTCATTCTAAATCGAATAAGACCAAATTTGGAACTAGCTGTAAGTGGAATTCTGTCTTAAGGCAATTAAGGCATCGTGCCTTAAGGCAAATTGCTGGAACTTCCCGTACCAAAAATTATTATTTTTTTAAAAACGATTAACATTTTTGAAATAAATTTACTATAAATTAGAAAAAAAATTACTTTTTTTGAAAAAAAAATTTTTTTTTATTTTTTTTTTTTTGAAAAAAAAATTTATTTTCTTTATTTTGACATATTTTGGAAGATCTGAACTATTTTTCAAAGCAATCGTACTGCTTTAACTGCATAGGGACAAAATATAAAGCGCGTAAGCGCCGCGCCGCTGTCTAACGCATAAGCATTGGTACGGAACCCATAGGAATGTTAACAAAATGTATACTTATTGTTAAAATCTCTATAAAATATCTGATAATTTGATGTGCATATGTCTAATGATCATTTTGACCGCCAAATGGCTCGTTTTTTACTTTTTCCTCCATATCTCCAAACCGCTAGACCTACCTTCATGAAAATTTTATAGATTCTTCATCTTGTCAATACAAGTAAAATGTTTTTTGAATTATTAAAATCGGACGCTCCGTTCTCTTAAAAACTGAGTTACCGTTTTCGGAACTTTTTGCCCCGTATTTTCGGAACGGCTAGACCTGCCTTCGCCAAAAACTAATCAGCACGTCTCCTTATCAATACGAATCAAATGTTTTTTGAATTATTCAAATCGGTTGATCCGTGTTCCCGAAATCGTCGACGAAAATTTGTATCCGCACATACATACACACACGTACATACATACATACATACATACATACATACATACATACATACATACACACACACACACACACACACACACACATACATCCATTTTTTCTAAGGTATGCCAAAATGTTCAGAAACCTCTGAAACGTAAAGATATATAAAAATTTTCATTTTCGATTTTTTTGCGATTACTATAACTTGCCCTACGGGAAGTTAAAAAGTGAGTGCGTGTGTATGTAAATTTTATGTGTGGTTCAAATAAGACTGATTATTGTTAGTATGATACTAAAAAATGTTAATAATCTTATTCTCAGTATAATAATTTAAGTATGTTTTTTTTATTTTTAAATTTGAGGAAATCCTAAATTTAACAATTATAAATTCTTTATTAATCTGTACAGTTGGAACTTTTTTTGATGACAGTATGTTTTTTTTTAATAATTTTATTTGATCATCTATCTACAGGAGATATAAAATCAATTGCATGGCTTAGAATTGAACAAAGAAAGAAAAAGCTAAGCTTTACAGTATGATATATAGATTGTCAAAAAGAAAAGCAGTATGTTTTTAATAGCTCTTTTCATACTTAAATAAGTTAATTGAAACAAGTATATATGCAAACAATATTATATTATGATAATATAATAATATTCCCAGAATATATGTATAAAATTTGTATCATTATGTAAAAATCAATGTATGTATTCAAATAAGTAAGTCAAATAAAGCAAATTTTCAAATTAAAAAAAATTTTTGGAACTTTTTTTGATTTATTCGAATACTGTATGCTTCAAACGTAATCTTCTACATATAATTTTTTTTACTGAATAATCTTTATACTTTATACTAAAAGGTTTACCTAAACATAGATTTACAAGTTATAGACGTACAATCCATATTAGAAAAATTAAATAACCATCATTTGTGATATATCATTACTTTTAAATAGAATTTATAATATTAGGTTTAGGGGCTCCTAAATTCGATTCTGTATATATATATATATATATATATATATATATATATAATATGTGTGTGTGGATGTGTGTGTGAATATGTATGCGTTTTGCTCGCCCGTTTGTAATTATTAAAACATGACTTTGCCATTTTGTCTCATATTTTCACATACATTTACAGATATAAGTATATATATATATATATATATATATATATATATATATATATATATATAAAATAGTGGACAGAAGCAATCGAGCAATATTACAAAAAAGTTCCAAATAACGCAGAAGATTTTCTGAAGACAAACTTATTTTTGTTATTAACAGATATTTGCAAAATAGCTTAAAAATTATTGTAATACAAAATATTTATAGAAAAACAGACTAAACAAAATAAGTTTATATATATACAATATTAATAAATATTAAAACTGATGATTTATGATATTAGGTAATGATTATACAAACTTTTAAAACTATAATAAATTAGATTTAAGAAAATAAATTCTTAAGTTTATTCGCGACAAGCCTTTTCTCATATTTTACTACTAGCTTGCTAAGATTTTTTTTTAACTCAATCGTTTCTTTTTAATTTTTTGTCATATAATGAAATAAGTTGCTTTGATTGAACAAACTGTTGAATATAAACCATTTTAACCAAAAAAAAATATGCAGGAGACATACACAAATGTACCCGACATAACCTAAATATACCCAGTTGTCTTTATTTGTTCTAGTTCTCTTATTTTCTATAAACTTATAGTAAAATTAGAGAGCAAGCTATCACAATTTCATATTAAACTAGTGGTGTATGGCATCGTACCTTAAAGCAAATTGCTAGAATTTCCCGTACCATAATGAAATATTCGAAGAATAAAATTTAGTAAGAAAATATTTTTTAGAAATTAAAAAAAATAATAATAATAAAGACACGTTGACGATTCAAATCGGATGCTTAGTTCTTACAAAAACTTCCATTTTTTGCATTTTTGCAAACGGCTGGACCTGCCTTTGCCAAAAACTAATGAACTAATCAGCACATCGCCTATCAACAGGAATCGAGAATTTTTTGTATCATTCAAATCGGTTGGTCTGTGCGCCCAAAAACGTTGTCGAAAAATTGTATCCATACCCACATACGCACACACACACATCTATTTTTTCTAAGGTATGCCAAAATGTTCAGAAACCTTCAAAACGTGAAGATATCTAACAATTTCGACTTCGATTTTTGGACGATAACTTACTCTACGGGAAGGTAATAGAAATGATATTTTCTAGAAATGATATTTTCTTTCTCCAAAATACCAAATGTACAAATACTATCTACATATCAAAGTATTCACATTTACTCATGGCCATCAAATTTAGCATGAAAAGCGCAAACTTCCTCATTTACTAAGGCGTCCATTTTTGCAAAAAAATAATTATTTATGGTTTTGTATATAGGAAATTCGTCGACGTGCATGCATCTTCTTATGTACATGCAATGCATCATCATACATATGAAATTTTATGCCGCGTGTGTGTCAACTGTTTATGAATATTCACCACGTGTATTGTATATAAGAAACACATGCATAATTAATACACGCACACACACATATATATATATATAATTTTTTGGATAACTAATATGATTAACTTCCCCAAGGAGCCTTAAAAGTTTTGTCGACTCAAATCATTCTGAGTCGTTTGTTACCAAAGTTTGTTTTTGTGGATGTGTACGTTTTTTTCTAAATAGCAAAAAAATAAATTGTTTATCTATGATAGACATAAATGTTTTGCCTGAATATGGCGAACTCAATAATAATAAAACCGACTAAATCCTTGTTTTCCTCGTGTCACTCGTTAATGTCATTACTTCATAAGGTAAGGACATAAGGACTAAAGTGATTTTTTTAATTTCTCTGCGCTAATAACTTTCAAACAGCTTCCAATATCATCAACTTTTCAACTAATAAATCTGGTGTAATTCTTCTACACCATCACGTTGCGCACTAAAACGTAGGCACACAAAGAAAACGGGCTCGGCATCTGCAGTGTCTTCTGAACCAGACGGACAGATTTGTTCATATTTGCCTGTAAGATGAAATTTGACATTTTGCCGACGTTTTCTTATTAATAACTGAACCGATTTTAAAAAGTTGACTAGTTCTGTGAGACGATTGGCAGAACTGTTTCATCACAATCAGCAGTGCGAAATTTTTGTTCACGTTTTCACCAGAAATCATAAATCGATTTTGATCGTTCCTAAACTGTTCGAAAGGTATCAGTTGGTAATTGTGCTGACTCGTTAATCGTAAAGGTCGGCTGAGCAGTTTTTTCATTATTACTTGACGACTTTTTGGCGAATTTAATGAAACTTTGCACAGTGACAGAGTTTATAGTCAGAACGAACACCCTGAATAGTATAGGCATACCAAAAATATTCCAATTATAAAAATTCATTGAAATTTTTAATAATTAGTCTTTACCTTAGAGCATACACTATATATATTTTATTCCATGTTTATATTAATACAAATTGTACCGATTACGGTTGACATTCACACTTTAATAAAATACTTTATTAATAAATTAAATTTAATCAATAAATTTACATATGATAAGTTTGTTTTAAAAACATCAATTGTAAATTGTAATCTTAGGAAAAAGCTTTTATTCGGAAATAAATAGTTGAAAATTGCATCTACATAATAGCTAAACTATAATTCTTACTGACTAATGTCGATTTTTTTACACATATCGGGAAGTTCATGTAACTTGTTTTAAGACAAAATGCTACTTACACCAATGTAGTTAATTTATGTATCTTTGGATTAATATATGTACGTGTGTATATTATATGCATAGATGTATGCATATGAGTATATGTATGTAGGGAAAATATGGGCAAAATGGTATATATATATAAACAATGATACAGTTGCCTTATTTAAAATTTGGCGTTAAAATTGGTTGTATGATGCATGTACTTACACCCTTTGGGTTCTTGTTTTAAGTAGTGATGTCCCAAAAGGGACTAAACGATTTATTTGTTAACTATTTTCATGAAAATTAGCATCTCAGTATGTCTTTATCCTATATATGACATTGTCCGTACTATATGGACAAAATGGTTTATGTAATTGATTGCATTTGTCCTTAATAAATATGTTATTATTGTTCTGACTGAATTAAAAGACTAATTGTAAGTTATAATATCACTAAATAAACTAATGGTTAAATAAAACTAAAACTAATTATATAACAAAATATTCGAGGAATATTAAATGTTTTCAAATAGATTATTATAAATACTGTTACATTGTCTAATATTTATATGAATTATATAAACTGAATTGCAAAGTTAAATTTTTATATTTAAAGTATATAAGTGAGCTTTAGAACTTTAGCCAGAAGTAAAATTAAAATCTGAATTATTTACGAAATTAATTTTGAAATATTTTCTTTTTATTCCACAAGCAATTGTTTTGTCAACACAAGCAGATTTTTTTTTTTGAATCATTCAAACAGTATGCTTAGTTGTCTCAAAAACTGCCATTTTTTGCACATGTAACTCTGTATCTTCGAAATGGCTAGATCTGCCTTTGCGAAAAACTAATCACGATTTCTCCCAATCATTACAAATTGAATGTTTTTTGGATCATCCAAATTGGATACTCCATCCTCTCAAAAATTAGATAACTATTTTCTGCACTCTTTGCTCCGTAACTCTGTAACGGCTGGACCTGCCTTTGCCAAAAAGTAATCAGCACATCTTCCTGTGATTGGGAAACGAATGTTTTTTGAACTATTAAAATCGGTTGATCCGTGCGCCCGAAAACGTGGATGAAAAATTGCGGAGACACATAAGACGCACATCCATTTTTTCTGAGGTATGCCAAAATGTTCAAAAACCTCTGAAACGTGAAAATATGCAAAAAAATTTATTTTCGATTTTTGGCACATTACTATAACTTACCCCAGGAAAGTTAATGAATATAATTGAAACCATGTCATTTCGCCCGTACTTTCCCTATAATACACATTATCATTTACATACGAATACGTATACGGTTTATAAGACAGTAATAATGCACCCGTACCTACATATCGTGCTTCTGTGTCCATGATGTATGACAGAAAACACATGTCTTGAAAGTCAGCTGTTTCTGTAAGGAAATTAATAGCCCTCAGAGCGGCAAAGTAATATAATTCATACCACGCTAGAATCAACTTAGCCGAGCTAACGCCAAAGGTTTTTTTTCTTCCATTTGGTTTTTCTGCACTTCATACAACATATAATATCCGCCGCTAATGCAGAGAATATCGCTTTATAAAGTGTATCAACGACCGTGTTTCCTACCCGAGAGCACGCTTGTGGCAAGTGAATTAACACATTGTATGCCATGTCGGAATCGCTGGTAAAGGTTACACGTACGGGAATGGTTTGGTTTGATATGATGATTCTGTGTGATAGTATTTCGAAATTCAGAACGATTATTTGTAAATTCATCGTATTTACATAAGATAACCGTTTGGGTTGCCATCTATAAAGATATGCCTTAAAGCTTATTACTGGAATTGGTAAGATTACACGTACGGGCATAGCATGATTTCATATGATGTTTCTGTGTGTTGGTATTTCGAAATTTAGAACAAGATTTTTTGTAAATTTATCATATTTACATAAGACAACCATTTGGGTTGCCATCAATAATGATATGCCTTAACTTAAAGCATATTACTGAAATTGGTTAAGATTACACGTACGCGAATAGCTGATTTAGAGACCGATTCTACCGTAAAATAGACCAAAGTTATGGCAAGGCTTTGTTACGTTCCAGTTTTCATACAAAGTGCAACTAAATACTGTCAAAATGTCATGTATTTGCTGTGCGATCACGCGTTTTACACAAAAACTGCTACTTTACTTATATGTATTTCAAGCCATATATCAAATATCCAGTTACGGTAACATAGTTTTTTTTATATTGGTAATTTTTTAGGGTTTGGTTTTCTATATAAAACCCCTGACTGCACAGCAACCACATAGAATTTTGACAGTTTTTAATACCACTTTATACGAAAACTGTTATATAATATAGCCTTGCCATAACATTGGTCTATTTTACGGCAGAACCGGTCCCTGAATTTGATGATTCTGTGTAGGTATTTCAAAGTGTAGAACAATTTTGTTGTAAATTTATCATATTTACATAAGACAACCGTTTGAGTTGCTTTCTATTGCATGGCATCGTGCCTTAAAGCAAATTGCTGGAACTTCGCGTACAGTCGTTAAACATTTGCGATATAAAAATAATCAATCATCAATTAAACTTTATCAGTGAGCAATAATATTTGTTTTAAATATTTAAAAATAATTATTATAATTACTGTAAATTTTATTGTCGTATATTATAAATCTAATTTAATATAATAGCTTATATTTGGGCGATGATCTTTATATGTGTAAATCTTCAAACTATGTGCTTTTTGAATCACTCAAATTGGATGCGCGTTTTCTCAATTGTTCACTCAATCAATATGAATCGTTTTTTGAATAATTTTAATGGAATGTGCTGTTCTTTTGAAAATTGGTTGTTTTTGCGCTTTCTTCTCCGCTTCTCCAAAACGGCAGGACTTGTCTTTACTAAAAACTAATCAGCACGTCTTCACGTTAATACAAATCGAGTGTTTTTTGAATGATTCAAATTGGTTGACCCGTGCTCTCAAAACCAAACCAAAAATTGTATCCAAACAGACACATACTACATTCACATACATCATTTTTTTAATGTATGCCAAAATGTTCAGACAGCTTTGAAATTTAAAGATATATAAAAATTCTCATTTTTAATTTTTTTGCTAGTTTTTTATTTATTTTTGTTTTTTTTTGCGATAACTGTAACTACGGGAAGTTACAGTAATCGAATCGAATCGAATGTTTTTGAATTATTCTAATCGGATGTGTCATTCTCTTGAAAACTGGTTGTTTTTGCTCATTTCTCTTTGTATCTTAAGGACAACCTGACTTGCCTTTGCCAAAAACTAATCAGCACGTCCCCCCACGTAATACAAATCGAGTGTTTTTTGAATCATTCAAATCGGTTGACATCAATTTTTTTAAGGTATGCCAAAATATTCAGCAACTTTGAAATTTGAAGATTTATAAAAAAAAATATTTTCCATTTTTTGCGATTACTGTAACCACGGGAAGTTAATAATAATCAATACGAATCGAATGTTTTTTGAATCATTCTAATCGGATGTGCAGTTCTCTTAAAAACTGGTTGTTTTTGCGCTTTTTTCGCCGTATCTCTGGAACGAACAAACTTGCCTTTGCCAAAAACTAATCAGCACTTCTCCCCGTTAATACGAATCGAGTGTTTTTTTGAATTATTCAAATCGGTTGACCCGTGCTCTCGAAACCGTGGAAAAAAATTGTATCCAAATGCACATATACATTGGTAGTACATACCTACACACATACATCAATTTTTTCTAAGATATGCCAAAATGTTCAGACAGCTTTGAAATTTAAAGATTTATAAAAATTTTTATTCTCTATTTTTTGCAATTACTGTAACCACGGGAAGTTAATAATAATCAATACGAATCGAATGTTTATTGAATCATTCTAATCGGATGTGCCATTCTCTTGAAAACTTTTTTTTTCGATTTTTTCTCCGTATCTTCGGAACGGACAGACTTGCCTTTGCAAAAAACTAATCAGCACGTCTTCCTGTTAATACAAATCGAGTGTTTTTTTTAATCATTCAAATCGAGTGTTTTTTGAATCATTCAAATCGGTTGACCCGTGCTCTCAAAACCAAAAATGAAAATTTGCATCCAAACATACACTATATACCCACACACATGAATCCAGCCAAAATGTTCAGATACATTTGAAATTTAAAGATAAAACTTTTTTTTGATTACTTTAACTACGGGAATAATATCTAAACTTTATTACCGAATTCGTTTTGTCTCATACAATAAAATAAAATAAAATAAACGAACAATACTATGCATTGACCATTACCCGGTCACGCAAGAAGAGCCGAAGTGAACACTGAACATCAAAATTCGTGAATCAGAAATTGGAATAAATTAACATTATTCACAATAAAATGTCAAGCCTCAATAGCAATCAATTCAATAACAAAATGGTTTTTCTCGAAGCATAGAATTGAATCCATTCCGAATCGGAGTCTACTACGTGCATTGCTTCAGCGAATAATACAATGTAAAATACATTGTAAGAGATCGTATTAGCTAAAAAGCGCACGTCCCGAGGTGATTTGCATCTGAATTCGAGATTAATACGCGTTTGGAAGAAAAATAATATGTTCCTTATGTCGTATTTCCGCACAGAATAATGCTTATCGAATGCACAAGGTCTCATTGATGGTCCTTTCATAGAATACTTGATTCGAGTAACATTTCAATATATTGTAGGGGAGACGGGGTGCGGTTGTGACACTTTTTCTTAATCAAAAATTATTTTGTTAATTCGACAGTTAGCCGGAATAAAAGTAAAAGTAAATTTGACATTTGTGAACTGAAGTACTGTCCTTAAATTAGATAAAAAATAGAAACTACAAAAAAAATATTGAGATGTACTATGAATATAATTAATGATGGCTTTTTATGCTTATAAAAAACTCATGAACCATTCGATTCTTTTTGATCAGGAGACGTGCAGATTAGTTTTTGGAGAGAGCCGTTTCGGAGTTATGAAGCAAAAAGTGCAAAAAAATGAAATTAAGTTTCTGAGAGAACAGAGCATCCGATTGAATGATTTGAAAAATATCTAATTCGTAATGATGGAGACAAGTGGTGATTAGTTTTTGGCAAAGATGGGTAAAGTAGGTTCGGAGATACGGAGCTAAACTACAAACAAAAATATTGAGATGTAATAGGAATATTATTAAGATGGCTTTTTATGCTAATAAATAAGCTTTGTTGAGAAATATAAGTCAAAAGTTTGAACAAAAATACGCTTATTGTTAAATCTCAAACATAAGATACTGTTATGGGATGCAAGTTTAATTGTAGGAAAAAAATTATATTTAGTTAGTGTTTGCCAACTTTTGCATTTTTGCACTTTTCTGGATCAAAACCTTTGTTAATTTAGCAGTAAGCTGGAAGAGAAGTAAATTAGATGATATTGGTTGAACATTTGTTAACATGAAAATACTGAAATACTGTCTGTAAATATGATGGATTTGTCATAAAATCAAATTATACCAGAAAAGGGCAAGTGTTACCATCGGTTACAGTCTCATGATGGTTGTGACAGACATAAAAATAGGTTAAAAACAATAGGTATAAACACCAATATGGGTCAGAACTACTTTTATTGTCGTTATATGTAACTCGACACAATATAAAGATTTGAACAAATTTTACCTCTCACAACTGTCTCCCCTATACAAGAGCATCGGACGCAAACGCAGACACACTCGATTGAAACATATAATATATATATATATATATATATATATATATATATATATAAATATAAATAATATATATATATATATATATATATATATATATATATATATATATGGTACAAATTTAAGATATTACAAAATTACTAGTCTATGTTCAAAATATCAATACATATCATAACCAGGAAAAACCGCAATTTAAATGGAAAAACCAAAACATTGAATAAAATAAAATAATAAATTAAATGTTAAATAATCAGTTCGCCACGAGCAGCCGACCCAGTCGGATCTAAATACAGATAAAATATCTACCTGCGATTTATACCTGTGCTATTGCAGTATAAACAGTGTTCAGTAGTAATATATAGTACTTAAATTAAATAATTATTGTGATAGTTTTTGTGTTAATAAATAGTGTTTATTAGTGATTAGTGAAATCATTGCTTAACTCATGAGTCTCCCCTCGGGGAACTCAATGAGCACCTCTTTAAACATACCATTATCAGAAGTAAACAATGTCCTAAATGATGATTCACAAACTTGCTCAGATTTTGTTACTGAACAATTGCGTTTAAAATTAATTCAAACCTCTCAAAAAATGTTAAATTCCTCAGCCGCCATGGAAACTGATACTGCGCAAAATAGTTTGACAAATTCTTGGCAAACTGTGACGAGTGCAAAAAGAAGACGGATTAATAGGCCGACTGAAACTATAAAGTTGACTAACAGATTCAATGTTCTTGCCAATAATGAAAAATCAATAATTAATGATCAACCATCGTCATCATCAGCAAATACTGAAGCAATTTCTCAGCCAAAAAAGGAATTACCACCGCCGGTGTACATTCACGGAGTAACAAATTTTCCCGATATGATTAACGTTCTAAAACCGGTTTTGCCCGATAACAGTTACACAACAAAAACCTTGGCTGACAATGTTATCAAATTTAACGTTTCAACAATAGCAGACTATAGAAACTTTGTTAAACTTCTGAAACAACGCAATGTTGCTTATCATACTTATCAGGTAAAAAGTGAAAGAGCGTACAGAGTTGTTCTGAAATATATTCACTCAACCACTAATGTTGAAGAAATAAAGCAAGAGATTGAAAAAAATGGACATAAAGTGCGTAATATAGTTAACGTCATACACTATAGATCAAGAGAACCGCTTAATATGTTTTATGTAGACTTAGAACCAAATAAGAATAACCATGAAATTTTTACTGTGAATAAAATTTTAAATAAAATAGTACACTTTGAACCACCGATACGATCTTCACAAATCATCCAGTGTAAAAGATGCCAAGACTATGGTCACAGCAAATCATTTTGTAATAAGCCACACATGTGCGTTAAATGTGGAGATGAGCACCCCTCTAAGTCATGTACTAAGACTAAAAAAACTCCAGCTACTTGTGCTAACTGTTTGAATGAACATACTGCTAACTTTAAAGGGTGTCCAGTATATCAGAAAATTATTGCAAGAAGAGAAGAACACACGAACAGACCATACGGTAACCGCATTGAAAATCAATATGGGCCAACAACTTCTAAGAACATGGACCAAGTAAGGCATGCAAATTCTCATCATATGACATATGCACAAGTTATGAGATCACAACAATTTCATCAACAGGCTAATGCAACCAGTGAAAACTCTGCTGGAAATTTAACAATTTTCTTAAATGAATTCAAAAATATGTTCCAACAATTGATGAATCAAAACAACATGATCATAAACATGTTATCAGCTTTCATAAATAAAACAAAGTAAACACCATGGCGAGGTTTATAAGGATTGCGTTATGGAATGCAAATGGGCTCTTGAAGCATAAACATGAGATTCAGTTTTTTCTTTTCGAGAATAAAATAGATATACTCCTTGTTAGTGAAACACATTTTACGCATTACTCAAATATGTACGTCCCGAACTATAAATTGTACCACACACCTCATCCGGATGGAACAGCCCACGGGGGCACGGCAATTCTAATAAAATCTGATATTGTTCACTATGAGCTGCAAAATTTTTGTAAAGAACAAATTCAAGCAACTTCTGTCAAAACAAAACTGATGAATTACGAATTAGTAATTTCAGCCGTATACTGTCCACCTCGACATATTATTAACAGTTCCCAATTTTACGAATATTTCTCAATGCTTGGATCAAAGTTCATAGCTGGCGGTGACTTTAACAGTAAGCATTCTCTCTGGGGCTCAAGGATATCAAATCCAAAAGGTAAACAACTGTATGAGATGATCCTTCGACATGGTTTCTCCACCTTTTCAACGGGCACACCCACCTACTGGCCAGCCGATCCTAAGAAGAAACCCGATCTGTTAGACTTCTTTGTCGCTAGTGGTCTAAGTTTCAAATGTGTTGAAATACAACCTAGTTACGACCTCTCATCAGACCATTCCCCCGTGATAGCAACCATATTCTCTACGGCTGTGAACCTGCAAAGAACTCCAAAACCTCATTCTGCTAAAACTAATTGGGAACTATATCGCCAAATTACTGAGAAAAATACTAATTTAAAAATGAAACTCAAAACATGTCGGGAAATAGAAGATGGTATTGCAACATTCAACAAAACTCTGCTGGAAGCTGTTAAGGCTGCTACACCTATAGATCAACAAAATCAAAAACATTCTATTCCACTTGAAATAAAAAAACTTTTAAGTGAAAAACGTAAAGCTAGGCGCAAATGGCAACATACACATTTACCGTCTGACAAAAACATTCTTAACAACTTGACTAATAAGCTTAAATCTCGGCTTAAAGAACTAAATGAGGAAAATTTTAATAATTATGTACAAAGCTTAAATCGATATGATAACTCTATCTGGAAACCGATTAGGAACAGGCTAAAACCGGCTCTCAGGAATCCGCCTTTACGCCGTAACGATATAACAGGAGCAGTAGGTGATGATCTATCATGGGCAAGGAGCGATGGAGAAAAAGCTGAATTATTCGCCCAACATCTATCCTCAGTTTTTAAACCAAATCCTGTTCGTATCTCTTCAAATGATCTGGATTTAAACCCGTTTGCACCAGTGAATAAGGGCAGCAACTGTCTTAAATTCTTTTCATTGAATATGGTATTCAAAGAAATAGCTAAACTAAAAACTAATAAATCCGCTGGTTTTGACTCAATTACACCGAAACTGTTGAAGGAAATGCCCAAAAAGGGATTTATCCTACTAACATACCTATTCAACGCTATAATTAGGCTAAATTATTGGCCAGTTCATTATAAAACTTCATTAGTTAAAATGATCCACAAAAACGGTAAAGACCCATGTAATGTGTCATCCTACCGACCTATTAGTCTCCTACCAGTGGCATCAAAAGTATTTGAAAAACTTTTGCTTAAACATATACAAAACAATACTAATGTAATTCCAGACCATCAGTTTGGTTTTCGAAGACAACACTCGACGATTCAACAATGCCATAGAATTGTGAACATCATCCACAACACCCTAGAAACAAAACAATTCTGCTCATCAGTTTTCCTTGATGTAAATCAAGCTTTTGATAAAGTATGGCACAAAGGATTAGTGTATAAGATAAAATCATCTCTCCCAATTGAGTATCATAAATTGCTGGAATCGTATCTTCAAAATTGACGGTTTAAAGTTAAAGTGAATATGGAAACTTCATCAGCCTGCTTGGTTGAAGCAGGAGTCCCTCAAGGAAGTGTACTGGGTCCATATCTATACCTGCTCTATACTAGCGATTTTCCTACAGATGAAAATTTAACAACTGCAATATTTGCCGATGATATTGCTATTCTATCTTCCGACCCTATCCAGTTGTTGCATCGAGAAGGCTCCAGAGTCATCTAAGAGTCATTGAAAAATGGACTAGCAAATGGCGTATAAAAATTATTGATAATAAATCAACTCATGTAATATTCACACTCAACAAATCTTCTTGCCCAGCAGTTCAATTTCATGATAAGACAATTCCAGTTAAACACTCAACAAAATATCTCGGGATGATATTAGATAGCAAACTAACCTGGAAGCAACATATACTATCAAAAATAGCTCTAGTGAAAAATAGAGCTAAGGAACTCTATTGGCTCATAGGTAACAAATCAAAATTGCCTATTGAAAACAAACTACTAATATATAAAACAATAATAAAGCCGATATGGACCTATGGTGTGGAATTATGGGGATGTGCAAGAAAATCCCACATTGATTCAATCCAACGAGCACAATCAAAAATTCTGAGGCAGATCGTGAACGCTCCATGGTATGTCAGTAATAAAACCATTCATGATGACTTGAACATACCATTTGTGAAAGATGTTATTACCAGTACCAGTCATCGCCATTTTGAGAAGTTGGAATCCCATCCCAATGACATAGTTAAACATCTTCTTCAAGAACCCCGATCTAGGAGGCTCAAAAGAAAAGTCCCAATTGATTTGAAGATTGAGCAATAAAGACCAGACTTAGCCATTATTTACCTCAGCCAGATTAGCTGACCACTCGATGGAGTGGCAGCTATTGAAACTTTTAAAATTCAGCCAATTTATTATGTGTGTGTGTATGACTGTGTGTGAGTATGTTTACTGTGTGAGTGTGTTTATAACATAAGCATAATAGCTCATAGAATTTTGTAAATTCTGATTGCTATTAAATAAAGTATAAAAAAAAAAAAAAAAAAAAAAAAAAAAAAAAAATGTTAAATAATAAAACTATGTATTTAGTCATAACAATAAATATTACTCTGCCTGAAGACAGGTCCATGATATGAGAGCACAGCAAATCAATAATTTTTTTTCCTTCCCATGTTCATCATTAACATCCAGTAGAGTAAGTTATTGTAATTGTCCAAAAATCACAAATGAAAATTTTTGCATATCTTTACGTTTCAGAGGTTTCTGAACATTTTGGCATACCTTATAATTAAAAAGTTAATGTGTGTGTGTATAGTTTGTGTGTACGTATGGATACAATTTTTGTTCACGTTTTTGGGACACCAATTCGTAATGATGAGAAGACGTCGGGATTAGTTATTTGCAAAGACAGGTCCAGCCGTTTTGGAGATACTCAACTAAATGTGCAAAAAATTGCAGTTTTTGAGAAACCTAAGCATCAGATTTGAATGATTTAAAAAAGTTAACTTTCGTCTACTTGTGCTGACGAAACGATTGCTTTTCAAAAAAAAAAATATTTCGAAACAATTTTTTCTTTTAATTTTCAAAATTTTTGGTTGCTGGATTTCAAAAATAATTTATATTTTAATTTTAATTCTAGGATAAGTTCTAAAGCTCACATATATACTTCAAATAAATAATTTTAACTTTGCAATTCAGATTATATAATTCTTATAAATATTAGACTGTCCTTCGGAATGTCCTTCATTTTAAATCCAGTTTTGTTTATTTATTTTTCTGTAAACATATATAAACCTCGTCGTCCAATTCATAAGCTCTTATATTTTGTCTATAAAATAATAATAATATAAGTACAGTATTTATAATAATGTATTTGAAAACATTTAATATTCCTCGAATATTTCATTACGGTACAGGAAGTTGCAGCAATTTGCCTTAAGGTACGATGCCATACACCACTACTTCACTTTTTAACTTCCCGTAGGGCAAGTTATAGTAATCGCAAAAAAATCGAAAATGAAAATTTTTGCATTTCTCGACGTTTCAAAGGTTTCTGAATATTTTGGCATACCTTAGAAAAAATGGATGTATGTGTGTGTGTGTGTGTGCGTGTGTGTATGTATGTGCGGATACAAATTTTCGTCGACGATTTCGGGAACACCGATCAACCGATTTAAATAATTCAAAGAACATTCGATTTGTATTGATAAGGAGACGTGCTGATTAGTTTTTGGCGAAGTCAGGTCAAGCCGTTCCGAAGATACGGGGCAAAAAGTGCCGAAAACGGTAACTCAGTTTTTAAAAGAACGGAGCGTCCGATTTTAATAATTCAAAAAACATTTTACTTGTATTGACAAGGTGAAGAACCGATCAAATTTTCATAAAGGCAGGTCTAGCGGTTTCGGAGATCTAATAAAAAAAGTAAAAAAAATGCCATTTGGCGGTCAAAAATGATCATTAGACATATGCACATCAAATTATCAGATATTTTATAGAGATTTTAACAATAAGTATAATTTTGGTTTACATTCCTATGGGTTCCGTACCAATGTTTACGTGTTAGACGTCGACGCGGCGCTTACGCGGTTTGATATTTCGTCTTTATGCAGTTAAAGCAGTACGATTGCTTTGAAAAAAAGTTTAGATCTTTCAAAATATGTCAAAATAAAGAAAACATTTTTTTTCAAAAAAAAAACTAGCTGTAAGTGGAATTCTGTCTTAAGGCAATTAAGGCATCGTGCCTTAAGGCAAATTGCTGGAACTTCCCGTACCAAAAATTATTTTTTTAAAAACGATTAGCATTTTTGAAAAAAAATTACTTCAAAAAAATAAGATTTTTGACAAACAATTAGACAAAAAATTACTTTTTTTTGAAAAAAAAAATTTTTTTTAATTTTTTTTTTTTAATTTTTTTTTTGAAAAAAAAAATGTTTTCTTTATTTTGACATATTTAGAAAGATCTAAACTTTTTTTCAAAGCAATCGTACTGCTTTAACTGCATAAAGACGAAATATCAAACCGCGTAAGCTCCGCGTCGACGTCTAACGCGTAAACATTGGTACGGAACCCATAGGAATGTAAACCAAAATTATACTTATTGTTAAAATCTCTATAAAATATCTGATAATTTGATGTGCATATGTCTAATGATCATTTTTGACCGCCAAATGGCATTTTTTTTACTTTTTTCATTAGATCTCCGAATCCGCTAGACCTGCCATTATGAAAATTTGATCGGTATTTCACCTTGTCAATACAAGTAAAACGTTTTTTGAATTATTAAAATCGGACGCTCCGTTCTCTTAAAAACTGAGTTACCGTTTTCGGCACTTTTTGCCCCGTATCTTCGGAACGGCTAGACCTGACTTCGCCAAAAACTAATCAGCACGTCTCCTTATCAATACGAATCGAATGTTTTTTGAATTAATCAAATCGGTTGATCGGTGTTCCCGAAATCGTCGACGAAAATTTGTATCCGCACATACATACACACACGCACACACACACACACACACACACACACACATACATCCATTTTTTCTAAGGTATGCCAAAATATTCAGAAACCTTTGAAACGTCGAGAAATGCAAAAATTTTCATTTTCGATTTTTTTGCGATTACTATACTTACCCTACGGGAAGTTAAAAAAAATTTTTTTTTTCAAAAAAATGTAATTTTTTGTCTAATTGTTTGTCAAAAATCTATTTTTTTTAAGTAATTTTTTTTCAAAAACGTTAATCGTTTTTAAAAAACTAATTTTTGGTACGGGAAGTTCCAGCAATTTGCCTTAAGGCACGATGCCTTAATTGCCTTAAGACAGAATTCCACTTACAGCTAGTTTTTTTTTACATTTCTATTGGTTCCGTTATACTTATCCGTTAGACGGCGGCGCGGCACTTACGCTCTTCGATATTTCGTCTCTATGCAGTTCAAGCAGTACGATTGCTTTGAAAACTAGCTGTAAGTGGAATTCTGTCTTAAGGTAATTAAGGCATCGTGCCTTAAGGCATATTGCTGGAACTTCCCGTACCAAAAATTATTAATTTTTTAAAAACGATTAACATTTTTGAAAAAAATGTACTTTGAAAAAATAAGATTATATATATGGACAAAAAATTACTTTTTTTGAAAAAAAATTTTTTTTTTTTAATTTTTTTTTTTGAAAAAAAAAATTTAATTTTTTTTTTTGAAAAAAAATATTTTTTTCTTTATTTTGACATATTGTGGAAGATCTGAACTTTTTTTTCAAAGCAATCGTACTGATTTAACTGCATATGGAAAAAATATAAAGCGCGTAAGCGCCGCGTCGCTGTCTAACGCATAAGCATTGGTACCGAACCCATAGGAATGTTAACAAAATGTATACTTATTATTAAAATCTCTATAAAATATCTGATAATTTGATGTGCATATGTCTAATGATTATTTTTGACCGCCAAATGGCTAATTTTTTTACTTTTTCCTCCATATCTCCGAAACCGCTAGACCTACCTTTATGAAAATTTTATCGATTTTTCATCTTGTCAATACAAGTAAAATGTTTTTTGAATTATTTAAATCGGACGCTCCGTTCTCTTAAAAACTGAGTTACCGTTTTAGGCACTTTTTGCCCCGTATCTTCGGAACGGCTAGACCTGCCTTCGCCAAAAACTAATCAGCACGTCTCCTTATCAATACGAATCGAATGTTTTTTGAATTATTCAAATCGGTTGATCCGTGTTCCCGAAATCGTCGACGAAAATTTGTATCCGCACATACATACACACACGTACATACATACACACACACATACACACACACATACACACACACATACACACACACATACACACACACACACACACACACATACATCCATTTTTTCTAAGGTATGCCAAAATGTTCAGAAACCTTTGAAACGTAAAGATATATAAAAATTTTCATTTTCGATTTTTTTGCGATTACTATAACTTGCCCTACGGGAAGTTAAAAAGTTCAGAATTTCCAAAATATGTCAAAATGAAGAAAATTTTTTTTCAAAAAAAGTAATTTTTTGTCAAATTTATAGTATCTCAAAAATCTAATTTTTTTAAGTAAAATTTTTTCAAAAACGTTAATCGTTTTTAAAAAACTAATTTTTGGTACGGGAAGTTCCAGCAATTTGCTTTAAGGCACGATGCCCTAATTGCCTGAAGACAGAATTCCACTTACAGCTAGTTTTTAAATTACAACATGCATATCACTCATAAATATAATACTGGATATAATTCAAACGTCATATACAATTTTTGTTTTACGTGACACAATGAATTTGATCAGTGAAACAACTGCTAATCAACATTTGTATATTATTTGCATACCAAAATTTTTATAACGCACAAATTTATATTTTTACATTTTAATTTTCTTATTTTTTATAATCTACAAATTAATATAATGTTTTAAATAAAACAACGTTAATTTAAACAGTAGAAACGTTTTATAATTATCTGTAAAAAGAAAAAAAAATTATAAAATATTTATCGATTTTTAAAGGTAAGTGTCAATTTTTTTATAAATAATTATATAAATATAAATCATAAATAAATATGTTTTACAGAACAAGTTTATATTATAAAAAGTTGAACTCATTAGAGGATTTTGTCAGTTCGATCTTCTACTGAACACAAATCTGCAGAACTCTCACTGGTCTACAAAACAAGCTAAAGATCTAAAATCTTTTATAGCTGACATTTATATTCGGCTTGCAAGAGTAATTCAATCTGCCATAAGTTATAACAAAGAAGATGACGGTTTGCTGGAACATCCAAATGCCAACAACGTTTGGTAAACGCCAACTTCATATCGAAGTTCTCAGTGATGTTGGATATTTTAACATCACACGTTCTCTGTTTCGTAGGATTCACCTGATCCCGATGAATCTTCTAAAAAAAAAATTGATCTCCAACTAGATGTCAAATTATCATGCTTTTTCATTCTATTGGCTCAAAGTACTCCTAGTGTCTGATTTGACATAATGTACGAATTTTCCAACCTTCCTGTATTGTTGTTGGATTGAGGTACCAGGATAATCTTAGGGAATGTTCTATTAGGGTTTTGTTATATTGTGTTACAGCTTCTTCCTAAGGTGTCATCCTGGTCTTGTTCAAGAGTTTTAAGCCAGCTGATAGAACCTCCACCTGAGAGCAAAGTTGAACAAGCGGTGAACGAGTTAATTGGCATGTCAGCTCTCGATGAAGATGAAAAAATAACTCTTCTAGAAAAAAGAATTGCGTGGTTCTCGTTACCACCTGAATTGTCAAAGGCCTTAATTCATGCATCTATTTTTAAATGTTTTGATCCGATACTTGCAATTAGTACAATGTATTCAGCTGATGGTGAAGCAGGATTATGCGATACAAGAGAAGATAATCGTTTTCTCAAAGCTCAGTTTGACAAATTCAGTCACCACGTAGCTGTGGTAAAAAATTATAATGATTGGAAAAATTGTAGAGAATCTTCCAGAATGAAATTTACTGAAAAAATTATGAAACAAGCTGAACAATTGCGAGAGCTTCATGCAGAGAATGTGTATGCTTGTGGAATTTTGAATACATCAGGTGATTATAAATTTCTGAGTTACACTCAGTTGAAAGGCGTAGATCTTTAATATCAGAGGCTTCTGTGCTATCACCTTTAGCTCTAATGCTGTTCAATGAATCGGGAATTGCATGCGATTTTGAGGACACGAATCAAAATCGTGCTCCAGATAATTGTCACGAAACAATTGCCATTGTAGATCATAAACGCCATAACGAAATGTGCAATTTTTGAGGGATTTTAGCGTCATTAGTGATCAAGTTATTAAACAAGATGAAGTATTGTACTTAAATCAATTCTTAGTTAATCATAATGTCTATGATCTTTATACGTATAATCAGGATAAAGTTATGTTTTATATTCTTGAATAAAGGATGGATTTAGTTTTAAGACGCGCCCTCTGCTTCGAAGGATGCATAATAAACCAACTAAATCCAGAAAAATGATCTTCGACCAGTTAAGTGAATTATAATGTTATTTCACCTTATTGACTATGTAGTTCAAAGTACTCCTAGTTTCCGGCTTGAAATAATGTAGGAATTCATCAACCGTCCTGGATCATTATGGAATTGAGGAAACAGGATAACCATTAGGAATAGTCTTTCAGGGTCTTGTTATATTGTGTTACAGCTTCATCCTAATGTGTCATCCTGGTATTCCTGTTTTCATCCAGGCTGCTTGAAGTCGAATTTTTGGAAAATGTCGAAATAAACGTGTCAACTTTACATTGGATCTGGTCAACTATTGCATTGTATACTTATTTATAAATTAATGTAAAAAATCTTAAATTTTATAAATTATTGTGATAGAAAATTTTTGCTATGGATATATAAAATTATGAAAATTATGATCGGTTACAAACATCCTCTATTGTTTTTTTTCCTCTCACCAACGCCAACTCGCGTTCAAAAAAAAGAGAATATTTTGATTGATTTAATAAAAATTTAGAAAAAAAATATTTAAAATTTTATTTAAATATTTGTAAAACAAATCGTTGTAACAATTTCTGATATTTTAATATTCTCATAGATAAAATTATATTTATTATTTTTATAAATAGATATCTTTTACAGAACTGGATCAATGACTTGAAGATCAATGATTTTTATGACATTATTGAATTTTCTCAATTTGATTTCAATAACTATTTTTTTGCATAATCCTTATCCTTTATTTATGTAGTAGTCTAATTATTTGATCGCCTGCACAACCATGTTTTTATTAGATATTTTATTAATTTGAATTTTTACGGTTTTAAATGACTATAACATGCAACCTTGTGCAAGAATTTTGAGCTTGACTGGTGGTCTAATAGACTTTAATATGATGAGCATTGTATTTAATGTTCGAATGTTTTTTTTCAGCTCTTTTTTCAGAAGCGAAATGCGCCCAGCTACTTTGATTATTATAAAATTACTATCCTTTTAATATTAATTATGAATAAGCTTATTTATTTAATAACAAGAGCCTGAAATAATATCTATTATTATTGATTACGGCTTGCTTATAAATAAATAAATATTCAAAATGATTGGGTAATTTATTTAATATTTCAAAAGCTTCAGAATTTAACAAATTATCAAAATTTCTTACGAAAACGTTAATCGTTTTTAAAAAACTAATTTTTGGTACGGGAAGTTCCAGCAATTTGCCTTAAGGCACGATGCCTTAATTGCCTTAAGACAGAATTCCACTTACAGCTAGTTTATTCACGTAGTTAGTCATATAATTGCCAAATTGCAAATAAAATACAAGACAAAGTTTTCGAATAAACAAAGCTCTAGAAAAATAAAAAACAACAAATTATGTAAAGGTATAGAATAAAAAATAATAATTATTTTTCTAATACATTTTTTACATATTGTTGTATACTCGTATACCTAAACCATATATTTCTTTAAGTGTGTGTTCATAAACGTGCATAGGTAGGTTTATATGTATGTATATATTTATTGCTGTACACAAGTTGTATTTTTCTCGACTTCGTATATATCTCGGAGCGTAAATCTGTAAAAATGAACCTGTTTTCTATATATCTACGCATATATCTTAAATTATGAGAGGAGCTCGAGCTAGTTTCTTCGTCGTATACTACTCCACACCATAAATACTAATATACGTACTACTCGACGTCAGAGGAAGTCTTATCTAACAAAAGTGCCCTTGATTTTCATACATTTTTGGAATGGAGTCAAGAAATTCGGCACCACGGCAATTTAAATGATACCTGTCTGTGCATATGAAAAAACTTTGTATCATACATTAGCTAGAGAAATAATTGCTCTCCAGTTTGCAGGTTTAATTGAATAGAAGACTGATATAGTTCATAGTTCTGGTGATCTGGATTGCATTGTACAAGTTCTTCAAATGCAAAAATAATTCACAAATCTCAAAATAAAACACTTAGAGCCACTGTAAACTCTTCCTAATCAATAACGACTAGATTTTTCAACTAATTTTAAGTAAATACTAAGAAGCCACGAATCATAGGTATCATTATTGATTTACCCAATGTCCAAATCCACAAATTTAGCAAATTAATTAATACAAACCAACTTGAGGACTGAAGAAAAAGTAGTCTGCAGGTTTGAAGAGATACAAATATATTCAATATTTGATTATTTCTATTTGACTATGTGTCCATACCTTTTTATGAATCTCTATGTCGTGTCCAGTGTCTTAGCTTTCAATTCCCTTCACTAAAGTCGTTAATCAACTTGATTTTCCTTCTGTTCCTTAATTTTCCCTTACTGATTTTTCCTGGCCGTGGCAGTTGTTCTTTGAAAATTATATACACTCTTCCAACAGCAATTTTTCCCGTATCGCATTCATTATTTTGCTGATCCATTTTATTCCTAATTTTTAATTTGTTCTTTGCAACACATTTTGTGATTAAAAATGTTATATTTTATTGATTTTTTCCACTTTTTTGGATCGCCTTGAGATCTTTACCACTATGTGAAAAGACTAAATGTAATATGTATAACATAAATGCTGTTTTTGATAATTTTATGCCCATAAATAACATATTTAATATTGATATTCTAAGTTTGTGGTACCATTCTTGATTAAATTTGGTGTTTTTTAACTTCTCGTGGGATAAGTTTTAGTAATCGTCCAAAAATGCAATATGAAAATATTTCCAAATCTTTATGTATCAGATGATTCTGTCTATTTTGGTGAAACTTAGAAAAAACGAATATATGTATGTGTGTGCATGTGCGTACGTGTGAATACAATTTTTTATCTACGTTTCCGAGAGCAGAGCTCGACCGATTTGAATGATTCAAAAACATTCGGTTTTTACTTATGGGGAGACGTGCTAATTAGTTTTTGGCAAAGATAGGTCCAATCGTTATGGAGATACGGAGCAAAAAGTGCAGAAAATAAAAATTTAGTTTTTGAAAACAAACCATCCGATTTGAATGATTCCATAAACAATAAATTTATAATAATGAAAAGACGTGGTGATTAGTTTATACTAAATGATGTATATTAAATAAAGTTTAATAAAAATGTAGGTATTTATGTAAGAAAAGTTTAGAACAATTTGTGTTAAAGTGTAGTAGTAAGTTGAAATATAATAATCTCTGTTTAATTAATATGTCTCAAATGATGATGATGAAATTGAGTCTATTATATTTATAAGTCCATTATTATCTGTATTCTAAATAATATGTATCTATTCCATGTTTTCCATATTTATCTACCGAATCTGTGCAACATAACATAAAGTCTTGTCGGTTTCGAATTTTACACGTCTCTCAACCTAGTATTGTATCCATTTCGAGCAGAGCAAAGTTGCAATAAGCATTTCGTCGTCCATATATAAGATGATTCTGTATATAAATGTACCTTTTGATATTTCGAAGGGCTTGCGATACACGCCCGGACAGAAACCAGTTTCCATGCATTTCGGTGCAAATGTATTAGAGTTTATAGGGAACCCATACCATGGCACACGATTTTATGTTGAAACATTTGAATATAGTTGTGACAGAGGTAAGAAACCTTTAGAAATAAATTTGGGGATATTTAATGTAATTATAATCACCCAAATGCACTAGCAAACCCCTTGCTAACAGAAAATTCGTCGTAGACTAATAGAAAATCGCCACTTGACTTAAGTCATCAATTTTCCTGATAGAGATTATTATAATTTATAAGAAAATATTTAAGTTTATATTATTATCATTAAAATATTATTTATAACGAATGGAAAAACAACTATTAAGTTTTTATTTTCCGACATCAAGCATTTCAAGTATTTCTCAAAAACAGGATCGCAAAGTGGATACTAAGATTCTTCTGTAGACTCATGATTCTCAAAAAAAAAAAATTAGTTTCTTCTACTATTTATTTGTTAAGAAGTTCTATATTAAACAACAAAATAACTCAACGCTTTTTAATTGTTTTTTTTTTTATTTAGCTATAATTTTTATAAAAATATAAACAACTTCTAAACAAGCGTGTATAGCAATGAACTCCAATTTGAAGCATTTTTCGCAAAATTTAAATGTATTGAGATGTTTAATGCAGGTAAAATAAAAATTTCACAGCGAATATGTAAAGTATTACCAATTGTTTATTGAATAAAATAACCTAAAAAGCTAAGAACTCATAATATCATCGACTTAACATTTTTTTCTGACATTTAAAATATTATTCCTCTCCCCTGGTATAAAACTAGTATATACAAGAACTCACACAACTTCAAAACTGTATATATCTGCAAGGTTCAAATGGGCGTTCTAAAATCACGGAAAAGTCAAAGATTCATTTCTGTTTTCTATCAAAAATTACAAGTTATCTTTAAATGTGATTACATACACGAGTTACATTGGAAAACTTGAACATTATACCACAGAATGGGATTCGAAGCAAAATGTGAACTTGATTGAAAATGAAAAGACAGATATGTAGTTCAGATTAGTTCCTGAATTATTGCATTATACATAATAATATTATTGAAATTTTATCTGGGTAATTGAATACAGATTTATATTAAAAAAGCTGTGATTTATATACTAAATTACAGAAAAATTATTTTCTGAATATATCAAAATACTTAAACGATTTATTTAATATTAATATTACAAATATTCTTTTAAAAATGCATGACTATTTTGTTTCTGCAAAATGCCTGTAGTTCTAAGAGCTTCTTTTCTTGCAAGATTTGAAAAAATAAAGTTAGATGATGAAAATATTATAAATAACAGGCAGATAAACTTTACTTTGTTTAGATTAGGTACATATGCATTATTATTTAATATTCGTTATTGAATTAATATTTTTAAACCATTCATGAAAATTTTTACAAAAACTTTTATGAGAATTATTACAAAAAAACTACGTTACAAAAACTCTATAATTCCAGAAGTTTTATTTTTTACAATTAATATTAATATTAATTTAAAAAAGCAGTAATATTTAATAAAATATAAGTTGAAGAAATATTTATTAAATTACAAAGTTCAATATAAAAACTAATGTGTTAAAAAACGTATAGTGTGAAATTTAGACTTTGATTTTTTTTTTATTTTTGTATTATCATTTTTCTTATTATTCTAATTTTAACTAGTAAATATGAGGCATAATGTGAAAAACCTATAATTTTTAGTAAAACTTTCAGGAACAATAATAATGTCGTATATTCTACAGAATATATTGTTTTGGAACATATAACCGAATAAATGAAAAAAAGAAAAACAGCATAACAATAATTTAAGAGTAAAAAGTACAGCATTTGAAAATAATTAAAATAAAAAAAGTGATATTAAAGAGACTTGCATTTAAAATAATACAGGAAATGAATTGTAAAGATTGCAATCCAATTTATGTGGGTAAAACAGAACAACAACTAGAATTTAGATTATTAGAAGCAAACTTTTTCAAATGTAAGTCTTTTTAATTTCATTTTTGTTTGAATTCTAATCACTTGTAGATGCTGTACTTTTTGCTCTCCAGTTAAAATCGTCAAAAACTAGACATTTCACCTAACAAGATTCATATAGCCACAATAAAACACATAATATGAATTCAATCATCCCTATAAACCAACACTTTATATCTCTCTAAATGGATAATATCATCTTTATTGCGAATTTTATATTTAATCTTCTATAAATATCAAAATATCAATTTTCACATAACGATATAAAATAGTATTTTCTAGAATTACATGTGCAAGAATAACAGAGCCAACTACGGGGATATTTTTAATCAAAATCTGCAGTAATTGCAGAAAAGAAAACTAGGTCATCGAAAAATAAATATGAGGTAGGTATCGATATAATAAATTTGTCGCAATTAGTTTCTGTATTTTGTTTTAATTATTTTTACCAATATCACACACACACGCACACACACACACACACACACATATATATATATATATATATATATATATATATATATAATTGTTTGGAGCCGTAGTAAAGTATTAGTAAATTGTAAAACAAAATGGCTCGACAATTTCCAAGACAAACTAAGCAAATGATATTAATATTATTTATCATGTTAATATTTTATCATTCATTTATCTGCATTTATCAAACGAGAATTATTAGGAAATGAAATTAGACAAACAATAAGAAGTTGAAATTGAGTATAAGAGCTAGGGGCTTGTTGTAAGGGTTTTTATTTTAATTTTATATATCTTGAAATCCACTGACCATATTTTCAAGAATTAAAGACTAATACTTGCTATTACTATTCTTCTATCTAATCCAGTAAAAATAATTCCAAAATTATTGTTCACTAGCTGTACTCAATTTACGCTTTGCCATGTTTTACTTTCAATTGAAAAATTTTAACAAAAATGCAGATTTGTTGCATCTAGTCTACCAGTTTTCTTGTCTTCCTGCCTATATAACCATCTGTCTACCTGTCTACTTCTGTACTTCTCTACCTGTTTACCTATATACCTTTCAACTTGTCTATCTCTCAACCTGTTTATCTGTCAACCAATTTACTAGTCCACCAATTTACCAGTCCACCAATATACCAGTCCACCAATTTACCAGTCCACCAATTTACCAGTCCACCAATTTACCAGTCCACAAATTTACCAGTCCACCAATTTTCCAGCCCACCAATTCACCAGCCAACCAATCTATATATCAACCTATTTATCAATCCACCATTTTACCTGCCTACCAATTTACCAGTCAACAAATTTACTTGGCAACCAATTATCCTGGCAAGCCTGGAAATCTGTCAATTGTCCTATCTAGCATTTTACATATACTTCAATTTACCTATGTCCACCAGTTTATTTATGGTTCAAGTATTACGTAAGTACTATAGGGGGGCGGGGGGGTTGTTGATTTGCTTATTTTGGGTTGACATGGGGGGCAGGGAAGTCTGGATGATAATTACGTCATAGGTAGTATTTTTATTTTTTACATTAATTGCAAAATGTTGACGTAAGCATGGGGGTAGGGGGTAAGAGCTTTGCTTACTTTTGCTGATAAAGGGGATGGGGGGTAAATAATTGTAATAAATCTGCTTACGTAATACTTGAACGATCCCTATCTACTGATTTACTTGTTTACCTATTTATCTGTCTACGTATCTATCTACCTGTTTATCTGTTTACCTATTTACCTGTCAACCAGTTTACATGACGCAGTTAAGTAAAGAAATATAAAAATGGCGAATTGTTTTTTTTTCGACAACAATAACTATCAATATTCCACAAATTCAACAATCAAAATCCTATCATTATCTTGCAGGTTTACCACTAGTAACAACTTTCCGAATCCTGGCCGCTGTCCCTTCCTTACCAAAAGTTAGCAGGTACATTAGAAACTTATCAGAACATCGTACGATGATTTTGCCGTGTGTTCTGTTCTGTTTGTGTGGATGTGTGTTGTAAAATTATACGTTTCTCTATATAAGATTGCCCATATGAATATATGTGTGTCAGATCGGCTACTGTGTCCCGCAATACAAGACGTTTCGAGTTAAGAGTTAAGAGGAGAAAACAGGTTCTGACTAATGACACCACGCCGAGTCTTGCATAAATCAACCGCTATACCTGTATTAACATTAACACAAACATACTGACATCGAAAAAGGCGATAGGATGAGAGCTGGAGATACTTTTGAAGATTTTTATTAAAGAAAAATTTAAATTTAACTTGTCACACCGTGCAGTAATTCACTAAATTCACAAACCCGCAGCATAAACTCATTAACCTTAACAAACCTTAAGGCAAATTGCTGGAACCGTTATAAAAATTTTAAATGTTTTTAACCTAACTTCCAATCATTTTAGATATTTAACTAGTGGTGTATCGTGCCTAAAGGCAAATTGCTAGAGCTTCACGTACTAACAATTTTTTTTGAAAAAAGATTAATTTTTATTTCTAAACTTTGAGAAAAATTGATTTTCGAGAATTTTGAAAATTTTGAAATAAATTGACTTTTTTTAAATTTAGAATTTTTTTTTAATTTGAAATTTGTTGAAAACATTTTTGAACTTTTTTTCAAAGCAATCGTGCTGCGTGTCTGTTTTAGAGAAGAAATTTCGAAGCGCAAAAGCGACGCATCGCAGTCTAAAGTAAAAATAAAAATATTATTAAAATCTCTATAAAATATCTGATAATATGATGTGCACATGTCTAATGATCATTTTGATCAAATGGCATTTTTTTACTTTTTACAAAACTGCTTGACCTGCAAAAAAATTGATGAATTGATGAATGATGAATTGATGAAGAAGTGATGAATTATCCAAAAAATTCATCACTTCTTCAGTTATTGAAATCGAACGTTCTCTCAAAAACTGAATTTATATATCTGGCACATTTTGCTTCATATCTTCGAAACGGTTGGACCTACCTTGTCTAAAAACTAATCAGCATGTCTCCTTATCAATAGGAATCGAATTTTTTTTGAATTATTCAAATCGGTTGATCCATGTTTTTGAAACCGTCGACGAAAAATTGTATTCACACATACATATACATACACACATACATAAATTTTTCTAAGGTATGTAAAAATGTTCAGAAACCTTTGAAACGTACAGATAAACATATCTTTATTTATTTTTATATATAAAAATGTTTCCTTTAGATTTTTTTTGCGATTACTATAACTTACCCTACGGGAAGTTAATGAAAAAAATTTTTTTTAATTTTTTTTGCAAATTTTGAAATAAAAAAACTTTTTCTTATCTTTTTCAAAAACTATTTTTTTCTTCACATTGTCAACACAAGCCAAATGTTTTCTGAAATATTCTAATCAGATGATACGTTCTCTTAATAACTGCTATTTTAGTGGTTTAATTATAAAAATGGATTAAAGTTTATACTAAAAGGTACATTTATACAGTTAAGCAACAGACTCGTATTTTTGAAGTTGGCTTATACTTTTTATATTTTTATTATTTGTATACATAAATATTGTAAAAAATATTTATAATTTTAAATTTATATATATTTTGCAAACAAAAATTGATATATTTAAAATATATATGTAATTGATATATTTAAAATATATATGTAAGTTCATACTTTATATTTGTATTGAGTATTAATAATAAAACAATTGTTTATATAAGTCATAGTGTAAGTTAAGTTTTTTATTAAAATAAAATATAAAAATATTTTTACTTTAAAAATATCGTCTCCATGCAACAAAAGCCTGTTCTCAGAACTTTTCTTTAAACCAGTGCAATTATTTTACAAATAATAGAAATAATATTATCAATTTACTATGATAAAATAATATCTGTCTCATTGTAATAAATCAAAACAGTACATTAAATCAAAAATTGCAATTGAAAACGTGTACTTCTATCAAATATGATTCGTGGAAAGAATACACGTTTTCAATTGCTTCCTATTTTTCCAGTTTTTCCTATCAACCGTGAAAACTAATTGCGACAAGTTTAATATATCGAGACGTACATCATATTATTTTTCCGATGACCTAGTTTTCTTTTATTCAATTATTGTAGATTTTGATTATAAATGTCCTCGTAGATGAGAATAGTATTCTTGTGCACGTAATTCTAGGAAATACTAACTAAGAGATCATTGAAAATTAACTAACTAAGAGATCATTATTGAAAGCCATTTGAAACATTATTATATCGAAACTCATTGTAAATGAAATATAAACCTCGTAACAAGAAAAATAATATCATGACAATTGGAAAAGAAATACATAATAAATTTATTGTCATTATTTTATTTATTTCTAGTAGATACTCCACTGGGCTTTTCATGTATATTGTTAAATGTCAGAGCTTATGATTTTATATGAACAAATCAGATAATAAAATCATTAAAAAAGCCATTGAATTTTAATTGTTTTATTATATTTATTCGTTAAATCAGAACTCAGTAATAAATCAATTAGAACAGAAATAAATTATTAAGCTATTAAAGTATTTAACTATATTGCAACCAAATATATATAGGAGAGCTAGGAGCTATTTGTAACAGGGGTAACTAGTAATTAGGGCTTTTGAATAAGATATTAAACAATATTAAAATATTTTTTTGCCTCTATTGTAAATTGTACCATCATAACTTTAAATTTTATAATCCTATTTCGTGTCAAATTTATCAACATTTGATAATGTGTTACAATTTTTGTGATTGATAAATTATTTAAATATATTGATTAATGCAAAAAAAATTAGTAAATTAATTAGGGGTTAGTTGAACCAAAATCTTGGGGCTAGTTGTAACATGTTTGTTATGTATATGTTTGTAAAATCTGAGCACATATAAATTGTGCTACAGAAGACACTATATCTTTTATTAACTTCCCGTAGAGCAAGTTATAGTAATCGCAAAAAAATCTAAAATATTTTTTTTATATATCTTTACGTTTCTAAGGTTTCTGAACATTTTGGCATACCTTAAAAAAAGTGAATGTATGTGTGTGTATGTGTGTATGTGTGTGCGTGTGCGGATACAAATTTTCGTCGACGATTTCGGGAACACAGGTCAACCGACTTGAATAATTTGAAAAACATTCGATTTGTATTGATAAGGAAACGTGCTGATTAGCTTTTGGCATAGGCAGGTCCAGCCGTTTTAAAGATACGGGACAAAAAAAAAAACAAAAATGGTAATTCAGTTCTTGAAAGAACGAAGCGTCCGATTTGAATAATTTAAAACACATTTTATTTATATTGACTAAACGATGAACTGTTCAAATTTTTGAAAAGGTAGGTCCAGCGGATATGAAGCTTCAATAAAAAAATTAAAAAATGGCTTTTGGCGGTCAAAAATGATCATTAGACATATGCATATCAAATCATATTTTATAGAGATTTTATCAATGTGTACACATTTTGTGTCAATTTTTTTTGGGTTCCGTGATTTCGAACAAAGATTTTTAATTTTGATGTTTTTTTATATGTTTCAAACAAATGTCCTCGACATTTCCGACAGTATGGAATAACCGATTTGTATGATTGAAAAATCATTCGGTTCGTACTCGATCGCGAGGCGTTTTTGCAAAAGGCAATTCTGCCGTTTCGGAGTTATGGAGCGCAAAGGGTGTAAAAACGGTTATGCAGTTTTTAAGAGAACAGATAATACAATTAAATTAATTCAAAAAACATTTTGCTTGAGTAAACAGCGTGGAAGAGCGTGACAAGAGCCCGATATATTATTTATTACTATTAATTACGACTTGTTCATGAATAAATTATTTTATTATTTGAGTAAATCAACAACTTGGTTATCGTCTAAATCCATAAACACCTATAGAGAGTTTTTCTAACATCGATAAGGTATATAAAATCCATTATTTTGTCCACACTGATATTCTTCCAATAAATAAATATGCACTAGATTTCTGCACCAAGCTGACTCTCTAATTGCAAAATATCATTATTCAATATTTTCTTCTCACTTTCTCGATTTCATTATTAATATTGGCACTGGCTAGTAATTTTATTGCCACCTATATCTATATAGTAGTAGTACAACCGCCAATGATAGATATATTATTGATAAATTAATACTTTCTTCTCATTTCCTATAAATTGATCGACTATTACACACGGCTTGTTTTCTAACTTTTCAATTGTATTAGATTGTATGTAATTGACTTGTTTATTAATAGTAGCCGATCGTTTGATTAAAATAGCCAGTAATATTTATATAATTTCTCTAAAAATGTATATCCTTGAGTTGGTGTCAGTGGTTTTTGACTTTTTTTGCTTTCCCCAAAAACTAGTCGTTTTTTTCATACTGTCAACTTTGAATTAATTATTATCACTGGTATGACAAATTTCATCATCTTCATCTACAAAGCTTAAAATTTAATATATGCCTGATATGCTCAAAAATTAATATATGCCTTAAATCTATTACATTTTTCATAAATAATTGCCCAAATATAAAATTACTCTTTATATTCATTTGCATCAGGATAACCTTTAGCGTAAAATATAAACATGAGAGTAAAAGCATAAAAAAAACTTTTGAAGATGAACTTTATCGTCGAACAAGATTAGTTTTGGTACATTGTAAGGAAGATAAAAAGAATGATATTTCCCCAGCGCATACGAGTGGTAGGACAGGGGCTAGGATTAAACTTACTCACTCAGGCAGTTGATAATGAAATAAGAATAAATTTAAGATTTATACTAAAAATTATAGGTAGGCACTTAACTAATATAAAATTTATATAAATAATATATTGATGTCTGATTGTAATGCAAGTATTTTATAAATACTGTATAGATGGCAAACAAACAAAGATAAGACAATTCTCTAATAAATACCAACTATGTTGAAGAATTTAAAAAAATGATCATCTAAATTTAGAAATAAAATAACTAAATCTTTAGACTTCCCTAAATATTTACTACAAATATGTCGTGCAAAAGTTCAAAATTTTGTTGAGAAATTTCAAAAAAAAAAAAAAAAATAGAACAGTCTGTAATGTCATTTTAAGTATTATATCAAAACTTTAGATTTTTACTGAATGCAATACTCTCTAAACAAATATACGAAAAACTTTTCAATCAAGAAATAAAGGTAATACGATTCTGAATTTTATATAAGCTCTTTAGAATTACAGAACAAGACATTTGTAATTTGTAAGATTCTTTCTGAAGTAATATTGCAGTAAAAATTTCGAATTGTTTTAATAAATTAAGGAATGTTAAATATTTAAAGATGAGGCATGAGATGATGTTATTGATTATAACCTAAATCTAATATGAATTTTGTTATAAGTGACATTTTTTCTTGTGGCAAGTTGCATAAACTTTCTGATATGTGTAAATAATTGATTTAATCCATAATATAATTTAATTTATATCAACCACCTGCCTACCTGTAATTGTGTCCCCTGCCTACCTGTCTCTCTGTCCCCTAACTACCTGTCTGCCTAACTACATTTATTTTGTCTATCTTCAACAATTTTTTGTCTATCAGTTTGCCTGTCTAACTCTTTACCTGTCTATCAATCTGCCTGTCTACCTGTCTACCTGTCTACCTGTTTACCAGTCTGTCTTCCCACTTATTAACCTTCCTCTGCATCTATTTCTACTCCTGTCTACGTATCCACCCGTTTAGCAATCTACTTATCGAACTGTTTACCTGCTTACCTGTCTACTTAATATCAAGCTTAGCTGTCTACGAGTTTATCAGTCTACCTGTTTATCTCTCTATATGCCTTAATTTGATTACCTGATTATCTGTTTACCTGTCTAACAGCCTAGCTGCCTACCAGTCTATTTGTCTACAAGTTATAACTGCCAATTTGCTTACCTATCTTACTTTGTTCATTCATAATTTTCTACCAATTTACTTGTTTACCTCTCTACTTGCACACCTGTATACCTGTCTACCCGTACACCAATAATTCCATCTGTTATGTAACAACAATAATGAATTGTAAAGATCTTATTTGACCAACAAATGTCAATTCATGAATTTTAGTCCAGTAATTTGGTGCAAAGAAAGGCTGTTGCCGGTATAGTACTCCGAGAATTTTGAAAATTGTTGACCTTATCGATTTCGAGGATGCTTTACAAATTTCAACTTTGCCACCACAAATTTTTACCACGTGGCTTTGCCATCTTGAAAAAATGGCGTAGAAAAACAGTTTTGTAACAATATCTCCTTTCCGGCTCATTATACGATAAAAGTAGCTATATACAAATTAAACTAAAGAAAATCTCCTATAATTCGTTCAATAACTGTTTTTTTTTTGTAAAATCAATCAAAATAATTTTAGAGTACGGACGCCTCAAAGTCTTTGAGAAAATAATTATCCAGTTTCGAACCTAATAATTGTTTATAAATCAGAAAGTTTCATAAATTTTCGCTGTGGTCCAACGCCATACACAACTAGTTAATGAATTAATTAGTCTATTACCAGTAAAATCATCACGACTTTCTAATTTCCATCGGCGCCTCGACTTCAACTGTATACAAGCACAAAAATCGACGTACATGTCTGTATGTAACACCAAATATATTATGTGCTTTTTTACGATCGAATAAAACATTTCATTTTACGATCGCACCCAAAAACAAAAAATAAACTAGATAAACGTTATGGTTATTTATTATTATTATTTGTTTTATTGCCCAGTTCATAGCGTATACGATAGAATGATTCACCATACATAATGATCAGCGGAATAAAGTGAAGTTTCAGAATGACCTTACACGTTACTGATCGATTTGTAAGAAGAAAATGGTTTTAAAATTATACCAACACTCGATTTAATCGGCAATTACCGTTTATTAATTTATATTCATAGATATGAAACAGTAAATAGACAATGGTCTACCTATTCTGCATCTTATATTACATTTTTATTAGAAGTCTATGCTTTAGTAAGTGTAAGTAATTGTTTCAATTTTTGCGGGCAGTCAATTTTTAATTGTGTTGTATTGGTACACATGTTCTGAACATATGTGATGAAAAAAGGAATTGCATTTCCTAGTTACCATGTGTACTATGACATTATCATCATCTCGTATATTATCACTAAAATTAGTATATGATTCTACTATCTTAAAAACTAGTTGATTTTATTAGTTTACGTAAATGTTGCTGTGAGGTATGATAAATGATCAAAATTTGTATCTAAATGTTTTTAGGAATACATTTTAAAAATAATAATAAAATGATTTTCTTACAATACTTTTTTAAAGTAATATTAAACATTTTGCTCATAGGATTTATCTTATTAAATAAATTTATAGATTATTCTTTATTTAATAATGTTTATTTATTAAGGCTTAAATATGATATTTCTTGCAGTTGCTGATTAGTGCAGGATTTCTCATTGTCAGAAACTTGATCAATCAATCCAGATCAATTTTCTTATAAATTATTCGAAATCAAACTATGTTAAACATTATTGTTTTAATAAAATCTGTTATATTACTCATGTAACTTTTGTAAACCATATATACATTATCAACAAATATTTAATATTACCATTGAATTTTGCATATTGGATCAAATTAAATAATTAATTGTTTCATTTGAATATTATAATTTCAAAAATTGGTATAACAATTTGTTTTATAAATTCGAATATTAAAATTATATTGTTATTATATTTCTATTAAAATATCTAACTTCAAATTTAAATTAAAATCAAATCAAATCAAACAAAATATTATGTTTTTTCCACACGAGTTGGCGTTGGTTTTGAGAGAGGATAAAAACAATAGATTGTTATTTGAAACCGGTCAGAATTTTTTAGAAATTTACAAAATTTTCAATTACTATTTTTTATGATAAAATTTACAATTTCATACAATATATTTTATAAATAAATAACAAATAACTGATACATAATCAAGGTAACGTTGACACGTCCATAGTTTTCCAAAAATTCGACTTCCAACCAGCCTGGATGAAAACAAGAATCCCGGGATGTCATCTTAGGAGGAGGATGCAACAAAATATAACAAGATCATAATAGACCAATCCTTAGGATGATCCTGGTACCTCAATCCCACAACGATTCAACCAGGAAGGTTGAAGAATTTGCACATTATCTCAAGTCGGAAACTAGGAGTACTTTGAACCACTTAGTCAATAAGGTGAAGAAGCATCATAATTTCACACTTTTCTGGTCGAAGATCAGTTTTTTTGAAGTTCTATTGGGATCAGATGCATCCTTCGAAACAGAGGACGCGTTATGTTAAAATATCCAACATCACGGCGAACTTCGATTGATGACGCAACCAAACGTTGTTCACATTTTGTGGATGTTGCTGCAAATCATCACACTATTTTTTTATCTAAAATTTACGTTGTTTATTAAAATAAAGTATTTTTAAGAGCCGCATGTGTGCAAAACGTTAGCAGCCGCTCTTGAAGATTTTAGGTCTTCCATGGCCAGTTTTTGAAGATAGTATTTGGATTCAAGATTAGAAGACTCTTTATTAGTAAGATTCTTGCAGAGTTTCGTTTAGGAGAAGTCCAAACCGACAATTTCCCCATTTTAATATAAGTTTCACTTCTTGTATTGATAACTATTTTGTAAACAAATATTTTTTATAAATTTTATTTTTTGAAAAGGATAGTTAATCTTCAAAGAATTTTGTAAAGAGAAATTGTTATATTAATTATTTGATAAAGTTGTATAAAATAATTTTGTTATTTAAAAGAATAAACTTGTGCGCAAACTTGTAAAAAATACATATTTTTGTTACTAACAATTTTGGTATACAAATAAATTTTAGAAAATATTCAAGAGTTTTTTTTATTAACTAAATTAATTGAATCACTAATATAAGTTTCTAATTTTTAATATAAATTTATTTGCTCTCCATTAACTTTAGAATTAAATGACATAAAATTTGATAAATTGGTTATATTAACTCTTAGAAAAAAATATCCTATTTGAAATAATTTTCTGTAATTTTGTGAGGAAGAGTGTCCAAAAAAATTAATTTCTTGTATTAATATTCAAAAAAATTACGTGGATTTTAATTCTGCAAGTTCATTTAAATAATTTAAAAACTTAATTATAGTAGGTACATCATTATGTATTATTAGTACTATTATAATATTGATACATCTAATATCGTGATTTATCCATATGCTCTATAAATTTACAATGATTTTAAATGCAAGCGTATTCACAGCATACAAAGAAAAAACTTGAATTTTGTATGTGAACAAAAACCACCAATTAATGAATTATCTATATTATTTAAAAAAAAAACACAATAAAAAATTATCTGAAAGTAATATTTCCTATAAATATCGCTACAAAAATAAATAAAAAAATCTGTGCCACGACAAAAATAAAAAAGATCGAACCAAGTGTAATTGCGATAGTGATCAAGAAAATTTACTAGCAATACTCAATGTTTCAATTTAAGTTTATAACATACGAGGGACCAAAAATATATTTATAGCTGGACACGTAGGTTAAACTACCAACGTTTTATTAGAAAATACCAATAAAAATGGAACTAATAAATGCCACTGGGAAATAATAAATGTCATCGAAATACCACATGTTTGAAAACCCTAATCCAAAACAGGACTATAACACCATACTTGCAAATATATATATATATATATATATATATATGTATATATATATATATATATATATATGTATAGTATAAATCTTTTAATACGTAATATCAGGCAAGGTAAACCTTTAAGTATATGTTTATAAATTTTAAATGCATTTCTTGCATATTTCATCTTTGATTGACATATTTTTTGAAGGAACTAAAATTAATGGAAAAACTATTCGATTCGTAGATGTTAATTATTAAATTAAAATTAATTATAACTAGTGGTGCATGATATCTTGCCTTATGAAAAATTGCTGGAACTTCCCATATCGTCATAAAATATTTGATAAATTTTAAATGTTTTGATTATATTATTAGACATACTGTAACATTCACCATTCGTATTTGATAGACAAAATACAAAAGCTTATGAATTGCGTGACAACGTTTATATATGTTTACATGAAAAGTAAATTAGTCTAACTTAACAGGAATTAGATGAAAGACTATCTTATATTTTTAAGAATTATATAAACTGATTTGCAAAGTCATAATTATTTTTTTTTAAGTATGTAATTGAGCTTTAGAATTTTAGCTTTAATTAAAATTAAAATCCATATCATTAAAAAAACTGTTTTGAAAATTTGAAATCAAAAATCGTTTTGCCTTCCCCAAAAACTAATCGTTTTTCAACTTTGTCAACACAAGCAAAATGTTTTTTGAGTCATACAAATTGGATGCTTTGTTCTTTTCACTGCCATTTTTTACACTTTTAGATTCTTATCTCAAAAAACACTTATCTTCATCTGGTCATCACTTCTCTTCATTACAAATTCATTACAAATTGAATGTTTTTTAGATCATTCGAATAGGATGCTCCAAAACGGCTGGACCTGTCTTTGTCTAAATCTAATCACCACTTCTCCCTATCATTACGAATTGAATGCTTTTTGGATGATTTGAATCGGATGATCCGTTATTTCAAAAACTCGATTTTTATTTTCTACATTCTTTGCTCCGTAACTCCAAAACAACTGAACTTGCCTCTACAATAAACTAATCAGCACGTCTTCCTGTCAAAACAAACCGAATATTTTTTGAATCATTCTAATCGGATGCCGGGTTCTCGCAAAAACCGAGTTTTCATTTTTTACAATTTTTGCTTTGTGTCTTTGAAACGACTAGACCTGCCTTTGCTGAAAACTAATCAGAACGTCTGCTTATCAGTAGGAATCGAATGTTTTTTTAATTATTCAAATCGGATGATCCGTGCTCTCAAAAACGTGGGCGAAAAATTGTATCCACACATACATACACACACACATACAAAACTTCCTTTTTTAAGATATGCCAAAATATTAAGAAACCTCTGAAACGTAAAGATATGCAAAAATTCTCATTTTCAATTTTTGCCATACCTTTTATATATTACTATAACTTACCCTACGGAAAGTTAAAATTTGATTTGAGGTACAAACGTGGTTAAAGAAGGATCTAAGCTCGTATGTCGGGGTACCATTGTTTTTATGTAAATTTAATTTATGTGAATATAATTTCAAAAACCCTGAATTTTAATTAACAAAAAATGGATGTTTTCGTATTTCGGTAATGTCAGATGTTGCAAAATATCACTTAAGATAGAAACAGTTCCATTCCTCTGAGTTGTCAACCGCTGACACTAAACCGATACCAGAAGACCGCAAAAAATTCTCGAACGACGGGTCGGTCGGACATACAATACACAAAAATGTCACAATAGAAGAACACGGAATAATGGAAATAGCTTGTAAAATATATCTATCCGACGACAACAAAAGGGAATTGTTTTCAACTGTCTAGCTGATAAAAGTCATACAATTTTACGACAACGCAACAAACGCTCCATATATGTTTTCGCATGTTCTGATATATTTTGTACTTCTCATTGTTCACCATTTGCAAATGTGCTGTTTATGTGTATAATGATTGCTTATTTGCAGCTCACCTAGATACTAGATAGTGCCATTGTTAATGGAGACATGCTAAGTTTTATCTACTATTGTTGGAGTAAACGGTGATTGCGATCGATTTTGGAGATAGGGTAGAACGCAGCGGGTAAAAAGGTCCAACACCGATATCTTGAAAACAAGTGTAGTTAAGACGTGTAACCAGCCATCACCTCGATTTGTACGTCGTTGATATCGGAAGATAAATGGCAATGTTTGAAAATCCATAAAAAATTAGGTTCTTTCATTGCGAGTTTTTTTGGTTGTGAGCACTGTTGTTTAGTTCACGAGACCTTAATATAATTTTAAAATATGCGTTATTGAATTGTTTTATAAGATGTATTGTTAATTTTAAATTAGATTAGTATTTAAGTTAGTATTTGGACAGCTAACCTAGATAGTGGTGAATAATTCATTATTAATGGAGACATGCTAAGTTTTCTCTACTTTTGTTGGAGTGATTGCGATCGATTTTGGAGATAGGCTAAAATGTAACTTGAAGATCCGCAGGTAAAAAGGTCCAACACCAATAACTTATAAACAATTTAAGAATTTTTTATCAATACTATTTGAAAGTTGAGGGAAAATAATGTATAACCAGCAATCACCTTGATTTTTACGACGTTGATATCGGAAGACAAACAAAAATGTTTAAAAATCCATAACAAATGTAGTTTCTTTCATTGTTAGTTTTTATGGTGTGATCACTGTCGTTTAGTTTACGAGAACTCTATATAATTTTCAAGTATACGTTATTTACGGAGAGAGTCAGCTTTAGAGACTTGAAAAAATCGCTTTTTTGAAAAATACATATTTCTGGAATGATGAATAGCTGGGATTTTAACTGAACATAGTCAGATAGTTGTATGTTTGATACGAGATTTTTGTTGTAATATGATTAGTATGGTTTTCAGAATATAACTGCTCGAAGTCAAATTGGACCTTTGTACCCTGCCCTGATAATTTTAAAAGTTCCTAAAATCAACTCATATTTTTTTATATTTTATTTAACAGCAATCAGAATTTACAAAATTCTATGAGCTATTGTGCTTATGTTTGAACTCACTCACACAGTAAACATACTCACACACAGTCATACACACACACAGTCATACAAAAAAAAAACACAGTCGCGTACACACACACATAAATAATTTGGCTGAATTTTAAAAATTACAATAGGTGCCACTCTATTGAGTGGTCAACTAATCTGACTGAGGTAAATATCAAGGGCTGTGTCTGGTGTTTATTGATCAATATTCAAATCAATTGGAACTTTTCTTTTGAGCCTCCTAGATCAGGGTTCTTGAAGATGTTTAACTATTTCATTGGGATGGGATTCCAACTTCTCAAAATGACGATGACTGGTACTGGTAATTACATCTTTCATTAATGGTATGTCCAAGTCGTCATCAATAATTTTGTTACTGACATACCATGGAGCGTTTACGATCTGCCTCAAAATTTTTGATTGAGCTCGTTGAATTGAATCAATGTGAGATTTTCTGGCACATCCCCATAATTCCACACCGTAGGTCCATATCGGCTTTATTATTGTTTTATATATTAGTAGCTTGCTTTCAATAGGTAATTTGGATTTGTTACCTACGAGCCAGTAGAGTTTCTTAGCTCTATTTTTTACTAGAGCTATTTTTGAAAGTCATAACTTATAACTCATATTGACTAAGACACTAAAGACTCAATGCGACTAACACCTAGTTTTGACATTCTATTATTTTTTATATATGAAACATGTTCAATACTGCATCAGGGAAACATAGTACTTCATAGAATATATCGAATTCAATTTTTTTTAAACGACAATTAAATGCATGTATTTAATGTACATTCTTTTTTTTTATATATTGCTTATTCGCTGTTTTATGTCCAAATTGAAAAATATAATAGAATGAGTAAATGACAGAAATATTTCTTAAATTTTCATGTCTAAGACAACTAAGTATCATGTGCATCCTTCCTCCTCAAACTTCTATCTATATAAGTCCTTGAACAATCTCTGATTTTATTGCGTTCAACCCATTTTCGACTTCTTTATTCATATTTAGAAGTTCTAAACTCATCACATAAAATATTATATATTTCTTCACCCAATGCAAGAATTTCATTGCTCTACTTAGATTTCAATATTTCTGTAACCTTTTCATCACTCGAAATTAGAATTAGATTTGTGGCGTCCGTCGTGTTGAACAATTTATGAAACAATTTATTACTCTGCAAATCCTGTACTAGACTAATACCAATTAAAACCAGAAATGAAACAAATATTATTTGTTTGTTAAAACGCCAGGACGTAAATCTAAACTAGAATTATGCGTCAAAACATTTCGAACGAACCACGGTCTGCACTTAAAATCTGACGTTCGAAAATTTTTGGTATCATATCTGCACACAATCTCTAATTAATCTTTTCATAGATTTTCGACGTCGGAAAACAAATAAATCTCCTGATTTGATTTATGGCCCTGACAATAATTAGTCCAACGAAAATAAGCTTGTTGTTTTGACGCGTTGTTTTCACTCCCGAGCAGGGATTGACGGATTTATAATTTCAGGGCTGCAAAGGTAAAAGTAATGGGAAGTCAGCCAAAATTAATGCATTGAATTATTAATTCAATTTCATTTTTAACTATCCTTTAAATGAATTTTTGTATATAGCTTTACGTTTTAGACGTTTCTGAACATTTCGGCATTTCTTAGAGAATTTTTTTTTTTTTTTTTTTTATTCATTTATTATTTTACAGCAATCAGAACAGTACTTATATTCTATGAGCTGCATTGCTTATATATATATAAACTAAAAAGAATAAACTAAATAAGAATAAATAAAGATAATAACTTAAAAATAGTAACTAATAATAATAGTAATATATAATAATAGTAAATAATAAAATAATATAATAATACTACAAAAAAAAAAAAAATTAAATTAACTTAACTAACATATTTCGATGATTACTCTAAAAAATATAGAAATTGTTCCATTAAACAATTTGCTAGATTAGGATATTATCCATTGGTGATTTACGCTTGAGCCTCCTGGAATGTGGCATCTCAAGCAGTTGTGCAACTATTTTATTTGGATGGGCTTCTAGTTTTTGAAAGTGGTGGACACTGAAGTTTCTTATTACTTCCTCGATATATAAAATATTCAGATCGTCATGTATGGTCTTGTTACTGACGAACCACGGGGCATCAACTATCTGTCTGAGTATTTTTGATTGGGCACGCTGCATTAATGCTATATGAGACTTGCTGGCACATCCCCATAATTCAATACCGTAAGTCCATATAGGTTTTATCACTGTTTTATAAATTAATAATTTATTTTCAAGGGATAATTTTGACTTGCGTCCTAATAGCCAATATATTTCTGCAGTTCTAATTTTTATCGCTTTTACTTTTGAGCAAATGTGATCTCTCCAGGTCAGTCTACGATCAAGATGCATACCCAAGTATTTGACACAATTATTACTTGGTATTTTTCGTCCATAAAAGTAAACACTTGGGCATGTTGACTTGTTGAGAGTAAACGAAATATGACTCGATTTACTTTCATTAATTTTTATTCGCCATTTCCTTGTCCATTCCTCAATAATATTAAGATGGCTTTGCAGATTGCTTGATGCAACAGATGCATCGATGTGTGTTGAAAGTACTGCAATATCATCAGCGAAAGTTGCTGTTATGGTCGATTGTAATGTTGGAAAGTCACTTGTAAATAGAATATACAGTAAAGGGCCCAAAACACTTCCCTGTGGAACACCTGCTTCGATTTGATGAGATGCTCTTAGAGAAAATGGATGTATGTGTTGTGCGGATACGAATTTTCGTCGACGATTTCAGGAACGCGAATCAATCGAATTGAATAATTCGAAAACCATTCGATTTGTATTATTGGAGACGCGCTGATTAGTTTTTGGAAATAGCAGGCCCAAAGGCAGTGAATGCCAAAACTGGTAATTCAGTTTTTGAGATATCGAAACGTCCAATTTCAATGATTCTTCAAATGAAAAACTGATACAATTTTTGGGAAGGCGGCTCCAGTGGTTTCGGAGATCCAATGAGAAAAGTAACTAGTGGTGCATAGTTTCGCGCCTAAGGCAAATTGCAGAAACTTCCCGTACCAAAAACTAATTTAAAAAAAACTTTGCCAAACTTAAAAAAAAATAGATTTTTGAGAAATTTTGAAATTTTTGAGAAAAAATGACTTTGAAATTTTTTTTTTTTATATTTTTATTTTTTTTATTTTGATTTTTTTTTGCATTTTAATTTATTTTTTTAATTTTTACTGCATATGAGATCGAAATATCAAAGCGGTTATGTCAAAAACTGAAATACCCTTTTTGGGCACTTTTCGTCCCGTGTCTGCAAAACGGCTAGACCTGCCTTTGCCTAAAACGTCTCTTTATCAGAAAAAATCGTTTTTTTAAATTATTTAAATTGGTTGATCCGTGCTCGCAAAATCGTCGAGAAAAATTTGTATCCGCACATACACACACGCACACACACGTACACCCATTTTTTCTAAGCTCTGCCAAATATAAAAATTTTCATTTTCGATTTATTTGCGATTACTATAACTTACCCTATGGGAAGTTAAAAAGTTCAAAATTTTTTTTAAAAAAAGCAATGGACGATAATTTTTTTTTAAAAAGTCGATTTATTTTTAAATAATAAAATTCTCAAAATTCTTTATGGATTTTCAAAATAGAATTAAAAATTCGCTTCTTCTTGTATGACTTGATTTTAAGACTATCCATCGTCTTTCAGAATTTCCACGTTCTTCCAGTGATAAAGAAACAAAACTATTGCTGATCAAAAAAAGTGGCACAACCTTACCCAGTCTCCCCTACTAAAACGGGATTTACGTATAATAGAAAAAAAACGTGCAAGATTATTCTTGACGTGAAGGAAAAATTTGTGGAGTGCTACAACAGAAGAAAAACTAGGAGTAGTTTTTTTTTATTATAGGACCTGCTGCTGCCAACAACTGAGATAAACAAAACGATGATTTGTACATATACATTATCGGGTGTGTGCCGAGCCAATATAACAAACAAATACTTGACATGTACATAATATTATGCACTCTCAAAATTTTGAATAGCATCCAATAGCCATAATGCACTCAACTGAAAAGCCACAAATTATTCGCAACGAAACATGTGGTAACGAATTATATGAACACGTACAAGTAAACACATAAATTTATTGATGGGTTATAATAATTTTCATATAATAGTTATTGTTATCTGGCAAATGCTAATAGATGTTTTGTACATGGCAATAGGATCATATTATAACATTGATTCATGATGCCAGCGGCTAATTAAATATATTACTGATGTTATTAATGTAAACATTAATGTACAAACATATGTTACATGAGTTACTGCCCAAATAAAATGAATTTTAATAATGCATATTATATCAATACTGAAATGTATAGTAGTGCTGAAATGCAAGTATGACTTCGTAAATTATTGAAATTGATCACCTCTTATTATTTCTATTATATTTTTGCAACTACACTTAAATGCAGTATTGAAATGCATTTTTGTGAAGAATTACTGCTGCAGAAATAATAAAACTTTAATATAGGGTAGGGTGGAGCAAAAAGTCCCAATTTGACTTTAGGCACGTATACTGTGGAAACCAAACCAACTACATTAAAACAAGTAACACACATCAAACAAACAACTATACCACAATGTTCAGTACAATTCATCAATTATGTTTTTGTTACAATTTAACAAAAAAAAAATATGATCTGGTCCATATTTCCATTTCTGTTAAGATTCCTTATTATCCAAACAAGTTGATTTTAGCAAAATGATCGCTCATCCTTACTGCAATCCAAGTTTTCTTAAATATTGCTGCTTTTGCATCCAAATACATAACAATTTCTTAAAATTCTTGTTGGGGTAAAAAGACACACCCAGAAAGCAAACAAAAATCCACCATTTAATTTAATTAAATAAAAAATTGACAATGTGGCCATTTATCTCGTGATAGCAAGTTTGCCCGATTTAAGGGGAAGGTTGGTTCACATCTTTTACACTACATTCAAATATTGTTAAAAAATACTATCTTTACGTGTTTTTGAAATAATTATGGCAAATCTTTTTACAAGCGGATCTTTAAACCCCACTGATCCTTATGTAGTCTTAAGGGCTGGAGCCCAAGATTCTTTAAATATCGATTGTTTCGTAGCTTAAAGCATTTTTTTATTAAATCAATGTTTTAATAGATGTGATCAATGATAAATAAATGTGATAAATAACTGTTACTGCTGAAATAAACTTTAATTAATAATCAAACATCAATTCAAAAATACGAGTTTTTTAATTGCTTTTGTATCCAAATGGATACAAAATTCTTGAAATGCTTGTGTATCCAAATGCATTTCTGTCAAGATTTTTTTTTACCAAAAAAGTAAAAATTAATCATCAGTACTGCAATCCCAACTTTTTTTTAAATATTTCTGCTTTTGCATCCAAATACATAATAATTTTTCAAAATCCTTGTTTTAGTATACAAATGCAGTTCTGTGAAGAAAAACTCCTGATGAAACCAGTGTATATTGCGCAAAAATCAATAATCACCAATCTTAGCAAAATACAATTTTTTTAAAATGTATATTGTATTCGTATCCGAACGAATTAAAAATTTTCAAAGAAAAATTTGAGAACTCTGAACTTTCTGAAAACTCCTAGATTCAGTATGCAAATAATATCAATCTTACTTATATATTGAATCCAATTGCATAAAAACTTTTTAAAAAGTCTGTCGTAGTATCTAAATTCTTTTTATAATCAAATGCTTTTCTATCAATAATTTTTGTTTTCCATGCAAGGAACTTTGGTAAATACTTAGAAATAGTTAATAATCGAAGCTAATTCCCATTTTACTTGAATAAAGTTGCTTTTGTATACAATTGCACAAAAATGTATTAAAAATTATGTTTTAGTATCAAAATGCATTTTTATAAAAAATCATTGTTGTCGATTGATGATGTAGTCGGTCATCAGTACTGACATCTGAGCTTTTTTTGATATCGAAATCCAAATTTCTTGTTCTGTTTTTTCTACGACTTTAACCTAAGTATAACTTTGTGCACGATCATGGAAGCATGATGTATTATTATTCTTGTTGCTTCCTTATATGTATTTTTTATTTTATTAGAATAGACTAGGTACGGTTGTGCCAGGTTACGGTAGTGACAATCGTCATAACAGCTAAACTATGCTAATTTTGGAGATATGGTCCAAAGGGAGAAAGATGAAGTATGTTTATTCAAACAAGTTTCCATCATTGCATTATGTCAACGCCCTACATTAATATGATTTGTAGATTGAGTTGGCTTTAAAAAGCCAAAAGTAAGGTTTTTTCTTCGTATTTGTTGAATAATAACTACTACTTATATACATATAGATCACTTTGTTTATTATTTTGCTTTAAGGTGAACATTAGTAGTTAATTACCAGCAATTAGTTTTCTCTTATATGATATGTATATGTTGTGACATGTAGTTCTTGTCCTTTTTGGGTAAAATTTAAACAGATAATGAAAAATCTAACTTAACTAAGACAAAATACGCAAGAGAAAAAGAAAGGAAAATTCAACACAAGAAAGCAAAAGATTTTACAAAAATTTCTTATCTATAAAATTATGCTTTATTATATATTGTTATATTATAAGTAATATGTTACATATTTCTGAGAATAAAAGTAGATATAAACCATTTCGATGTTCATACATATTGTTTTGGAACCTATTTTTATGTCTGTCACAACCGTCCCTAGGATTTGGACGGTTGTGACACTCGCCCTCTACTTGTATGATTTGATACTATGAATAATCCATCGTATTTACAGACAGTATTTCAGTATTTGTTGTAGACAAATGTTCAAATAACCATTCAATTCACTTTTCTACCAGGTAACTGGTAAATTAACAAAATTATTGCTGATGAAAAAAGTGGCACAACCGTACCCAGTCTCTCCAACCGACTAGAAGACTGAAAAAAACAATTATTACATGACATAATGTAAAAGAACCAAGCAAAAATATAATGAAAGTCAACTCATTGGAGAAACCTTCCCAAAGTCACGAAAAACGAGTCTCTTAGAATTTGTATTTTGATTGACTATTGATGAAAAGTATAATTAGAAAATCAATCAAAAGCATAAAAATGTCATCCCAGACTTCGGCTCTAAGCAATATCTATCTACCAATTTAGATGACCCGCTAATTTGACAATAATTTCGTCTATTGTATTCTTAGAATGTTGGCAGAGGCGCTCTCTCGTCGGAATTCGGGTTCAGAATTTATGTGCACCTTTACGCAGGGTAATGAATTTGTCAAAGTCGGAGACGTAATCCCGATTGCTCCGACATGTGCAGTTTAAACTTATTGCATTTGCTAAAATATTCGCCGAACATTACGTTTATGCATTTAGTTAAGTTTCCTAAATATAATTTAGTGGAAGTATTTCGAGACAGACTGAATTGATGGCTGGATATAAATCTAATATTAAATCTAATCTAGAAATTGTGGGCATTGGGAGGCAGGGAATGGTAATAAGAGAAAAAAATGTGAGCAGGAGTTGGAAGTGCATCAAATTTAAGATTAACCGACCAATAAATATATATTAATAATAAAATGAAAGTAGTTAGTTAAGAAACTTTGAACAAACTCTCATGTTAGAGTATTACGTTTAACTTACCGTAGGGTAAGTTATCGTAATCATCAAAATATCGAAATAGAAATTTTTGCATGTCTTTACGTTTCGAAGGTTTCTGAATATTTTGGTATAGCTCAGAAAAAATGTATGTGTATGTGTGTGTGTATGTATGTATGTGTAAATACAAATTTTCTTCGACGTTTTCGGGAGCACCGCTCAACGGATTTGAATGATTCAAAAAGCATTCGATTCGTACTTATGGGGATTAGTGCTGATTAGTTTTTAGGAGATATCGGTTCAGCCGTTTCTGACAGAAGAAAATGGAAATTAGGTTTTTGTGTGAACAGGGCATCCGATTTGAATGATTCAAATAATATTAAAATTGCAATGATGAAAAAACGTGGTAAAGACGTCTTCTCATCATTGCGATTTTTTCACATCATTACATTACATTACATATATATGTTTACATAAAAAGTGAATATACAATCTCAATTGGAAAGATGAAATTAATCATTTGAAGTATATCTGTGAGAATTTTAATTAGAATTATGACTGAAAAAATATTTTTTTCAAATTTTGAAATAAAAATATTTTTTGCATCACCAAAAAACTAATGGTATCTTCAGAAGCTAAATGTTTTTTTGAATCATTCGAATCTGATGCTTTGTTCTCTTAAAAACCGCAATTTTTGCCTATAAAATGGCTGGGTCTGTCTTTTTCAAAAACTTATTGTTTTATCATCATTACTATTTGAATGTTTTTTTTGATCACCCAAATCGGATGTTCTTTCAAAAACTTGATTTCCATTTTCTGCACTCTTTGCTTCGTATTTTCATAACGGCTGGACCGACCTTTCAGAAAAACCAATCAACACTAATCCCTATTAGTAGAAATAGAATGCTTTTTGAATCATTCAAACCGGTTGAGCAGTGCATTTTTTTCTAAGGTATGCCAAAACCTTTGAAACATAAAGATATGGAAAAATGTTTATTTCCGATTTTTGAACGATTTCTATAACTATAACTAAAATTATTTCTATTCTATAACTAAAAGATTAAAAAAGTTCTAGAAGAATTATTTCACACTCTTAAAGTTTGTTAAAATTTGGAATCATCATATTATATATGTATTCTCATTACCCTTCATAAAATAATATTATATTATTTTTCTGCCTGAATGCTTTACGTTTTGGATTTCAAGTTATAAAATTCAACACGCAACTTATAAATAGATTTTTCCATATGAAAGCCGATGGTAAAAGGTCATGAGTGCTTTATGCATTATTCAAAAACTTTTGAATTCTGAAGTATAACTCTTGAAAATATGACTGTTGGAAAAACAGTGATAGTTTATGCAAAGTTCAACGAATCGATTAATAATAAAATCAATGAATAAGTACACGTATGTAGAGTGGATGCAGTGACCTTTTCATGTCAAATTTCTTAAGATTTGAATATCAATGCAAAATTAATGGTAATTTATCTTATAAATTCTTTTTTTGGCAATGGTAACATGACAATGTTTCACACGATGATATTGTAATATATATTTGTTATATGAATGTTTTGTGCAACGAATGCACATTTGTCAATTCAAAAGCTTGTCACATGAATATCAGGATCTTTTGAATCATAACTGCCAATTACAATTACTTGGAAATTTAATTAGTCAAATTTTTAATTATAGAAAGGTGTGAAGAAAGCTTAAAATTAAAAAAAAATCATGTAATAACTCAGTATGTTTATTTTGAAATGTAATATAGATATATCGTAGAACGACTTCCTACAATAAGTTTTAAAAATTCATTCACAAAATTTTTTATCTTCCCGTAATGTAAGTTATAGCCATTTTCATAAAATTTAATGTAAGTTTCATTTCATTTCATAAATTTTTTTATATCTTAACAGGTTTCTGAAGATTTTGGCATACCTTAGAAAAATGGATGTATGTGTGTTTGCGCGTGTGAGTGTGTATGTGTATGTGTATGTGTGTGTGTGTATTCAGATACAAATTTTCGTCGACGATTTTATGAACACGGATCAACCGATTTGAATGATTCAAAAAACAATCGATTTCTATTGATAAGTATACGTGAATAGTTTTTGGCAAAGGCAGGTCCAAGCATTTCAAAGTTACGTGGCAAAGTGCCAAAAATGATAATTCAGTTTTTGAGATAACGGTGCGTCCGATTTGAATGATTCATAACACATTTTGCTTGTATTTACGAAACGATTGTTTTTGAGAAAAGCAAAAAAAATTTTTTTTATTTTTTTTTTGATTTTCAAAAAAGATATTGTTTTGGATATCAAAAATAATTTGGATTTTGGTTTTAATTCAAATTGGATGCTCTCTAAAAACTTCTGCACATTTAGCTCCGTACCTCCGAAACGGCTGGACCTGTCTTCGCAAAAATCTAATCAACTTGTCTCCTTATCAGTAGGAATCAAATGCTTTCTGAATATTTCAAATCGGTTGATCTGTAAGCCCAAACACATAGACAAAAAATTGTAAATTATGTAGATACACAATACACACACATACATCTATTTTTTCTAAGGTATGCCAAAATGTTTAAAAACCTCTGAAACGTGAAATTATGCAAAAATGTTCATTTTCGATTTTTGGACGATTACTATAATTTACCCTACGGGAAATTAATAATAATTTTATTGTAACTGTTCTAATCTGACTCTTGCCCAAAATCATATTTTATTCTACTGTACTGAATTTCTATTACAATTTTGATATAGAGTCTACACCAGAGTCATTCTACTAAAATGTGAAGTACTCTCCCGCCGTGGTAATAAACAAATTTAATGTTCGTATAAAATTCAAAAGCTGCAATTTTTTTTGCAAATCCTGAATAGCGAGATCGTGCACATGCGTTGAAGGCCTTGAATCAAAATACATTTGCATCCGTCCGAGATAAATATTTACGCAGCACGCGTTAACAATACAATTGCGACTGCATTCGGCCATAATTTATAACACATTTAAATTTTCATATATCATAGACAAAGCGCCAGAAAGACATGAGAAGGCTAAACATTTAACCTCCGAATATCTCATCTCAACCCATGCAGGAAAGATTAAATAGAAATGCCTGAGGTATCTAAGTTGGTCAGTTATGACGAAATTCTAGTTTGTTGAAAATTTTATTTTTTTATATTTTTATTATTTTTATTATCAGCAATAATAAAATTTTTCAAAGCAATTGCGGTGCTTTAGCTTCGTAAAGACGAAATATTGAAGCGCGTAAGCGCCGCGTCGCAGTCTAACGGATAAACAATGTTACGGAACCCATAGAAATGTAAACAATTATTACTAAAGTAACAAATTATACTTATTACTAAAATATCTAATAAGCATCTAACAATTTGATGTGCATATGTCTAATAATCATTCTTGGCCGCCAAAGGACATTGTATTTACTTTTTTTACTCGATCTCTAAAATTCCTATATTTATCTTAGAAGAGTTACCTTACAAGTTTCGAAACAAATAAAATGTTTTTTTGAATTTTCTAAATCAAACACTCCGTTCTCTCAAAAACTGAATTTCTATTTTTGTTTTTTTTTTTGTCCCGAATCTTTGAAACGACTAGACCTGCCTTTGCTAAAAACTAATCAGCACGTCTTCTTATCAATACAAATCAAATATTTTTTGAATTATTATTCGTGTTCGTGTTCTAAAAATCTTCGACAAAAATTTATATCCGAACACATAGAAACATACACATACATACACACATACTTCAATTTTTTTCTAATTATAAGGGTATTTCAAAATGTTCAGAAACCCCTGAAACGTGAACATATATAAAAATTTTCATTTTCGATTTTTTGCGATTTGTAGTTTTCTAAAAATGCTCTTTTTTACGTCCCTAGAGATACTTTACCTACCTAAACATATTCTTGTTTGGTCCTTAAAGGTCCTTACTTCGATCCCTAAAAATAATCTATCTTCTAGAGTGAATAAAAATATGTCAAAGACATAGCAAAGAAAATATTTTAATAGGCCTAGTGATAAGTAACTTATTTGATTGAAAATCCTTTTAGCCTGACAAGAAAGTTGGTAGCTCATAATAACAACAGTATAAATAAAAAACTACAGACCTATTTTGAATCTAATAATAGGTAATAATCCAATTCATCATTTATTGTGTCTTTTATATATTATGATCACTGTGGAAAGCTGCACCATAGACAATAGATTTTAGATGTATCTTTAGTACCTTATGAACAATTGATTTAATATTTAGTGTCTTACGCAGTTTAGACAGTTTCAAATTTTTTTATTGTTTTTATTTATTTTTTATATTTATTTATTTTTTATAATTAAATTATTTATGTACATGGTTTTCTGCCCTAATAATATTCTACAATTGAAATTTTTCCAATTTTAAAGAATGAATATAATTAAAATGACAATATCTATATGTAACAGAAAAGAAAAAAAACTGTTAGCACTTTTCCAAAAAATCCGCGTTTTTTTAAAAAAAAAGCATAATAAAGTAATCAACAACGTATAAGGAAGAAGAAAAAAATTGCAAGACAATAATTGGTTGATACATAATATCTATGACTAGGTACATATTGTCTTGCTGTTTTTTTTTCTTATGCAGATAGATGATAAAGCTGATATATCAAATTGGTAGTTAAACAAAACCATTACATTACAAATTAGAATTTAAAACTTATATTCTAATTTGTTTTTATTCAAATACCTTCCTATTCTCATAAAATGTTACACTATAGAGCATAGTTAAAATTTGATCAATCAGAAGCGTTTAATGCTTTTAAACACGCACTGACATGTTCCAAATAGAAAACAATGCTTTCGAAAATGTAACACACATAAAATATTAACATTGTTAAGTGCAAATAGAAAATTTGCACTCAATTTAATTTTGGAAATGTATTCTGCGCAGTGACCGCTGATTGTGCATGCCTGAATGAACGCGAAAAACGATATTTGCATTAATGGACATAGACTAATAGCAGCTATAACCAAATTTGTTCATGTATATATATATATATATATATATATATATATATATATATATATATCGGGTCGATTTGTATGAGTCAAAAAAAGTCGCTCAGGCACATTTGATTTTCGGATACTAGGGATCAAAATAAGATTCTTTGCTGAAAAAACTATACCTCTAAAACGAATTCTGATGTCCCGTACATAAAAAAATAAGGGTTGTAATTTGAAAAAAATTATTTTGACCCATTCAGAGTGCCCCAATAGCATCCAAATGTATTACCGACCCCCAACATTGAGTATATAAATAATATATAGTACAAAATCAAGGATAGTATTTCCATTAAAATATGATTTTACAAAAATAACGTAATATAATACTCATATTTATTTCCATCCATCCTTGAAAAAAAAATACATTTTATTTATAGCTTTAACACCAGCTCATCATCTACCTAATTGACACAGGTACACAAGGTAGGTACGTGTATTGATTTAATAATTAGTGAATAAACACAACTAGGCAGGAATATATTTATTTAAATGCTGAATTCACCTATCACAGAACAACATTAATCATTCGGTTTGTTTAATTTATAAATGATATGGATAATATAGTTTCTATTTAACGAATTAATTTGAGGTTTCCTTTATGTATTTAGTCATCAGGAATAGGCATAGCAATGTAACTCATTTAAGTATTAATAATTCATAAAATGGATTTAATCGAAAATTGAACAAAATTTCGGCTATCGTTTGGTTGTTATTTGATTAACAACGGATTATGTAATAATGTATATATATATATATATATATATATATATATATATATATATATATATAGGGGGAAGTCTCCAAATGGCGGAAACCTAAGGTTATTTATAAATAAATCAAAAAATATTTTACGAAATGTTTATTAAATTATGATTTATGTTAGATAACAAAGTTAGAAATCAAACTAAATTAACAAAACCGCAGTATTTGCTAAAAATAATTAATACTACCAATCAAACTTTGCCATCAAAAATATGATTTTAACCAGTGGCACCTAGCACCGGACATTTCAAAATAACCTGCATTAATCACATATGTAGTCATCTCCACGCTCTGGAATATCTGCACATGTGTCTTTGACGAATTCACCCACTATTCACCCACCCTTTTGGCTGGGCCACACCGATGCTCTCAACTAGTGCATTCATAAGCTTTTCGTTGTTTGACTAGGAAATACGAAAAATAGGGGTAAGTAGTGACCGTCAGCACTCATACAAATCAAAATTAAATGATTGGAATAAATTACGTAAATTCTCACAAGAAATATCAATATGTTTACTGTCCGGCACTAAGGATCGACTTAGTGTCCGGTGCTAAGGGACAGACGTTTTCTTTCATTTGGTGCCATCTAATAAAATTGGTTAAAAGATCTAATAATATTCTACCATTTTACGGATAACAATCAAGTACAGCTTTTATCTTTGCATACCACTCAAATATAAATGCATAAATATGCTAGAATTACTTCCATTGATATTTAGGTGACGCCGTGATTTTGCGCCTAAAACAGGAAAGGGTTGCTCTCGCCGTGGCCGTGTGCGTCACAGGCGAGGCTTGGCGCGTGATCATGTACCTGTGTGCCCCTAGTGCCCCTTTCACTTGTATTTTAAAATGAAAAGATTTATACTCACTTAAATAATACGTGTTAAATAGAGTGTCCGGTGCTTGGTGCCGTCCGGCGTTATGGGACTTCCCCCTATATATATAGTAAAGTAAAAATCTGATGTCACTACTGCTTTATAACAAAACCGAGGTGATACGTTACTTTCTTATTTGGTATATGTTTATATTAGACCTAAATTTATTCTCTCTATATCAATAAGCAAATATTTAACTTCCCGTAGGGCAAGTTATAGTAATCGCAAAAAAATCGAAAATGAAAATTTTTGCATTTCTCGACGTTTCAAAGGTTTCTGAATATTTTGGCATACCTTAGAAAAAACGGATGTATGTGTGTGTGTGTGTGTGTGTGTGCGTGTGTGTATGTATGTGCGGATACAAATTTTCGTCGACGATTTCGTGAACACCGATCAACCGATTTAAATAATTCAAAAAACATTCGATTTGTATTGATAAGGAGACGTGCTGATTAGTTTTTGGCGAAGTCAGGTCAAGCCGTTCCAAAGATACGGGGCAAAAAGTGCCGAAAACGGTAACTCAGTTTTTAAAAGAACGGAGCGTCCGATTTTAATAATTCAAAAAACATTTTACTTGTATTGACAAGGTGAAGAACCGATCAAATTTTCATAAAGGCAGGTCTAGCGGTTTCGGAGATCTAATGAAAAAAGTAAAAAAAAAAATCCATTTGGCTGTCAAAAATGATCATTAGACATATGCACATCAAATTATCAGATATTTTATAGAGATTTTAACAATAAGTATAATTTTGGTTTACATTCCTATGGGTTCCGTACCAATGTTTACGTGTTAGACGTCGACGCGGCGCTTACGCGGTTTGATATTTCGTCTTTATGCAGTTAAAGCAGTACGATTGCTTTGAAAAAAAGTTTAGATCTTTCAAAATATGTCAAAATAAAGAAAACATTTTTTTTCAAAAAAAAAATTAAAAAAAAAAATTAAAAAATTTTTTTTTTTTCAAAAAAATGTAATTTTTTGTCTAATTGTTTGTCAAAAATCTAATTTTTTTAAGTAAAATTTTTTCAAAAACGTTAATCGTTTTTAAAAAACTAATTTTTGGTACGGGAAGTTCCAGCAATTTGCCTTAAGGCACGATGCCTTAATTGCCTTAAGACAGAATTCCACTTACAGCTAGTTTATATTCATATTACATAAGTACACATTTAGAATATTTAAAATTTCCTATTATCTGGAAGCACTTCCTCCAGTTGGCGCCGGTTGTAAACAATTCATTAAATAATAAACATTTATTAACTGATATAATATCAAAGATCTATTTTTAGAAGAACAATGCTGATAATACAAAAAGCACTTCTTAATGCAGTATGATTTTCATAGAATTAAATTCTTTTGAAATGCTGTATGACACCGATTTCCAAAAGTACGATATATAATTAGTGTCAGATAATAAAGTCTATCAAATATAGATAGGTAACCCATTGGGTTGCCATTTGAAAACAATATATAAAAGAAGTTTATGCATAACAGTTCAAAAAACTGTTAAGTTCTGAATGTTATTGAAAAATCTGAATGAAAAACATACTAATTCATAAATTTTTCATTCATTAAACCGAATGAATTGGAATATTGTTATGGTAAAAATAATATTTTCAAGGCAAAAAATGTGTATTAAGATTATGTATTGGTATAGAGTACGCAAGTACCAGACACTGGTTTGTAATATCATGATATGGTAAATTTGATATCAAACATGTCCCACATTTCGTAAGACTTATTGGATATATTACAGTATTGCATTTTTGATACAATTAACATGACGAATATTTTTGTCATATATAATTGGCAAATAACAAAACAAAAATCGTCCAAGAGTTCTTATATAAATTCACGAAATTTATTACTACATGAATAGATTGTTATCTAACTATAAAATCCATTACGGAGTAAAATCTTAGTAGCATTTTTATTGGATAATAGTATACAATTTTGTCTAATGTTTTAACTTATAGACGTGTCGAATTTTGCTAATTCGCTTTAAAATATTGTTTTGTAAACGTAAATTTGTAAGAGAGATTTTTAGTAAGCAGGAGCCAGCGACTATAATTATATGTTGCAATTTAACGCATTTCAAAACGTATCTAAATATATTTTTAAACTTGCAACTTACCTATTTTAAAGCATGCATATGATCCTCATCCAATGCCAAAGCACCAACTGAAAAAAGAAACAAAATTTTAGTGAAATTTTATTTAAAAATAAAGAAAAACTGTTAAATGCGATAAAAATCGTATCATTATAGTTGAAGTAAGATGATTATATTTAATCGCACATTCAAATTCAAACAGTGATATCAATTTCATTTAATTCCAATTCGAATAGAGTTTAATTCGGCTCAAGGACCTGAATTTTGTTTTTTATCACTTTTCATAAGTTATAGTATACTAATACTAATCGCAAGATAAACAATAACAAGTTCACTTAATTAAACACATAAATTGATTTATATTAATTTAGATTTGAAGTAAATTGAAGTTAGAAACAGTATGAGTATTTGAACAATTGCAATTTCGCTAAATTGCACTTACTTACATTGAATATTTTTAATGCTCAACTGCAATTATTTTCGACCTACGTCAATGAAATATATATATATATATATATATATATATATATATATATATTCTTGCTTACGTGAATAAATTGGCTAATTACAAATGTCAGTGACTTTGAAACTCGCATGAAAATTCTTGGCAAACATTCAAAATTTTATACCATTTATAAATATAATAGTAGCAGTATATATATATATATATATATATATATATATATACATATAATACGCAATATATGTTTCGACAAACAAACTTTGCCCAATTAAGCTGAATTACATTTTCATGTTTAATTTTGCCTTGAGAGAGATATCTTAAGTGTTTTTTCTTTATATATTTTCATATATTTATATAATTACATGTGGATATAGATTCTTAACTAATTCTATATGACATCTCGAACTATTTGAAAATTCTTCTATAATTTTAATTACTATACTTTACTTTACTTGTTAAATAATATTTTCCTCGCTCTTAGATTTGAATTGTTTTTTCTATTTTCAGAAAAGAATGTTATGGGAAAAATTATGTTATTTGGGTAGTTGTTTCCGTCGAAATGTAGATGCAAAACAAACAAAATATACCAAATAAACCAGCCATATTTAGAATAAAGTTCTTCATGGTGTGAGAAGTCAATAGTAAATATATAAAAAGTGGATATCCTTATTTGGGAAATGACAAGAAAATAGATTGTTCAATTCTTTAATTGGATAGTTTATAGTCTAAAACTGATGAATTCGTTCACAGATTTTGAAGTAATTCGTGTGAATCAAATTTCATTACTCTCACGGTATATAAAAGTGAATCAAAAAGTTGGTTATCCCAAATTTCAAAATATATTGAATAAAAATAGAAGAAAGCAGCAGAAGTGTATTGAAAACTATTATATTTTGTAGTAGTACATTATTTGGAAAAAATGTGACTAAAGAAATGGACCATGGAGTCAAAAATTTGTAGGTGGCAACTTTAGGTATATTTTAACATTTTGAAACTAGCTGGATGAATACTATCTTCAGAGAAAAATTTTTGTCGTCAAATGTACATTTCAGATTAAAATAATTGGTAAATGAAGATTTTAATTAATTAGACAAACATATTCATTATAAAATACATTGAAATATAGTGGTGTTTCAATAGTTTTTATAGCAATATTTTTTATGATCATGTTTTTTTAAGTTTAGTTGCAAACATTTGAAAATTAGTTATGTTGTGTAATAATAATTCATTTTGTTTAGATGTATATTATTTCTATTATATCTATTTATCCCCCAGTAGAAATAAACTGTGGCCAGAGTCGTGGCGCAATATTTGAATTTTATGCCCATATTACCAATACTGTGCCAATATTGGCTGGAGTTCCTTTTTATATGGCCAGACAATATTTGTCTTAAAAATATTGGAAAATATGCGAAATATATGAAAAAAGTAATATTTAGCTTTGAATTAGTATTGGAAACCATCTTTGAATAAACATTTATCATAAAACATATAGTTCTGATGGCTAAATAAAAAATTTAAATAATTTGACAAATATTTATTATAAAACGCATTAAAATATAGTTGTGTTGTGTGTTTTTTATAGTTTATGATCATGTTTTTTTTAACAAAGTGTCCGATAAAAACATTTAAAAATTTGTTCCATTGCGTAATACTTTCTTTGATTTGTGTTATATCTATTTATCTCCCAGCAGAAATAAAGTGTATCCAGAATCTTGGCTAAATCGTGGCGCAATATTTAAAAATTGTGCCCATATTACAAATATCGTGCCGATATTGGCTGGAGTTCGTTTTCATATAAGCCAGACAATATTTGTTTTAAAAATATTGAAAAATTTGGGAAATATATGAAAAAAGTAAATCCTAGTTTTAAATTATTTTTTGTAAATAGAAACCTAACTTACACTTGTAACATTATATCACTATATATACAAATACAATATATCACAATATTACAAACATTTGAACAATTATATAAATTTATTAAAAAATACTGATTTTGGCAGTAGGAGTAGACAAAATAACTTATTCGCCACCTGCCCTAGATAATAATCTTAGTATTGGAAAACATCTTTGTACAAAACATTTTAATTACAATTTATACTATGTGCAACAGCGGTCAGTTCAAATGACCTCCAGGCTTTCTAGAATATATATATATATATATATATATATATATATATATATATATATGTGTGTGTGTATATATACTGTGTGTATGTATGAGTGTAGATATGCAGTTATTAATATCTGTAAATAAATAAGCCTATATAAATAAAACATAAAATTTATATCGTTCGAGTATGTGTTTATGTAAATAAGATAATTTCATTTGAGATTGTTTTTGATTTATAATAAGGACCTTGTTTTTAATCGTGAAAATCGCGCGTGGCTGATTGATACACAAGAATGCGTGCGACGCAATACATTCGACGAAGTCATGTTGATCATTCAGAAAATTTGGCCCAAACTCTAATTTGGCAATCTTTAATTTATACCACTATTATTTTTTGTGCTAAATTAAATTACTATCACGTGTCATTGATGAGAGCACGTGCTACGTGTTACAAAAACTGTTTGAAGAATTTTTTCCTGATGTAATTTAATTGACAGTGCTAAATTGATTCAAGCAAGTTTTCTCAAACTCGTTAAGTTGGGCCTGGTTCAGGAATTAGACTGAAGTAATGGTTGTCGGGTTAAAAATATCTGGTTTTAAGCGATTTTTATGCGAAAGATTTTTGTATTTAAGTGTCAAGAAACCTCCATACTTAACCACTCAACTGTGGCGCGATCTTACAATTGTGCGCAGAGTATTGTGTCCTCAAACTCCAGATAAAATATTTCAATGTAAAATGCTACTGCCAACCATATTCTGTACTCGCATAGCATCAAAGTATTCTAAATATATTATTATTATTATTATTTTCTAAAATAATTTTGATCCCCATTTAAGAGGTCAAATATGGCATGGTAGAAGTTCTCCAGAATCTCAGAAGGAGTGAGATACTTCTACTTTCTAAAATATGATCTCTAGGTTACTATATTAAAATTTGAGAATATGTTTTGATATTTTTTTGGCAAATGGTCAAAAATTTATCTGCATGACCAGTATATTTGTCAATATAAAAAATTCTGCCACGACAAATCAACTGTTCTGTAATTTTGATGTATTTTTGTTATTAGAATTTATTTAACATTGATATTTTTAATTGCAACATTGCCAGAAATTGTATATTTCTACTTCAAAACATAGATCTTCATTTTTAAATAAAAGCAGGTGTCACTACTGCATTATATCAGGTGGCCAAAAAGGGTGTCGAACCTGGAACCTCTTGGTTGCAAGGCCAAAGCTCTTACTACGGAACTGGTTTATGATTTAATTTAGAGGTTTCTATGAAAGAACTGATATTTTATTAAAATCATTTTAAAATGCGTTTTTATTAAAGTGAGTTCTACTTTACATCAATTGCATTTGCATTTCAAAGCAACTGAATAATAAAAATGTTAGTTAAGGTTTTTTTAAAAACTCATTTCAAAATCGTGTATTTTTTCATAACTACTTTGAAATGATATTTTTCTCAAAAAAACTCAAAGATTTGCATTGATGATCACTAGCACCGTTTTTTTGTAACTATTTGTCGAAAGCAATTTCTCTGATGATTTTGATAAAACTTTTTATGATAATAGAGTTGCAAGGTATAAGGGGCAACTTGCCTTGTGAAAAAATGCCACTTATACCTAGTTATTTTTTTGTGATCATAATACTTAATTGATTTAATTATATTTGTATTTTGCACATCCAGTCATAACCTATAAAATATAATTCTAAAGTTGCTCACAAATAAACATAAGCTATTGGCGCATGACATCATGTCTTAGGGCAAATTGGTAGAACTTCCCGCACCAAAAATTAAAATGTTAAAAAAAATTTAATTTTTCTTTAAATCTGAATGAAAAAGAGATTTGTGAAAATTTTGAAATTTTTGAAAAAAATTGACTTTGTAGAAAAATTTGAATTTGTTTTATATTTTTTATAAGTTTTTTTTATACTTTTTAAATTTTTCTAAAATATTTGAACACTTTTTCAAAGCAATCGTGTTGCGTGGATGTTTTAGAGAAAATATATCCCAAAATCGTCGACGAGAATTTGTATCCGCACACACACACACACACACACAAACATACCATTTTTTCTAATGTTCAGAAATTTCTAAAACGAAAAGATATAATAAAAAATTTAATTTTAGATTTTTTCCGGTTACTATAACTTACCCTACGGGAAGTTAATAAATATATTTTTATTTAGTAGCGAAACATCAATTTACCTAACTCCAGTTATTCATTACCAAAATTCTTCGAAACAAATGACACAGCCAAAGTTTAGACATATCAAACTGGCGGTGCAAAAATTCATTAAATATTAACCATGCTCTTACTGATCTAAAACTTTTCCAAATTGACAACCAGGAAGAGATTTACTTGTAAAGAAAATTTGTTTAGCTTTTCCAGATTAATTTAACTTTGTAGGAAAACCCTCTTTGTGATGAAATATTAAATAATTGATACAGTTAGACTAATAAATAATTTATACGATTCGGGATTGCAAATATAGCGATGCATTTCAAAAATAAAGCTGGATAAGAAAATCGTACTACTGTTGCACGATTTCGTTAAGATTGGAAATACAAAATTTATTCCAATGTTCTTTTTATATTTTTTATAAAATCAGAACAACACACGCTCTTTGAATATATTTCCAGTAAACAAACACTTTTAGGTGAATTTACCAAGATAGAATTTTGTTTTTTCGAGTTTCAAACAACTTTTGCAGATACCATCTATAAAGTATAACAGAATTGAGTACTTCGGAACAGAAGTTGACTTATAACTATGTTTCAACAAAAGCAAAAAATATGAAAAAGTTGCCAAGTATAGAATAACGTTTCTAGAGAATTTCCTCGATGTAATAATAACTCTTTTTTAATATATTATTCGAACAGCGATCAGTACTTAAGAGTCCTATAAGTTGTGATGACTTTACTTAACTTGAGTACCTTGATGCTAAAGATGGCAAACCAAAGGGTTGTCCAATCTCTGTGATAAATTTTATTATCACAATTGATTCAATCGATAATAAGGAACTGTAAATTATAAATATTCAATCATCGTAAGATATGTGAATAAAATCATTTTTGAGTTTAATATGTATTGACATCTACTCTACAACCTTCTCCTCTCATTGCTTATTCTAGTCTCTCAGTTATTATAATTTATAAATTTATACCCCCTACCCCAAAGGGTCCCAGGTTCAATAGAAAAAGCCCTAGTCAAATCTTGACCAACAATTTCTATAAAGGCTATTTTTACTAGAAAACATATTGCTACCAGTATTTTTAAGTAAAAAATGATGTCATTTCTGCTTGACATCAGGCTAGTCAAGGCGGTATCGAATCTGGAACCTCTAATTGAAATCCCGTAACTGTAAGCACTGTTTCATTAAAATCGTCAATAAGCATTTTTTTGTACAACTAATTACAAAAAAACAGCACGACTATCAATATCATTCAAACAGTCTTTAAATTTTCAAAACTAAGTCAAAATTTGTGGCAAAAACATTTGCACTATTTAGAAAAAAATGGCGAGGCTGATCGTGGATCAAAACGGATAAATGCTAGATCCTATCCAGATCATCAAATATCTTTTTAACTTCTTGTAGGGTACGATTTGAACAACTGATTTGAATGATTCTAAAAACAGTCGATTCCTAATAATAGGGAGATGTGCTGATTAGTTTTTGGCAAAAGTTGGTCCAGTCGTTTCGGAGATACGAAGCAAAGAGTGCAGAACATAGAAATCGAAATTTTGAGAAAACGGAGTAGCCGAATTGAATGATTCAGAAAACTTTCAATTTATAATGATTGGGAGAAGAGTTGATTAGTTTTTGGCAAAGGCAGGTCCAGATATTTCAAAGATACAGAGCTAAATGTGCAAAAAATAGCAGTTTTTGAGAGAACTAAGCGTCCGATTTAAATAATTCAAAGAACTTGCTGCTTATTTCAACATAATAATTGCTCTTGGAAAAAAAATTGTTTCAATTTTTCTTTAATTTTTTTTCCAAAAAAAATTTTTTATATATCGAAAATAATTCAGAATCCAATTTTAATTCTGACTAAACTTCTAATATAATTTGCATAAATAATTTCAACTTTGCAATTCAGTTTATATAATTCTTATAAATATTAGACAATGTTACAATATTTATAATAATCTAGTTGAAAACATTTAATATTCCTCGAACATTTCGTTACAATACGGGAAGTTCCAGAAGTTTGCCTCAAGGCACGATGCCATACACCACTATTTAACTTCTGAAATTGGTACAGCAGTTTTTGAGAAAATCCACAAAAAGTCAAGTTATGGGTCACATACACTATTACCTATTACCAATTTTAGTGTCAAATGATTCAAAATGACATAAAACTCCCAGAAAACTAGGTTTCTTCTATCAAGAAATTAATATATTACAATAATTAGTTATGATTATACATTTTACTCATCACAATTTGAAAAATAGTAAAATATCATCCAATTCCACAACTTGCCAATAGTTCATGATGATAATCATTTTTTCAATATTTATTTCCCTATTTTCTAAGAAGAGTACGATATGTCGGCTGATATATTTCCCATTCGAGTCATTAAATATTTACAGCCATATATAAGGAAAAAGTTCGTATTTTTAGTAAAAGAAGATAAAAATATAAAATGATATAGAACACATCTTAAACTTCGTTAATATTAAAATGTTTTAAAAGCTTTTTTTTGATATGACGAAACTATTCGCGTATAAAACATGTTATAGTCATAAAATGTTTATGAAAACCAGAAAATATAAATGAAGTGGGTATTGAAATATTACTAAACTAGTGGTGTATCGCATTATGCTTAAAGGCAAATTGCTGAAAGTTTTCATTATGTAAAATAATATTATGAATAAACTTATAAATAGAGTGTAATAAAAATGCACATGGAATAATGCGGAACTTATAAATGCGAAATGAAACAAAAAGTAGAAAAATATAAAGTCAAAGTATGATATTATGTTTAAAACTTGAAACGAGCACTTTTATTTTTACGACATCGTATAGTTAAACATGCCCCTTCTGTTAGCATAAAATGCATTTTAATATATTAAAAGCCCAGAATAAATTTTCATATATTAATTAGTGTACAAATATAATCTAGTAGTGCATGGCATCGTGCCTTAAGGCAAATTACTGAAATTTCCCGTGCCAAAAATTAAAATTAAAATGTTCTACTTTGAAAACTTTGAAAAAATTTATTGTTGAAAATTTTGATTTTTTTTTGAAAATTTTGAAAAAAAATTCAAAGCAATTGCGCTGCGTAGCTGTTTTATAGACGAAATATCTAATTATAAGCGTGATTCCATTTTTTATTTTTTCTGATGTACGCCAAAAAATGTTCAGAAACTTTTAAAACTTTGAAACGTATTTCTGTTTAATTTATTAAAACAAGAATTGTTTCATGAAATATAATGATTACAAATAAAATAAATATAAGTTCTGATGGAATTACATGCTTGTTTAAAGATTACAATTAAGTCTTGGTATGATACTTTGTCAGCAATATTCATCGTCAGAATTGAAACAAGTATTAATTAACTTCCCGTAGGGTAAGTTATAGTAATCGTCCAAAAATCGGAATTGAAAATTTTTACATTTCTCGACGTTTTGAAGGTTTCTGAACATTTTGGCATACTTCAGAAAAAATGGATGTGTGTGTGTGTGTGTGTGTGTGTGTTTTGTATGTCCGCGTTTTTTCGTCCACGTTTTCGGGCGCACGGATCAACCGATTTGAATGGATTAAAAAACATTCGATTCCTATTGATAGGGAGATGTGCTGATTAGTTTTTGGCAAAGGCAGGTCCAGCCGTTACGGAGATATGGAGCAAAGAGTGCAAAAAATAGAAAGCGAGTTTTTAAGAGAACGGATCAACCGATTTGAATGGTTTAAAAAACATTCGATTCCTATTGATAGAGAGATGTGCTGATTAGTTTTTGGCAAAGGTAGGCCCAGAGGTTTCGGAGATACAGAGCTAAATTTAAAAAAAATGGCTGTTTTTGAGAGAACTAAGCGTCCGATTTAAATGATTCAAAGAACTTTCTGCTTTTTTCAACAAAATAATTGATTTTGGAAAAAAAAAATTTTTGTTTCTAATTTTTTTTTCAAAAAAATTTTTTTGTAATTTTCGATTAAAAATTCAAAAAATCACCCAAGCTAAGAACAGTCTAAGCGCCACTCTGGTACAAATGTTTACCCAAGTGCGTTTAGACTGTTTGTGTACTGGAGCACTTTTCCAATTTTGTGAAAATTATTGAAAAATGTGAAAATGCCGCCAAGCTGAGCACAGTATAAGTGAAAATGTCGCACAAAATTATTTGCAAATGCGTTTAGACTGTGACTACGAGGGAGCACTTTTTCAATTTTGTGTAAATATGGCAACTATTTTTTTTTTATTTTCATTCGAAATGAAATGACGATTGTTAATGTTCTGGAGATGATAAATTGATTTATTTATAATTAATTTTCCATAGGGTAAGTAATCGCAAAAAAATCGAAAATGAAAATTTTTATATATCTTCACGTTTCAGAGGTTTCTGAATATGTTGGCATACCTTGGAGAAAATTGATGTATGTGTGTGTGTGTGTGTGCGTGCATGTGTGTGTGTTCGGATACAAATTTTCGTCGACGATTTCGGGAACACGGATGAAGCAATTTGAATAATTCAAAAAACATTCTAGCCGTTCCGGAGATACGGGGCAAAAAGTGCCAAAAACGGTAACTCAGTTTTTAAGAGAACGGAGCGTCCGATTTGTATAGTTCAGAAAACATTTTACTTGTATTAACAAGATGAAGATTTGATCAAATTTTCATGAAGATAGGTCTAGCGGTTTCGGAGATTTAGTAAAAAAAACTAAAAAAAATAACGTTTGGCGGTCAACAATAATCATTAGACATTAGACATATGCATATCAAATTATCAGATATTTTATTAAGATTTTAACAATAAGTATAAGTTTTGTTTACATTCCTATGGGTTCCGTACTATTGTTTTTCCGTTAGACAGCGACGCGGCGCTTACGCGCTTCTATATTTCGTCTCTATGCAGTTAAAGCAGTACGATTGCTTTGAAAAAAAGTTCAGATCTTCCAAAATATATCAAAATGAAGACATTTTTTCAAAAAAAAAATTTTTATAAAAAAAATTATTTAAAAATTTAAAAAAAAAAATTTTTTTTTTTCAAAAAAACGTAATTTTTTTTTTTCAAAAAAAAGTAATTTTTTGTCCGATTTAAAATTTCTAAAAAATCTTATTTTTTCGAAGTGAAATTTTTTCAAAAATGTTAATCGTTTTTAAAAAAATAATAATTTTTGGCACGGGAAGTTCCAGCAATTTGCCTTAAGGCACGATGCCTTAATTGCCTTAAGACAGAATTCCACTTACAGCTAGTTTAATTTATCTTTTGTAAAATAGCTTTTTAACTTATTTTACTTCTTTATTTGCTATTTTTTATTTTTTACCCCAAAGTTTAGTGTAAAGGCTCAGGTAGTCATATTCACCACAAACACATGTTAACATTTGTAGAGAATAGGATAGGGCGGGGCACAAAGGTCCGATTTGATTTTGAGCAATTTTATTGTGAAAACCAAATAAATTAGGTATATCATACATAACAAACCAACAACTATCTGATTAAGTTCAGCAAAAATCACAGCTAATTCATCATTGAAGAAATGTGTTTTTTGCTGTTTTTTAAAAAAAATGTCACCTGGTTCTTTTTACCCCAAGAGACAGCCAGGGTGTAAACAGTTCCAATATTTTATTTTTAATTTTAAAGGGATTCTACAAAATAATAGCTACATTACTCAACCAACGTAAAATATAAGTTTCACGGATATAATTTTTACAGAGATAACACTGTATATAACCTTGATCTGGTATTTCGTCAGAAATATTTATCAGCAGAGTTGGAATAACTACTTATTTAATTTATCTCTTGTATAATTGCTTTTTTAACATATTTTTTTTTATTTACTTTTTTTATTGTTTAAATCTTTGCCGGGATGAAGATTCAATTGGTCCTTTTTACCCCACTTAGGTGTGAGTTTTTGTAGAGTTATTAAAAAACTGTTGAATGTAACTTACAATTAACAATACATTTTATAAAACAATCAAATACCGTATACTTAAAAATTATATTAAGGTCTTGTGAACTAAACAACAGTACTCACAACCAAAAAAAACTAACAACAAAAGAAAAATTTTTTGTTATGGATTTTCAAACATTGCCGTATATCTACCTATAGCAACGAGATAAGAATCAACCTCCTTTTCTCTCTACTTTCAAATATTAATGTTATTTTTTTTTTAACTTTATTTGTTTTTGAGATAACGGTGGTGGATCTTTTTACCCGCGGACCCTTAAGTCTCGCATTACTCTATATAAACACTGTTAAATCTAGCTTGAAATTAACAATACACATTATAAAACAATTAAATAAAGTATACCTAAAAATTATATTGAGGTATAATAAACTAAATAACAGAGCTCAAAACCAAAAAAACTGACAACTAAAAAAACTTTCGTTAAAATATTGACTGTTGATATCCTGATATCGACGCTGCCCGATTTAAAGCGATGGCTGGTTACAACTTTTGTTCTCTACTTTAAAATAGTAATCGAAGAAAAACCTTAGGGAGCGTCCACCAATCACGTGAAGGTTTTTGGGGGAGTCGGGATTGACAAAAATCACGTGGGGGACGGAGAGGTCTAGTAAAATATCACGTATATTTTTTACCTAAGTTTTCAAAATAATGCAAAACGATACGATTTTTTTGTTCTTCAAAAAATTTACGTAACTAAAAATACACATGGTGCTTGGTGGGATAGAGGCGGGTTAATTTTAAATATCACGACGTATCACCAAGGGGGAGGGGGGGGTCCAAAAATTCCTAAAAATCGATCATGTGATTAATGGATAACCCCTTACTTGACTTGTTTTTGAGATAATGGTGGTGGACCCTCTGTTCCTCCGATTGTATGTAAAGCAGTTATGAAGATTCATCTGATATATTTATTTTTGACTTTTATTCAGATTTTCGTTAAAAGTAGGTGAAAAACAATTACTGAATTTATTTTATTAATTGGTGAAAACTTTTTGCCCTCGATCATTCACTTAAAAAATCACCATACATTTTATTGGATTTGAACATATTTGAATCTCTTTTTTTAACCCAAAATCTGCAAATATTAAGCAATATCATAAGAATGGCAAGATATATTCTAATTATTTAACTGACAACTAAAAAAACGTTCGTTATAATATTGACAATGTGACCGTTGATATGATGATATCGACGTTGCTCGATTTAAGGCATTGGCTGGTTACACATCATTTGCAATCTACTTTAAAATATTACTTATGATTAATACATGTTAATAATACCATACCAACAGTTTTTTTTAAATGATGGTGATGGACCATTAATCCGTATCGTCCAGAACAGAATGCTTTTTAAGCTATTACCTATTAACAAAAAATCTCCCTTCCAATTAATTTTATAACAGTGATGACAGATACAAGATTATATGGAGCTCTTTATATTTACATCAAATGTAATAATATAAAATTATAAATGCAATATACATAAAACAATGATATATATGTAAGAGATAGCGTAGATATTATGTAATTTAGTATATGGCTAATGTACCTGTTTATAAAGCCAATAAAATAATAATAAAAAAAAAAAAAAGCTATTACATAAACGTTTGCTTCTAAATTTTCATATACTCATTCACATGGAATATTTAATTAGGCAAGTGTTTTAAGGAGTTTTCGGTATAATTAATACATTACTTTGAATGCTTAACTGCTTCCAAGAGAGCGCCTGAGTGCTGCATACGGGCTAATAGACCGTACAACTATAACTATAACTATAGTTATATTGAAACTGGAAAACTATTTAATTAGCATAATAAGTTGTGCGTATATATCCACGAGAAAAGAGAAAAACTTTTTAATTACCAAGATTATATAAGTGCAACTTCATTAATGTTTTCAAATTAAATAATAAAGCCTTTTGTGCATAAAGTTGCGGGGACTTCCAGCGTATAAAAGCTGGATATTTATGTTGTCTCGGTTAGTACGGAAACTTTTCTAAAGTATTAAATGAAATAGTCCGAGGCGCTGCCGGTGATTTATTTTCATTTTAATTACTCAATAGCTTTGTAAAATGAGATTTGTTATGAAAATAGATGGAACTAGCTGTAAGTGGAATTCTGTCTTGAGGCAATTATGGCATCGTGCCTTAAGGCAAATTGCTGGAACTTCCCGCACCGTAACGAAATGTTCGAGGAATACTGAATGTTTTCAAATAGATTATTATAAATATTGTAACATTGTCTAATATTTATAAGAATTATATAAAGCGAATTGCAAAGTTGAAATTATTTGTTCAAAGTATATTAGAACTTTAGTCAGAATTAAAAATAAAATCTGAAATATTTTCGATATACAAAATACTAAAAAAAAAAAAAAAAAAAAAAAAAAAAAAAAAAAAAAAATTTGAACAAAATTTTTTTTCCAAAATCAATTATTTTGTTAGGACAAGCAGAAAGTTCTTTGAATCATTTAAATCGGACGCTTATTTCTCTCAAAAACTGCCATTTTTTACATATTTAGCTCCGTATCTTCGAAATGGCTGGGCCTGCCTTTGCCAAAAACTAATAAACACTTCTCCCAATCATTACTAATTGAATGTTTTTTAGATCATTCAAATCGGATACTCCGTTCTCTCAAAAATTCGATTTCTATTTTCTGCACTCTTTGCTCCGTATCTCCGAAACGGCTGGATCTCCCTTTGCCAAAAACTAATCAGCTCTTTTCCCTACCAATAGGAATCGAATGTTTTTTGAACCATTCAAATCAGTTGATCCGTGCGCCCTAAAACGTGACTGGAAATTTGTATCCACACATACATACACACACACACACACACACACACACACATCCATTTTTTCTGAGGTATGCCAAAACGTTCAGAAACCTTCAAAACGTCGAGAAATGTTAAAATTTTCAATTCCGATTTTCGGCCCATTACAATAACTTACCCTACGGGAAGTTAAAAATATCTTGCGGCATTGTACAGAGTGGATCAAAAGTCTTCTTCACTCTGCGAGGAAATTTTCCATTGGAAAGGAAAACCTGCAGAAAAAATAAGTAAAATAATATAAGTTGTATAAGTATAATGTTGTATTTAACTTACCGTACGATAAGTTATAGTAATCGCAAAGGAATTGAAAATGAAAATTTTTATATATTTTTAGGTTTTAAGGGTTTCTGAACATTTTTGCATACCTTAGAAAAAATGGATGCATGTGTGTGTGTGCGTGCTTGTGTGTGTATGTATGTGCCGTGTCATTTTTTTCAAATAAAGTAATTTCTTTCAGAAATTTTAAAATACTGCAAAAATTTTTTTTCAAAGGTCTAAAACGAATTTGACTCTTTTTTAAAGTTTTAGCAATTTGCCTTAAGGCACAACCCCATGCAGCACAAGATTGTATTATCATTTAGACATTACTATGGCATTGTTCATTCAATTATCATTTAGACATTACTATGACATTGTTCATCAATATCATGTAGACTTTTATTACTATTACATATTTCAATATATTATCTGCTACATAGCCATTTATTTATTACAAAGTATCCTAATGTTTTTTTTTCAATGACTTTTTTATGATCAAATTTATTTAGGGTAGAGCGAGGCTTAAATTATTTCAAGAACAAGTAAAGTACAAGTAAATTTAAAATCTGTAATCTAAGCTGATACTCTAGATTCATACTGCTTGATACTAAGCTGGCCAAGGTTGTAGTTAGAAATGTTGTATTTGTGATAAAGTAAATTCATAAAGCTACAAGTGAAAAATTTGTTGAGTACGATTACAAAACAAAAAAAATAGTTGGATCCATATAGTAAAACGAGTGTCTGATAAATTAATCGATGAGCAAATTTGGCTAGAACAAAAAATTATGCATATGATCAAAGATTTGCGTAAAATATAAGAGTATAAAATTTAAAAAAAATTATCCACATAATGAGAAATTAAGAATCATATTTTAAGTTTAAAAATCATCAAAATGTCAAAAATTTAATTTTAATTTGAAAATTTGCTTTATTTGACCTAAATACATGCATTGATTTTTACATAAAAATACAAATTGTATACACCTATTCTGGAAAAATGTCGAAGAAATGATTCTATTGTTAAAAAATGCAAAATAGTTAAGAATTTTTTGAATGTGTAAAAATCAAGAAACTAATCAAAATATCAAAAATTTCGTAAAAAATATGAAAAAACAAGTAAAAATTATGGTAGTAGGTGAAATTATCATATATATTATCATATATAAATTATAGTATTATTAATTATACCTACAAACATAAATAATCAAATCGATGAATTTTCAAAATGCAATATAAATCCATGTAACATAGTTCTATTAGAAGGCAACCCAGTGGTTGTCCATACTCTTTGTGATGGAAAGAATAAATTCACTTGAAATCGTATTTACATCTATGTAAATTCTATTAAATTCAAGTGAAAACTGATGTCATTACTGCTTGATATCATGCAGTATCAGAAAGAGATTGATCCTGGAACAAGATCGCTAAAATTGTGATCTAAAATATTGTAACATATGTAATTATAATTTTTATTAGTTTATTTTTTATGTAAGTTCTTATCAGAAATTTACTGGATAAAAAAAAAACATTTTCAACGTATTAGGTTTTCCGTGGTTTCGTAGTAAGATCTTTGGTCTTGCTATCACAGGTTCCAAGTTCAGTATCTACTTCGGCCAGCTTGATAACAATCAGTAGTGACATCAGTTTTGACTTAGAAGTTTATGTCTAAAAGTTTTTTCAAGTGGAAGTATATTTTTGGAACTTCATGGCATATATACATCTCCATCAATAAAATGTAAGAATAATGTCATCAGAAAGAAAATGGTCAGCCACTGGATTACCTTTTTATAAATCTAGATTGAGGAGTTACATGACAACTAATTATAAAATATATAGTTCTGAATTCTGTCCAAAAAATGAAAAAAAAATATAAAAATAATCTTTTACATAGTTGCTTCAAAAATCCATTCCTCCCGTTGTTTATAATTTACCACTATAGAAAACGTAAGTGCCTACTGTTTAATGTGTGATTTAATTCTATTTATTTATCGAGACAAACTATATATGTATTTATTTATATTATTTGATCAAGAATGAATTCTCGGTATCTCGAAATGCGTTTCTAACAATGTATTTTAGTTAATGAAGTACCATAATCGGACATCGTACGATATTTGTTTATATAAAGACTTCACATTGTCTGTGAATCAGTTCTTATCTTTCGTTCGGGAGATAATTCTAATCCGTGTTATTATTTCAACAATATCAATGCATTTGTCCGACAAGGATAGTAAGTGAAATTAGGAAGCAAGAGGCAAACCTATTCAATATATTTTTTTAACTTTTCGAAAAAGGTACTAGAAAATCAGATTTGGTAATATTGTGTTCTATCGACATTTCCGTCATTCTGTATCGTTGGACAGCATAAATCCAAAAACTGTTGGGAAATTATCAATTGGGAATTGTATACTGATTTTGCGAAGGTAACTATTCCAAGCTAATTGCGATTATTGTTTATATTTTGTGGATTCTAGTATGATGATAAACACATCGGACACATCATGTCATTGTGAGGCCAAAGCTCGTGTCTCCAATCCAAGAACAATCCCAATAAACAATTTTTAACTAATATGTACTCACTATGCCTATTTTTTTAAATCCTAAATGACTAATTTGTAGCTAATAGACCAATTCTGTCTCAACTAAAAAAAAAATCAATTCACAAATTATTTTGTTTTGCAATGTAGTGATTATCAATAAAATCTGCTAATGTTCTAAATAAAAGCAACATTTAAAAATATGTGTATATTTTTATATTAAGACTTATTTGGCATGTGTAACAATTGACCTTCCAAAAAAGTTTTTACCCAAATTTTGAAAATTTTATATGTTGAGTTTCAAGTTCACATTTCAGGCTATTCTGAACATTTTGGCTTAAAAATCAGAGAAAGTGATTATGTGTGTGTATATTTCTTTCGGAATCGCAAGCATTTCATAAAGTATTTATGTTATTATTCATCAATATTGCTAGATGTTAACTATTTAACAGTTGTAATAAATATTGTAATTAAAAAAATCATAAAGTAACTCATAATGGTAATTTATGTTACGATCAGTTAATATGTTTTTTTGAAAAAGTTTTCAACGTTTTTCAAAATTTTGGAAAAAAAACTCGTAGCGGTTGAAAATTGTATTGATTAGTTTTTGGAAAAAATCAGCTGAAAGGTTTTGTGATTCAGAAATAACTTTGGAAAAATATTTAACAAAATTTAACCAAAACTTATTTAAAGAGGACCGTCATTCTGAACACTCTACATATGATAAGTAATGAGGTGTAAATTGGCATAAATTGGTGAGCAAATTTACTTCAAAATTTTAGACTAGTTAAACCTAGCTAGAGTATAAATATTTATAAGTTCAGTGTTTTTTCAGTTCAAAAATATATATTTCAACATATAAAATATATACTTCATAAATATTCAAAATTTAATAAATTTAACCTTATGTGACTTATTGCCTATTTTAGGAAAAAGCAATCATCATTTTGCTATATAAACAATTGGTTTTTTCTTGAACAATTTTAGTTATATTAGGGTGATTATATTAGTGATGTTTACTCTATATCTCCGAAAGGGCAGGGCTTGCCTTGGCCAAAAACAATCGGTATATCTCACCTTCGGTACATATCGAATGTTTTTTGAATCAATCTAATCGGATGCTCCGTTCCCTCAAAAGCTGTTATTTTTGCACTTTTTGCTCTGCATCTCCGAAACGGCGATACCTGCCTTTATTAAAAACTAATCAGTACATTACCTTCGGTACAACTAATGTTTTTTTTAATCATTCTAATCGGATGTTCCGTTCTCTCAAAAATGGTTGCTTTTGCGATTTTTGTTCTGCATCTTTGAAACGGCGGGGCCTGCCTTTGTCAAAACTAATCAGTACATCCCCCTTTTGGTACAACTAATGTTTATTGAATCAATTTAATCAGATGCTCCGTTCTCTCAGAAAGTTATTTTTGCACATTCATATCTCCTCGTCAATACAAATGGAATGTTTTGTGAATCATTCAAATCGGTTGATCCGTGCTCCAGAAAATTGTATCCGAACTTACATACACACACATCAATTTTTCTATGACGAAAAATAGAAAATTTCACTTTCGATTTCTTTGCGATTACTGTAACTAACCCTACGGGAAGTTAATAATTGTGTGGCTTAAGTATGAATTTATGTATTTTTCAAAAATAATTTATAATATGAATATGAGTAAGTTACATATTGGAGACTTTTCTATTATGATCCGAACGTTAAGACAAATAAAATAAATAAATCGACACTTGAAGACGTTATCGGGGAGCGATATCATTTTTGGTATTTGTGTTTATATCGAATACATTGTGTCGGAGACATGTCGGCGATATTGTTTCAAGATTATATTACATATGCTCCTAAGTGGAAAACAATATATATTCAAAAGTATATAAAGACGATATTTCAGCAGGAGTTTCATATGTTCGAGATGAATCTACACGACCGTAAACTGAAATGATGATACTCGAACGATTTATTATTTTATTATATAAATTGGTTATGAGAAACGGATCATAATAGCATTTTTAGAAAGCAACAAATTGTATGGCAACATGTTTATGCAGATAAATAATATATTATATCAAATATATAAGCAAAACTAATACCTGGTCAAGGTAAAGTACAGTATGGAACAATACTGGCGGTGTATTGATTAAAACCTACTGCCTTATCAATAAATAAAGGTAATTTAATTAATATTATGTTGATACTCAAATAAAAGATATATGGTTTTTACCCACATTTGTCCAAAATTAATTAGTAAAATCTAAAAAATTAGAATACAAGAACTAGCAAATTTTAATTTATTTCAGAATAGAAAGAGAAATACGTATGACATTGTCTGGAACAAAAAAAATGAAAACAAGTGGTGCATGGTCAAAAAATCTTGAATGTTTTCAAATATATTATTATAAGTGATATTTCATATGTGAGCTTTAAAATTTTAGCTAGAATTAAAATTAAAATAAAAAAAATCGATATTTAAACAAAAAATTCAACTAGCTGTAAGTGGAATTCTGTCTTAAGGCAATTAAGGCATCGTGCCTTAAGGCAAATTGCTGGTACTTCCCGTACCAAAAATTATTATTTTTTTAAAAACGATTAACATTTTTGAAAAAAAAATTACTTTGAAAAAATAAGATTTTTGAGAAACTATAAATTGGACAAAAAATTACTTTTTTTTGAAAAAAATTTAAAAAAAAAAAATTTTTTTTTTTAATTTTTTTTTTTTTTGAAAATTTTTTTTTTTATTTTGACATATTGTGGAAGATCTGAACTTTCTTTTCAAAGCAATCAATCGTACTGCTTTAACTGCATAGGGACAAAATATAAAGCGCGTAAGCGCCGCGTCGCTGTCTAAAGCATAAGCATTGGTACGGAACCCATAGGAATGTTAACAAATTGTATACTTATTGTTGAAAATATCTGATAATTTTATGAGCATATGTCTAATGATCATTTTTGACCGTCAAATGGCTCATTTTTTTACTTTTTCCTCCATATCTCCGAATCTGCTAGACCTACCTTCATGAAAATTTTATCGATTCTTCATCCTATCAATACAAGTGAAATGTTTTTTGAATCATGCAAATCGGAAGCTCAGCGCTTTCAAAAACTTGATTTCAGTTTTTTTGCATTTTATGCTTCGTATCTTCAAAACGGCTAGGCCTGTCTTTTCCAAAAACTAATCCTCGCGTCTCTCATTTGGTATGAATCGAAGGTTTTTTCAATATTTCAAATCTGATGATCCGTGCGACTTAAATCATGGACGAAAAATTGTATCCACACAAAACACCCACACACTTGCATACACACATACACACGTTCATTTTTCCTTGGATATGCCAAAATGTTCAGAAACCTCTGAAACGTGGAGATATATATAAAAATTTTCATTTTCGATTTTTTGGCGCTCACGATAACTTTCTTGTTAATAAAATTGTTCTGCTAATAAGTTTATAATTTGATGCAAAAATTGTTTGAAAATAGAACTACAAATACAATATGCAGAATACTTTTAAGAATATAGTAAATTCAAAGTCCTTGAATCCTTTGCCAAGAATAATATATGAAAAGTGTGTTCGAAAAATAAGCAATAATAAAAATATAATGCTTTCATGCACTGGACCTGCTACTACCTTCGAGAAAATTGAATTATGCTCTTGTAATAATATTATAACTACACAGTGTGTGTGTTCGCTTTTCACTCAATTATGCATAAAAGAGGAAAAGCTCGTTTTATACATAAAACGTAAGGGTTTTCCACTATCTGTTTTCCTTACATCGTATTGTTTAAGTTTTTCAATTTATAGCATCTCATGTGTTATTCAAAGTATTCAAACGTATTCAACCAGCTCGGAAAAGTATTCTGTATTTTCTATTTCTTATTCTTTGAAGCTCCTTTTCCGAGTACTAAGTGAAGGACCGCAGTTTCCATCACTAGGATTTTATCCGTCTCTCTTCTAAGCTTTTTATATCAAATACTCTAAACTTTTAACAAGAGCCGGTCACAAAGATACGAGGAATAGTGATTCCTGAAAATGTTGAATCATTGCACCTTGATCATTTTGTAAACAATACAGAAAAATTTAAAACATATGAATGATTTTATCATGTTCGGACGTATTTTCGTTTTATTATATTGACCATGAAGGTGACAACCTTCAGGGCATTAAACTTTACACGGAATGGTTGCTGCCCCTGGTAGAGAGGGTAGCGGAGTTTTTAATTGAACTAGTTGCTCACTTCTAAGAGTAAGTCCACTTAACAACATATATAATAAATAATAAATAAATATATCTAATTTCATTATAACTTAGTAATAAAATCAGTGATTGATTTTTTACTATTGTAAAAATATCTAGTTTCATTATAATTTTGTAACAAATCAGTGATTGTAATTAGAACTGCAATAAATATATAATATACAAACAAATCAGTGTTTAATACAGTACACAGCTACAAGGGTTAAATTATAACCCAACAACCTGAATTATCGAAGGAGAGTTTTAATAAATACTGTAACTACGTTACATAAATGCATATACTTTTGTAGAATATCTATATAGGGTAGAGTTGCACTTAAAGGTCCGAGAGTAAAAATGTCCAACACCGACATCTCAAAAACAAGTAAAGTTAAGAATTTTTTTTAACAAGAATACTTGAAAGTAAAGGGAAAAAGTTTTATAACCAGCCAACACCTTGATTGTTGCAAAGTCGCTATGGAAAGATAAACGGCAGAGTTTGAAAATCCATAACAAATTCATCACAAGTTTTCCATCTAATTAAATAATAAACCTCGAAGAAAAATATGCAATTGTTCGTAACAAATTTGATTCTAAACTTTAGTGCAAATAAAACGATCAAGGACACGCCAAACATTATTAACTACTTATCGCTATTATAAAATATAAACAATTGTACTAAACAAATAAAAATCGATGTTTGAAAAAGTTATCAGTGCAATAAAATTGTTATTTGCTTCATATCTATGACTCGTTATTTAATTCGTTATCATATATTTTTTGTTATTTAACGGATCAGTTATCGCTACTTTTGTTATAATAAGGAGCGGCTTTTTTTAGTCAACATTTAACCTTTATTTTTTATTAGTAGAAGAATCCAGATAATCCAAATAGATACAGTTATTGTTTCGTAATAGGCAAATATTTAATTGTGATTACGCGTGTTAGTATGAAAGATTAAAAAATTCAAAAATATCAGTGTAAGTTCAGATTGTATTATAATTGAATAGTAATCATAATCAATAAAACTTGAGATATAGAAATTTTTCAAAATACGATAGCGGAGTTTTGAAATTTTGACGCAACCCATTATTATAAATTGTTTATTGACTTTTTATAATTAGGCTACTCGTATGTCTACAATATGTTTTGAGTCAATAACAATTTAATTTGTACCTGGCTATCTGTCTACCTGTCTTCCTGTATCCTTGTTATCTGTCTAAATGTCTACTTGTCGACTTGTCCAGCTCTTCACCTATCTAGCAGTCTGTTTACCTGCCCACCAATGTACCTAACTGCCAGTTTAACACTTTACCAGTCTACCAGCCTGTGAATCTACAAATCTACCATTTTACCAGTTTGTCAATCTACCCACTTACTACTCTACAGAGTACCTATCTGCCTGTCTTCCAGTCTATGTATCTGCATGTTTACCAATTTAGGTATATATCTGTCTACAAGTCTATGTATCTACCTGTCTACCCGTTTATCTACCAGTATACCAGTCTACCTACCTTTATGTCTACCAGTCTACAAAGTACCGATTTACCAATCTACATGCAATTTTTTGGAATGTTCCGTTCGCTCAAAAACTGACTTACAATTTTCTGCCACCTGTTTACCTGCCTACTAACTTACCTAACTGACAATCTAAATTTACCTGTCTACCTTACTCTCACTTTACCAGTCTACCAGTCTGTGATTCTACAAATCCACTTTTCTACTGGTTCAATCTACCAATCAACCTGTTCACCATAAATAAATAAATAAATCTACCTATCTACCAATTTACCTGCAATTTTTCGAAATGCCACGTTCGCCCAAAAACTGACTTTCTGCACTTTTTGCTCTGTATCACCAAAACTGCTGGAAATGCCTTTCTCAAAAACTAAAACCAAATGCTTTTTGAATCATTCAAATTAGGTGTTCCAGAAGTCGTCGACAAAAGATTGTGTGCGAACACATACCTACATTAATTGTATCTACCTGTCTACAAATCTATCTACTTGTGTACCAGTCTACCTACCAATATGCCATTCCAATCTGCAATGTACCTATCTACCAATTTACGTGTAAATGCTCCGTTTGCTCAAAAACTGACTTACCATTTTGTGCACTTTTGCCCTGTATCTCCAAAACGGCTGGAACTACTTTCTCAAAAACCAAATCTTAATGTTTTTTGAATCATTCAAATCGAGTGTTCCTGAAATCGTTGAAAAAAGATCTACCCTACTAAATCTAAATCTAAAAGACCTACACCCGGTTTAACTACCTGTCCACATGTCTACTTGTGTACCAGTCTATCTACCTATCTGTCTACCAGCCTACAATGTACCTATTTACCAACCCACCTGCAAATTTTCAAATTGCTCCGTTGGCTCAAAAACTGATTTTCCATTTTTCGCACTTTCTTCCCCGTATCCCCAAAATGTCTGAAACTGCCTTTCTTAAAAACTCGAACCAAACGCTTTTTGAATCATTCAAATCGGGTGTTCTTAAAGTTATCGACTAAAGATTGTTTGCAAGGACACATCTATATCAATTTTATTAGGGTATGTCAAAATCTTCAGATTGCTTTAAAATTTTCATTATCGATTTTTTGCTATTAATATAACTATACGGAAAGGTAATAAAAGTATGACAATAAAAATTATAAATTGTAATAAAAAATACATAAAAATGTATGTCTATTCTTGGGCAACTAGTTGTCGAGCACTTTCTAAATAAACCTTCTTTTCCCTTTAACAAACGAGACAAAACTTGGATTTAATTAAACATTTAAAAGCCATCACCGCCCGAGTGATGAAATTACTGAATCCTGTTATTTGTAGTAAAACTCTCTCGGCCGTTAAAGTTTTTCAATTAATGATGAAAACTAAAACAGATCTTTCTCTCTGCTCTAAGTCGCCGTCTCAGTTTCTTGGCGTTTATTATTGTATGAAATCTCGGTTAGTACTTTTGTTCTAAGAGATAGTTTTGGCTAAGAGTTTCCTAAATGTTACTGAAGATGGAATGAATTTCAGAGAAAATCCACAAACGCAGTTCCCAACTCTAATTTCATAGGATTCTTCACAGACCACTTAACTCGTAAAAGCTAGTTTAATACATAGAATTTGCAGGACGGAACGGTTTGTCATTAAATTTTACGATTTTAAAACATTTTAAGATGCAATGCGACCTTTTTGTCATGCTTACTTGCGATTAGAGACAAGGACTAATTGGTGAAGGACGTAGGAAGTAATTCAAAATTGGATTTGGATACTTATGAAAAGTTTACTTAACTTAGGAGTCCATGCAAATGCAAAATTCAAGAAAGAGTACCGGAATATATATATATATATATATATATATATATATATATATATATTATGGCTGTATTTGTGATTGACCCAGTTCCGTAAAAGATATCTATTTATAAAAATAATAATAATAAATATAATTTTATCTATGAGAATATTAAGATATGACAAATTGTTACAACATATTAAGGACCACCCTAATATATATATACAGATATGTAGTATATTATGTACATTATTTGCATACCATCTGAGTATTATTAGTCATTTCTTATATGAAGCTTCATTTCAAATTACAACATGCATATCACTCATAAATATTATGGAATACTGGATATAATTCATATGTCATATACAATTTTTGTTTTACGTGACACAATGAATTTGATCAGTGAAACAACTGCTAATCAACATTTGCAAATCATTTGCATACCAAAATTTTTATAACGCACAAATTTATATTTTTACAATTTAATTTTCTTATTTTTTCTAATCTACAAATTAATTTAATTTTTTAAATAAAACAACGTTAATTTAAACAGTAGAAACTTTTTATAAATATCTGTACAAAGAAAACAAATTATGAAGTATTTATCGATTTTTAAAGGTAAGTGTCAATTTTTTTTGTTTTGCCCAATTTTTTGCAAATTATACAAATTTGAAAATTATTTAAATTTTACAGAACAAGTTTATATTACAATAAATTGAACTCATTAGAGGATTTTGTCAGTTTGATCTTCTACTGAACACAAATCTGCAGAACTCTTACTGGTCCACAAAACAAACTAAAGATCTAAAATCTTTTATAGCTGAGATTTATATTTTGCTTGCAAGAGTAATTCAATCTGCCAAAAGTTATAACAAAGAAGATGACGGTTTGCAGCAACTTCCAAATGCCAACAACGTTTGGTGGCGTCATCATATCGAAGTTCTCAGTGATGTTGGATATTTTAACATCACACGTTCTCTGTTTCGTAGGATTCACCAGATCCCGATGAATCTTCTAAAAAAAAATTGATCTCCAACTAGATGTCAAATTATCATGCTTTTTCATTCTATTGGCTCAAAGTACTCCTAGTGTCTGATTTGACATAATGTACGAATTTTCCAACCTTCCTGTATTGTTGTTGGATTGAGGTACCAGGATAATCTTAGGAAATGTTCTATTAGGGTTTTGTTATATTGTGTTACAGCTTCTTCCTAAGGTGTCATCCTGGTATTCTTGTTCAGGAGTTTTAAGCCAGCTGATAGAACCTCCACCTGAGAGCAAAGTTGAACAAGCGGTGAACGAGTTAATTGGCATGTCAGCTCTCGATGAAGATGAAAAAATAACTCTTCTAGGAAAAAGAATTGCGTGGTTCTCGTTACCACCTGAAATGTCAAAGGCCTTAATTCATGCATCTATTTTTAAATGTTTTGATCCGATACTTGCAATTAGTACAATGTATTCAGCTGATGGTGAAGCAGGATTATGCGATACAAGAGAAGATAATCGTTTTCTCAAAGCTCAGTTTGACAAATTCAGTCACCACGTAGCTGTGGTAAAAAATTATAATGATTGGAAAAATTGTAGAGAATCTTCCAGAATGAAATTTACTGAAAAGATTATGAAACAAGCTGAACAATTGCGAGAGCTTCATGCAGAGAATGTGTATGTTTGTGGAATTTTGAATACATCAGGTGATTATAAATTTCTGAGTTACACTCAGTTGAAAGGCGTAGATCTTTAATATCAGAGGCTTCTGTGCTATCACCTTTAGCTCTAATGCTGTTCAATGAATCGGGAATTGCATGCGATTTTGAGGACACGAATGAAAATCGTGCTCCAGATGAATTTCACAAAACAATTGCCATTGTAGATCATAAACGCCATAACGAAATGTGCAATTTTTGAGGGACTTTAGCGTCATTAGTCATCAAGTTATTAAACAAGATGAAGTATTGTACTTAAATCAATTCTTAGTTTATCATAATGTCTATGATCTTTATACGTATAATCAGGATAAAGTTATGTTTTATATTCTTGAATAAAGGATGGATTTAGTTTTAAGACGCGCCCTCTGCTTCGAAGGATGCATAATAAACCAACTAAATCCAGAAAAATGATCTTCGACCAGTTAAGTGAATTATAATGTTATTTCACCTTATTGACTATGTAGTTTAAAGTACTCCTAGTTTCCGGCTTGAAATAATGTAGGAATTCATCAACCGTCCTGGATCATTATGGAATTGAGGAAACAGGATAACCATTAGGAATAGTCTTTCAGGGTCTTGTTATATTGTGTTACAGCTTCTTCCTAAGGTGTCATGCTGGTATTCATGTTTTCATCCAGGCTGCTTGAAGTCGAATTTTTGGAAAATGTCGAAATAAACGTGTCAACTTTACATTGGATCTGGTCAACTATTGCATTGTATACTTATTTATAAATTAATGTAAAAAATCTTAAATTTTATAAATTATTGTGATAGAAAATTTTTGCTATGGATATATAAAATTATGAAAATTATGATCGGTTACAAACATCCTCTATTGTTTTTTTTCCTCTCACCAACGCCAACTCGCGTTGAAAAAAAAGAGAATATTTTGATTGATTTAATAAAAATTTAGAAAAAAATTATTTAAAATTTTATTTGCATATTTGTAAAACAAATCGTTGTAACAATTTCTGATATTTTAATATTCTCATAGATAAAATTATATTTATTATTTTTATAAATAGATATCTTTTACAAAACTGGATCAATGACTTGAAGGCACTGATCAATGATTTTTATGACATTACTGAATTTTCTCAATTTGATTTCAATAACTATTTTTTTCATAATTCTTATCCTTTATTTATGTAGTCTAACCATTTGATCGCCTGTACAACCATGTTTTTATTAGATATTTTATTAATTTGAATTTTTACGGTTTTAAATGACTATAACTTGCAACCTTGTGCAAGAATTTTGAGCTTGACTGGTGGTCTAATAGACTTTAATATGATGAACATTGTATTTAATGTTCGAATGCTTTTTTTCAGCTCTTTTTACAGAAGCGAAATGCGTCCAGCTACTTTGATTATTATAAAATTACTATCCTTTTTTAATTATGAATAAGCTTGACAAGAGCCTGAAATAATATCTATTATTATTGATTACGGCTTGCTTATAAATAAATAAATAAATATATTCAAAATGATTGGGTAATTTATTTAATATTTCAAAAGCTTCAGAATTTAACAAATTATCCAAATTTCTTACGAAATGCAAAAATTCAAACTTGAAATATGTCATCTTGCAAAAACTCCTAAATTCTTTAAAATAATTACAGTAGCTTTATGTCAACATAATTGAATTAATTGAATTAATTGAATAAACAATTCAACTTTAAAATAGTATAGGGAACTGAAATTTAACGTATTACTTTAAACCAAACATATCTTCTGGTATTAAGAAATAGAATATTTCCACATACGCAGGCTTTTTCAATTAATTCCTTTATTTATAAGAAATATTAGTCATGCTGAACTAATAAATTATACCATTATTTCATCAAAGTATTGATTTGAAAAGCTACACGTGTTCTCCTCAATAACTTCGTTATTTTCCAGCACATTAGGCATTTTCCACGTTTGTTTTCAAACGTTGGCATAGGCAAAAAAATTCCAGACACTCGCGGTCGAAAATATTTATTTTTTGTCTAAATAATTACATTGAATATGTTTTCAATCGTTCAATCTAGAGACACGTTTACATTTTTGAACGTGATTGCAAAATTCATCTCAATATCCTAAACACGATGTGATTATGGATTTGTAAATAAATTAACCTCGAGTGATTAAATAATCTATTATATACAGTTTGAATTGGTTCAAAGATTTTACATTTGGTTAGAGACGTAAAATGATTTAGCTTCAGCTTCTTTTGTAAGTCCCGAAGGAGAATTTTGTGTTTTCGCCCAAAGTAAAATGCACTTCAATTTTATGTTTTCTCGACGTTTTTTTTTTTTCATTTATTGGCTCTTGACATACATCATAAGGCCAGATGCCATTCATACAATTGTTTACTACAAATTCTTATTGAATAATTAATTAACTTATAAAATAATTTTAGTATTATTAATAAACTTAAATATATATTTATAAATTTTTAAATTATTATTAGCTACAAGTGTTTGTGCATTAGCCATTCTGAATCAAATGAGACCAAATTTGGGAAAAGTATGTGTACATGTGTGTGTGAGCCGAGTTTTAACTTTTCATTGACGTTTTCTCAAATCAACGACGATATCATAGTCTTCTAGATCATACTGAAATATTACGTCTCTACGACAAGTCGTTTAATTCTAAAAATTCGTCAAATTTGCAAAAATTAATGTTTTTTTGTGGCGTTTGTCAAAATTAGACTTTTCATCGACGTTTTCTCAAAAACGGCTGGACTGTTTTAAAAAATTTAGAAGCTATTCGATGTATCGCGTTGAGGACTATCGTTTCTCACATTTGTGCAACTATTGGCAACGAGTCGTTTCTTAGTGATTCAGAGAAAAGTGAAAATTTTTTGTTTTTTAGTATAAAATATGTTGCAACGTCAAAAAAACAATCGATTTATAAATAAATGTAGAATTAATTAATAAATTGTGTTGTGCTCAAATACAACATTATTATAAAAATAAAAATAAGTCTAATAAATCTCAACAATATAAAATAATTATAGTTATAATATATATATATATATATATATATATATATATAACTATATTAACTTCCTGTAGAGTAAGTTGTAGTAATAGCAAAAAAATCCAGAATGAAAATTTTTATATATCTGTACGTTTCAAGGGTTTCTGAACATTTTGGCATACCTTACAATTAGATGAAATGAATGTAAGTGTATTTATGTGTGTGTGGGTTCGGATACAAATTTCTGTTGGCAATTTTGAGAATATGATTCAACCGATTTGAAAGACTCAAATAACATTCGATTCCTATTAATAAGAGACGTGATTAGTTTTTGGAGAAGGCAGGTCCAGCCGTTTCGAAGATACGGGGCAAAACTGCCAGAAATGATAATTATGTTTTTAAGAGAACGGAGCGCCCGATTCAATATTTCAATCAATATTTTACATTTATTGACAAAACGAAGAACTGATTAAAGTTTTGAGAAGGCAGATCAAGCGGTTTCGGAGATCGAAAAAAAAGTAAAGAAAATGCCATTTGACGGTCAAAATTGATCATTAGACATATGCACATCAAATTATTAGATATTTTATAGTGATTTTAATAATGGGTATAAATTTTGTTAACATTTCTATGGGTTCCGTACCAATATTTATCCGTTAAACTGCGATGTGACGCTTACGCGCTTCGCTATTTCTTCTCCAAAACAACCACGCAGCACGATTGCTTTGAAAAAAAGTTTTCAAAAATATAAATTATAATTCTCAAAACATAAAAAAAACTAAAATATTACAGAAACGTCATTTTTTTTCAAAAATTTCATAATTCTCATTTTCTCAAAGTCTTAAAAAAAATTTTAAGATTTTTTAAAAAAAATAATTTTCGGTACGAGAAGTTCCAGCAATTCGCCTTAAAGCACGATGCCACACACCACTAGTTATATTTATAACAATTATAGAGAATATAATAAGTTCGCCTGTCTGTCGAAATTTTCCTCAACTCAGATGCCTATATGATAGTTGATTGCAAATAACTCTATTATTCCAGAGAAAATATTTGATCTCGGGCGAAATGATTCCCTAAAAATGATATAAACACGTGGCTTCTAAATTGTTAGTTTAGCTCTGAATAACATATAACATAGAATAACATATATACATATTAGTTTTGGGCTCTTAAGCCGCATTTAGACACAGTTGGCAAATGTTCCAAGCGAACGGGCGGATCTAGGTCAATGGCCAACTCGAGAAATGTTATCAAGAACCGCACGTTTGTGTTTACACAAAACAAGAGACCAATTTAATACTAACGGTTTTAGTTTTTTATATCACGTTTGATAAAAATAATACTCATGGAAAAATTGATGGAATCGGACTTACAAATATAGCAATCGATATTCAGTCGTTAGAAATGAAGTACTTGGACAGAGTCAGAGTAATACAATCAGGCTGACTAAACATCCTAGGAACTAGATCAAAATTATAACAGAAGATTTTAAAAAATTATCATGAGCTATTTTAAGTCTACTAATAAGTCACCCAAATTAATTAGAAAACTCCTTCAAAACAGATAACTATCCAAAAAGGTTGAAACGAAAAGCGCCACTGAATTTAAGCCATGAACTCTCCTGATAAAAAATTGAAATAACTTAGTCATTATTTATAAGAAATTATTTTATTAGTAAATAGTTAAAATTATGTAATTATCAATAAAATATTTTGAATATTATATCGAATGGGAAAACAACTATTGAGTTGTTATTCCAACATGCCCCTTTAGTATACAGTATCCCTTTACGGCCGGCAATTGTAAATTTCATAAATGTCCTTAACTGGACAGTTGTAAATAAAATAGAGAATAAAAAAAAAATTTAACTTCCCGTAGGGTAAGTTAATGTAATCGTCCAAAAATCGAAATTGAAAATTTTGCATATCTTCACATTTTAAAGGTTTCTGAACATTTTGGCATTTAGCAAAAATAGATGTGTGTGTATGTATGTATGTACAGATACAGTTTTTCGTCCGCCTTTTCAACCGATTTGAATGTATCAAAAAGCATTTGATTCTTATTGATAGAGAGATGCTAATCAGTTTTTGGTGAAGGCAGGTCCAGCCGTTTCAGAGAATCGAAGCAAAGAGTGCAGAAAATTGAACTCGAGTTTTTGAGAGAATGGAGCATCCGATTTGAATGATCCAAAAAACATTAAATTTTTAATGATGTGGAGAAGTGGTGGTTAGTTTTTGGCCAAGGCAGGTCCAGACGTTACGGAGATACGGAGCTAAATTAGCAGAAAATGGCGGTTCTGAGAAAACGAAGCATCCGATTTGAATGATTTAAAAATCATTCGAATGATTCAAAAATCTGCTTGTGTTCACGAAACGATTTCTTTTGGGATTTTTTTTAATTTTCCAAATTTTTTTTGTTGGAATATCAAAAATAATTTGGAATCTGATTTTAATTATAGCCGAAGTTCTAAGGCTCACTCGAATAAATAATTTTAACTTTGCAATTCAGTTTATGTAGACCTTAATAATGTCCTTTATTTTAAATCCAATTGATTAAGTTTTGTTAATTTACTTTTCTATAAAAATATATTAACGTCATCGTCTAACTCATAAGCTCTTATATTTTGTCTTTGAAATACGAATAATGGAAGTTACAGTATCTATAATAATATATTTCAAAGCATTTAATATTCCTCGAATATTCAATTACGGTACGGGAAGTTCCAGCAATTTGCCTTAAGGTACGATGCCATACACCACTAGTTATATTTTAACTTACCTTAGAGTGAATTATAGTAATAGCCAAAAAATCAAAATTAAAAAATTTTGTATATCTCTACGTTTCAAAGTCTTCTGAAGATTTTGGCATACATTAGAAAAAATGAATGTATGTGTGTGTGTGTGTATGTGCAAAAACAATTTTTGGTCGACAATTTCAAGAACACATATCAACCGATTTGAATGATTCAAAAAACATTCCTATTAATGAGAAAACTTGTTGATTAGTTTTTGGCCAAAGCAGGTACAGCCGTTTCGAAGATACGGGGCAAAAAGTGATAACTCAGTTTGTGATTGATATATACTTTTATATATTTCACTTGTCTTGACGAAATGAAAATTTGATGAAATCAAATGTAAAATGTAAAATTTGGCAATCAAAAATGATCATTAACATATGTGCATCAAATGATCAAATATGTTATGGAAATTTTAATAATAAGTGTGGGTTTTGATTACATTTCTATGGGTTTTGCAAGAATATGTATAATATTTAACCGTTTTTTACTGCGACACGGCGCTTACGCGCTTCATCAAATAAATTATCAATATTATCGATAACGATTTACAAAAGAACTCCCGAGCTGTTTTTACCCAAAAACTAATCAGACTTACACTAACATTTAAAAAATATTCAGCATAATTCGATTTGCTTACTTTCAAAAAAACTTGCTGAGAAACATACATTTTGATTTAAAACCTTTGTAATTTTTTTTTCGATTTTATATAAGTAATTGTCTATTGTGCCAATTAAGGCAACGATTGGAAAAGGCCAAACTTGATTGTTGCAAAATACTCACCTTGTTTATATTATGATGAATGAAATATGAATCAATAACTTTATGTTAATTTCAATTTTATGTAACATTTATGGACATAGAATTTTAGGTGTTTTAAAACAGCAGGAGTAAGAAACAGTTTTTGTTAAGCTATTTGATACATAAATAATAATTGCATTTAATAAATAATCTTACAATTTATGAGTTTAATTGATACTTGACAACTTATTGATGTATCTATTTAATACTACTTAGTATATATAGTATTATACATTTCATTTCCATTATGTCATTCAAACGTCGATCTAATATAAATTATATGTTTGTAGAATAATTTTGTAAAATTTAATATTTTTTTGTTATTTGAATTTATGTTCACAGATCAACCCTAATTCTATCCTAATTATATCCTAACATTAGGCAAAATATACTCATATACATACTGTCTTCATAATTATGTTATTTAAAACCCATAAATACTTAATCCAAATTTTTATGGAAAATTAATATATTAATAATAGTAAAATAAACAATACTATAATTACTGCCATTTTAATGCCCACATCAGAATAAAAATAAATAAATAAAAAAATAAATAAATAAAAAAATAAATAAATAAAAATATTTGTTATGTATATCTATTGCTGATATAAAGTTATTGTGAATACTTAAAATAAAAAAATATTTTATATGGTGATAATAAACTTTACAATGGTCGATACTTTTTCTCATATTGTTATTTAGCATGATCGAGCAAAGTTTTAGAGTATTACAAATAGAGCAAAATCATTAATTAAGATATGTTATAGGGCTATCAATTAAATTAACAAAGTATTACTTAAAAAGGGTCCACTATCATAACCTTAAATATAAAAAAAACATACAATTTTTAGTGATACTATTTTAAAGTACAAGGCAAAAGATGTGTAACCAGCTATCATCTTAATTCTTGCAACATTTGTATCAGAAGATAAACGGATATGTATCAATATTCATACCACAAGTATTTTTTTGTTGGTGATTTTTTTGGTTTTGAGCTCTTGTATTTAGTTTATGATACGTGTATATAATTTTTAGGTATACGATATTTAATTGTTTTGTAAGGGGTATTGTTATTTTTAAATTAGATTCAATAGTTTTATTTATACAGCCTTTATAAAAACTTACATGTTGGTGGGGTAAAAAGAACCAGCTGATCTTTTACTTTGGCAAAGGTATTAACAATAAGAAATCGCAAATTAAAAAGTAAATTGAGATAATAGAGGCAATTTGACAAGAAATAAATTAAATTAGTAGTTATTTCACCTCTGTTGATGAATATAGTTCGAAACACCAGATCTAGGTTATATACAATGAAATCTTTGTACAAAATGTTCCCATATGTATATTTCACATTGGTTTAATAATAGATATTATTTTGTAAAATCTGTTGAAAATTAAAAAAGACGTTGGATCTATTTGCCTGCTGGCTGTCCCTTCTTATCCCGCCCATGGGGCAAAAAAAAACGTAAGACAAATTTTAGAAAAATAGTAAAGTAACATATTTTTATAATTAGTAGTTAACTATAAACATGGTTAGATAGTTGTTTATTATGTGTTGTCAAGTAGTTTATTTAGTTTAGACAACATATTTACTGAAAGTCAAATTGAAACTTTGTGCCCCGCCCAACTTTACTATTTGCTTGAATAATTCAAATCCTGCTATAGATGCTATTGGATCAATAAATTATGATTAGTTCTAGTACAATAGGTACAAATAGCCATCCTTAACAAAAAGATAAAAAATTCAGATGTATCGGCAATTATTTTTAACTTCCCGTAGGGTAAGTTATTGTAATGGGCCAAAAATCGGAATTGAAAATTTTCACATTTCTCGACGTTTTGAAGGTTTCTGAACGTTTTGGCATACCTCAGAAAAAATAGATTTGTGTGTGTGTGTGTATGTATGTGTGGATACAAATTTCCAGTCACGTTTTAGGGCGCACGGATCAACCGATTTGAATGGTTCAAAAAACATCCGATTCCTATTGATAGGGAAAAGAGCTGATTAGTTGTTGGCAAAGGCAGGTCCAGCCGTTTCGGAGATACGGAGCAAAGAGTGCAGATAATAGAAATCGTATTTTTGAGAGAACGGAGTATCCGATTTGAATGATTTAAAAAACATTCAATTAGTAATGATTGGGAAAAGTGTTTATTAGTTTTTGGCAAAGGCAGGCCCAGCCATTTTGAAGATACGGAGCTAAATATGTGAAAAATTGCAGTTTTTGAGAGAACTAAGCGTCCGATTTAAATGATTCAAAGAACTTTCTGCTTGTCTTAACAAAATAATCGATTTTGGAAAAAAAAAATTATCTATTTAACTATATTTTTTTTTTTTTTTTTTTAGTTTTTTGTATAACGAAAATATTTATTTTTAATTCTGACTATAGTTCTAATATACTTTACAAATAATTTCAACTCTGCAATTCAGTTTATATAATATTTATAAATATTAGACAAAGTTACAATATTTATAATAATCTATTTAAAAACATTCAGTAATCCTCGAACATTTCGTTACGGTACGGGAAGTTTCAGCAATTTGCCTTAAGGCACGATGCCACCCACTCCAATAGTTAGAATTATAATCAAAAAATTTACGATCAAATGAAAATCGATTTACCTCTCACTAGATTTTCCCAATTCTCCTCATAAATCAATTTTGGTTGACATGTATGCAATAATGGAAGTATCAAATGGGTCGTCCATCAAGTTTCCAACTCCTGGTATAGATTTGTTTACCAATTCACGATAGTAAAACTATCAATATGCTAATTTTTATTCATTATTCAAATCACTGGCACCAGAGACAAAAAACAGTTAGGCCCTGAAGAGTTATGATATGTGATAGCGTGTATTCCACTTAATGATGTAGGCCCTATATCTTATAAAAATCGGAGAGTCGAAGTAATCTTTGTAAAAGACTATTATTGATACGTTAATCGCCACAATAATAGATAAATATTAAGTAATTTAAATTTTTTTAACCATGGTAACTTTATTAAATATATTTGTTAAAAATGTATTAAGGCCAATTCTACCTTAAAATAGACAAATGTTATGGCAAGGCTATGTTACGTAGCGGTTTTTCATATAAAGTGGTACTAAAAACTGTAAAAATGCTACGTGGTTGCTGTGCAGTCAGGCGTTTTAGATACCTAACCCAACCTAGAAAACGCACAATTGTCAAAAAATAATCTCATTATAAGTTCTTCTCTAAAAATAAGATCTTTGTGATGTGGCATAATAACATATGAGTGAAGCTACATTTTGTGTGTAATACGCTTGAAAGCACTGCTAATACATTGCATCTTGACAGTTTTTAGTACAATTTTTTATGCAAATTGCTACGTGACATAGCCTTGCCATAACATTGCTCTATTTTACGGCAGAATAAGCCCCTTAATGTATCAAACAATTAATTTTTTTGCCGAATTTTCTGGAAAAACACTATGCATCACACATATATATGACTAAGATGGTTCTATATTTATACTTTTTTTTCTCTGACTAATATGGCTCAAATAAAACCTTTTAGCGTCAGACACATGTGACTGACATGGCGATTAATGTCTTAAAAAAATTGATATCGTATTTCATATAAAATAGCTCTTACCAAAAATTTATTTAGGCAACCAATAAAATAATGATAATTTTTTGTTAAAAATTAATACTAGCTTTTTCTAAAGATTAACGAGTGCTAGTATAATAAATTAGAAATTTGAATTGGTGTTTGAAGATTTAAAATTTACATTATATAATTACTATAATTTCTGTTTTGTAAAATAATTAAAAATTTGTCATAGTATGATTATAATTATTTAATCTTGTTGAAATACAAGAACATTAAATTATATTATTGTGTATGTTGAGGTAGTCCTGAATATTATTTCTATATTATTATTAATTTATATATAAAGTGTGACATCAAATATATTTAATCTAAAAAGTCTTGAATAAAAGACACCATCAAAAATTATGTGAGGTTTCTTTATTCTTGAAAACTTGGGTCAATTGTGTTCCTAGAAATGTCATTCAAGGTTACGCTTCCAAAGTTTGAAGGAACAAAATTAATAAAAATTAATTACAATAACCGGAAAATGGTCATTATTTTAAGAAAGCTCTAGGTTGCACTTAAAAGTTCATAAATTTCGATCAAGGTAAAAAAAATTTTTTTTTTCGGGATAGGTGAGGTCAATACTATCACCCCGTGTCGGCTTGATGTTAAGTTCTGGGACAGCCTGTATATATTAACATTTTTCAATAAATCAAGCTGACAAGTAAAAATTGCATTTCAACGTTTAGTTTATATATCTTATTCAAAAATTCAATTAACATTTGAATATAAAATATATTTTGCACATTTTTGGTGATCCATAATTATCAAATCTGATTATATTTCTTAACATTTACATGGAAAAAATCATGAGTAAAGAAATCAAGGTAATCAATTTTATTTAAAACTATACAACAAGTATTTAATATTAATTATTTTAATTTACAAAATATTAAAATTTATATCGAGTTCTATTTATTAACACTAATAAACAAGTGCAAACGGTCTAATATAATATTAATGTCAATAATATTTAATGCTCTTAAGGTACAAAATTTATTATAGTAAAAAAATAGTGAAGTTAGAGACAATCCATAAATTTTAAGATATTATTTATATATTATTATTATTATTATTATTATTATAAAGTGTCACGGCTCAAGGATGTTCTAACGTATTTTCCACCGACTCTCCCACTATAGGCCCTATATCTAACTGATCAGATGTTTAAATAAAATACCTCGCGGCTATAAAATAATAAAGTGAAATAAGCTTTTTTATATTTTTGACTGGCGCCAACTTAAACTTTCGAATAGGTTCGTTGTTTTTGTGACCTATAATTTTTACCTAGATGAAGTTTCTGCTCTATGATTTACAGACATAAAATATAGTGACAAATAAAATGGTTTTGAATAATACTAGTTCTCTATGAGAATATTTCATACTTAAATGAATTATGTAATAAATAATGGTCGTTTATATATAGGGATTACGAAATTTCAACGCCTACAATGATTTTTTATTGAAATCTTAAGATAAGTAAGATTGTAGAGAGCACAAGAATTTAAGGACTGGTTGTTTGTACTCAATAAGTATTACTTAAGATTAGCATTTAGCCTTTATTGACACCTCAAGGAAAATTATGCTGTTGAAACAATAATTTGCGCTAAAAGTGCTATAATGATAAACTTTCTCCTTAAATGGGACTAAACATAATCAATTTATATGAGACGAGATATTGTATCAGTTCAACTTTTGTTCAAATTACGAACTTAATTGTAAATTTAATTTTACAAGTAAATTATCGTAATTTTGGAAAAATTATTAGAAGCTTTAGGAAAAATTCACACATTTTTTTAAAATAAATTTAAAATTCAAATATGTTTTTAAATAAATATGTAGATGGTAAAAAAACTATACAGATTTTCGCTCAAGTTTACAAATAGATTTTATTCCTGATTTTTTCATTCATGGTTTGATAGTTTTTTTTCTTAATTTTTTTGTTGCATATATTTTAATATTGCTTTTTTAAGACATATGCTGGTCTTTATGCATTTTAAGAGTTTATCTCCAATGAAATATGTTCTTTTATTATTTTTTGACATTTTATTTAAAATAGTATGGCCTTTTTTTAATCTTTGAGTAGGAGATTCCTCACTCAATTCTAAGATAGTTTTAATGTTGCTTAAATTATTAAGCTAGATACAAAACTGTTTTAGAAAATAAATATTTAACTTCAAAAACATTTTTAGTATTAATTTTCAAACAACCTTTATAAAAACGTATATTATTATGAGTAGTAAATAACTAATCTAAAAACATTTATTTGACTCACAAAAATATTGATTCCGTAAAGAAAACATTTAAAAATCTTATGTATTTTTGCATATATTTTTTACACATATATTTAAAATTCATATATGTATTCTTATAGTCATCTAGAAGGTAAATAACTACTAATATATTAAATTATAATCAGGATTCAAGATTTTATTTCTGATATTTTTTCAGAGTGCTTTGGCATTGCCAATAAATAGCCAAAAAGATGCAGAATTAATATTTGTTTTATTGAATATGTTATCTAATTTTTAAAAATTGACTATTGTAACGTATTTTTAATCAGGTGTTAATTTCTAAATAATCTTTGAGATTGTAGTAACAATAGCAAAATAGCTAAACTAAATTGATATGCTTTTCTAACGAACATGTTATTACAAAAGTTGTAAATTATTGTGTTGAATTATTCTTGTTTTTAATACATAAATTTCATTTTCTTCAGACGTAATATCTTTTACATATAAAAACATACATCACAAAATCATACATTTAAAAATAATAAATTTTGAATTAAACAGATGCTGTGTTTTCTGTGCACAATATAGAGTAATGAAAATGTTATATCGAAATTTTGTCAAAAAATAAATAAAAAATATAAATAATGAATTTTAAGCTAACCTATACATATTTGAAATATAATATAATCTATACATATTTGAAATATCTGCATAGATCCTTTTTTTCCTAACATTATAATAAGGAAAGTTCAAGAAGATGTCCTATTATATAAACTATAATGTGCTATTATATATTATTTTTCATTGACTGTATTTTGAGCAATTAATTATAATAAAAAATTTGAATTGTTATTTATTAGGATAAAATATTGAACTATAGCTTATTAATTTAAAAAGGAATGCATAAATTTTCATATGAGATAGATAAAGGTTCAGCAAATTTAATGGTAAGTAAAAGAAATTTAGTATATAAACTTCTGATATATATATATATATATATATATATATATATATAAATATATATATATTACTTTCTTTCAGTATCACTTATTTAAAGCCATAAATCATCTTCACAATAAAATTTTAATAGATTGAAATAAAGAAGTCGCGATTATAAATTATTTCTAGAATTTTACATAGAAAGTAAAATCTATATAAAATAGTTTTATGCGACATAAAATTTCGAAATCCAAGAAAGGCAATAAATAGTCATTAAATACTTATATAAGAGAATATATTTTATAGCAATGCTACAGTAAAATCATTACGATAAATCATTGAAACTCTTTGTTTCGTAGCTACAGTTGAAGAATTTCATACAAATAAACTGAAATACAGAAATATTAATTGTTTAAGAACTAGATTTTTGCACATTCAAGACTTCTTTTAGAATAATTGGATTAAAAAATACATTTAACTTAATAATTTAATATGAGACATGATGATAAAAATGAAGCATGAAGAACTTGAAGTATAGCCTTTATAGATTTTTTGCCAAACTTAAAGACAATCAATTTTGCATTTCGATTGACCAGAAGATTATAATGAAAACATGAATAAAATGTTTAATCAAATCATTATGACATATTTAAAGATACCCATAGATGACAATTTATTTACAGTTTTGTAGAAAACGAAAGAATTTACTTAATGATAAACGTCTAGTCCAGAATGAATTAGCAGTGGTGATTTTGTTGAGTCTTTGCTAATGCCACAAACAGAGATCAAACCATGAAAGTGAATGCTTAAATTTGTCATCAAAAATGTTCATATATATATATATATATATATATATATATATATATATATATATATATATATATGCATTTGATTTATTATTTTCATTATAATTATTTATGGGAGGCATGGTAAAATATTGTTCTGATTCAGGCATTTTTCTTTAAATTAAGATTTGTACTATGATGTAACTTTAAAATGTTTATATATCTATACCGATTTCATTGTTGTTATCGGTACGTATACAACGTTGACGCCGGTACGCATACAACGGCAGATCTCTATTCACATACGCGACGACTAATCACAATCGACCCGTATAGAAATGATATCATTGAAAGCCATTTACGAATCATTGGCACTCGATTTTTATTTTATCTTATCTGCCGTAACGCACTTCCGTTGCATTTGTACGGATTTACACCCTAGTCGCGCCTAAAGAAATTTTACTTCAATAAAAATGACTAGCAATAAAAAACATACTTTCGTTACAAAATTTCCAATGAAGTCGTAGCGAAGTCGCCCGATTCAAAGCAATGGCCGGTTATACATCTTTTGCCCCCTACTTTCAAATATTATTGTTAAAAAATTTCTAAGTTACTTGTTTTTAAGACAATAGTGGTGCACATTGCTCTTCTCTACATTTGACATATCATTTTACATATAATGAATAATATGTAGGGAGAAAGATTGAACTAAACAACCGTGCTCAAAATGAAAATGACTAACAACAAAACAAACATATACTTTCGTTACAAAATAACAATGTAGTCGTAGCAAATTCGCCCCATTCAAGGCAATATCTGGTTATACATAATTTTCCCTCTACTTTAAAATATTGTTGTTAAAAAATTCTTAAGTTACTTGTTTTTGAGACAATGGTGGTGCACATTGCTCTACTCTACATTTGACATACCATTTTACATATAATGAATAGTATATAAGTAGAAAGATTGTAATCAAATCATCGACCACCCTTAAGATCTATAAATCGCATTAACCAAATTTAATTCCAAATAAATGACTTTAAACTACATATTTAATACAACTGCCCCATCCAAAAATATCGAATGATTTCATTTAGTAATCGGACGTAGTTCTAAGTTCTATGATGCAGAATCGAAACCACTTAACGGATCAATCTCGAAAAATAAATCCCCGAATCAGCGGGATAGATCTGATTTATTATGATTTATAACGACGTTCCCGAAAACCCTATTGTGAGTTACATAATGCGTATAAATCAAAAATAATTCATTTAGAATTTATGAAAACAATTTGCATTTTGCACCCCCTTGCGAACGCAACTGCTCGTAAATATTGTTCTAGATGCCAGAATTAAAAATAACCAAAGAAGAGATTAAACTGTTTTGCATGCTTCTTGTACGGGCTAGTGTAGGATTTGGTCATTTTGTAAAAGATTTTTTTAAATTGATTTTTTTTTTTTAATTTCTATCACGAAACAACAAGAAACATTGTATAAAATTGTATCAAAATACAATAAAACTAGTGGTGCCTTAAGGCAAATTCTGGAACTTTTTGTTATGCAATTTTAAATTTTTAAAAGCTTTAAAATTTCATGCAAATTTTAAAAAGATTTTTTTTTAGAATTTTGATAGCTTTGAAAAAAAACGTCTTTTTAGAAAATTGTGAGATTTTTACTTTCTTGAAAATTCACAATAACAAAATAAAACTAGTAGGGCGCATGGCATCGTGCCTTAAGGCAAATTGCTGGAACTTCCCGTACCAAAAAAAAATTTTCTTTTTAAGATTAACATTTTTGAAAAATATTTACTCTGAAAAATTAGATTTTTGAGAAACTATAAATTTTTGACAAAAATTTACTTTTTTTTAAAAAAAAAAGGGCTTTTTGAAGAAAAGTGTATATTGAAATAATTTGGAAATTCTGATTTTTTTTTAAAGCAATCGTACTGCTGTAACTGCATAAAGACGAAATATCAAAGCGAGTAAGCGCCGCGCCGCCGTCTAACGCATAAGCATTTGTACGGAACTCATAGGAATGTAAACAAAATTTATACAAATGTATAAAATCTCTATAAAATGTAAACAAAATTTATACTTATTGTTAAAATCTCTATAAAATATCTGATAATTTGATGTGCATATGTAAATGCAAATCTAAAGCTATTAAAAGCTTTAAAATTTCGTGAAAATTTAAAAAAAAAAATTAAATTTTTATAAATATTTTTACTTTCTTAAAAATTTTGAAAATTTTGAAACTTTTAAAAAAAATCCACTATCTTGAAAATTTTGAAACCCAAATGGGTTGGTTCATATACACTTTCAAAAAAGTCAAGGAAATTTGTTTGAACTATTATTTAAGTAAATAAGCTACTAGATCGTTCAAAAACTAATCAGCACATGATTAGTTACAAATATTCCAAAAAATGTTTTAGTAAATTATGCTAACAATAATATAAGTCCACAAAATAAAAAAGTTGTCTGTATTGCACATATGCTTACCAATTTAGTTCTTATTGAATCTAAAGTTAGAATTAAGGGTCAAACAGCAAAAACTTGAAAAAAAAAGCTACAAAACGACAGTGTCTTCTAGTAATCCTTCTGCATAATAATCACAAAATAATATAATTTCTGTCGTTTTATGGGCCTTTTAAATAAATATTGAGTTTCTAAACTATTGAGATTTTTCAGCAATTCAGCAGTTTTCAAACATATTTCCACCCCATTGCAACTGGATGTTTGCGATTTGAATATCTGAAAATGTGTTGGCAAAATACTGCTGTATCCTTATTAAATAAAAATGTTCTTACACCAACCCCTACTCTATTATTTCCGGGGTATAATTAATTTGGCCCGAAAGACGCCATTTTCGGTGATCGTTATCTGGGGCGGTGATTATGAATATTTTTTCTTTCTACATTGCATATTATTCTCCTTAAAATCTTAATCAATTTATTTAATTCACGCCTTTCAGCTTTTTTTATGAATTATTCTAACACATTTTCTTGTTTGATTAAAATGATTATTGGACAGAACTCTTAAAATCTTATTTCATTCTGGAAATTGTAATTTTTTGGAATTGATGGACGGTATGGACAAGAATAAAATAAATTAAAAGAAGTATAACACAATTATGTAGATGTAGATGTTGGTAATTACCAACATATGATAATGATTAAAATTATTTTTTTATTTACAAAATACTATGAACATACATTAAAACCACTTTTTATAAATACTAATTCTTACATGACATTTACTAAACTATTTGTATATATCTTTTTTCAATGACTATGTTAATTTTTAATAATATCAAGTATTAATATAATTCAAAAATAAAAATATTAACTCATATACTTAAAGACGTATAAAATTATAATTTAATCTGAACATTCAGCCTATTCGGTGTTCCTAATTTTTTGCAATTTTGTTAAAAAGACTTCTAATGTAGTTTGCATTTTTTGAAAAAGTAAATTAGGTGTCTACAAAATACCGTCTTGCTTTAAAACTCCTGCCTTGGAACACTTGTACTATTTTCATCAAATTGATCCAAAATATTAGTCATAGTAATCAAAGATCTATTTGCACACAATGAAAGTTATTTTTACCCTTCTTCAAAATTACTACTGATGGTATTATCATTTTTTCTCAAGCCGAAACGGGGTGAGTTCAAAAAATATTATAACACGTTATTTGACAAATTATGAGTTTTCAAGTGCAACCTAGAGCTTATGCAACTATGACCATTTTTTTGGTTATTGTTGTTAATTTTGATTACTTTAAAAAAATATAGTAAAGTGTTGTCAAATTTCATCAAAAGTTGGTGCATTTAATCAGGATTGTGAAATGGTAAAATACTTGATAATTTTGTTGTTGCAAAATTTCGAAAAAAATAATAACTTGAAAATTACATGATTTTTGCTAGTAAATTTTACTCACAATAAAAGAGCGTCAATTAATCACGTGCGCAATTTCTAAGGATTTTTGATTTACTAACTTCCTGTAGGAAAATTTATAGTAATCGCAAAAAAAATCGAATTTGAAATTTTTTATATATCTTTACGTTTCAGAGGTTTTTGAACATTTTGGCATACCTTAGAAAAAATGGATGTATGTGTGTATGTGCGTGTGTGTATGTGCGTGTGTGTATGTGCGTGTGTGTATGTGCGTGTGTGTATGTGTGTGCGGATACAAATTTTCGTCGACGATTTCGGGAACACGGATAAAGCAATTTGAATAATTCGATTCGTATTGATAATTGATTAAAATCATTCGATTCGTATTGATAAGGAGACGTGTTGATTAGTTTTTGGCAAAGGCAGGTCTAGCCGTTCCGAAGATATGAGGCAAAAAGTTCCAAAAACGGTAACTCAGTTTTTAAGAAAACGGAACGTCCGATTTGAATAATTCAGAAAACATTTTACTTGTATTAACAAGATGAAAAACTGATCAAATTTTCATGAAGGCAGGTCTAGCGGTTTCGGAGATCTAGTAAAAAAAAAGCAAAAAAAAATGCCATCTGGCGGCAAAAATGATCATTAGACATATGCACATCAAATTATCAGATATTTTATAAAGATTTTAACAATGAGTATAAATTTTGTTTGAATTCCTATGGGTTCCGTATCAATGCTAATCCGTTAGACGGCGGCGCGGTGCTTACGCGCTTCGATATTTTGTCTCTATGCAGTTAAAGCAGTACGATTGCTTTGAAAAAAAGTTCAGAATTTCCAAAATATTTCAAAATACACTTTTCTTCAAAAAGTCTTTATTTTTTTAAAAAAAAAGTAAATTTTTGTCAAAAATTTATAGTTTCTCAAATATCTATTTTTCTCAGAATAAATTTTTTTCAAAAATGTTTATGTTTTTAAAAAAAATTTTTGGTACGGAAAGTTTCAACAATTTGCCTTAAGGCACGATGCCATGCGCCCCACTAGTTTTAAATTGAGGTAAAAAAATACGCGTGATATCTTACTACACCCTCCCACCCCGACGTAATATTTAGTGATTTTTTGTTAACCCCCCATCCCCCTTTAAGGCTCTCGTAATAAATGTAAGCCCCCTAAGTTCATGTGTTTGTTATACGCGCGAGAGAGAAAAAATTTAACTGAATATGAGCGAAATGCGTTGGCCTATATCCTCTGACGTTGAGATTTTGGACACCTTGTATATATACCGTTGGAAAATGATTTTCAAAAATGTCGGTCTACTGACGACGTCAGTAGTATTCTCTAAGCATTTAATCATTATTTCGAAACTATGATCCCTCGGCCCTGCGGTAGTAACCTTTATCCCTGGTGTATGTATGTGGGTTCGGAATTAATCCGTTTTGCTCTCGCTATGCTATTCTCGTATATTTTCCTCTTGTGTAATATATAATATCAAATAAAATGAAAAGTTTTACGGCAGTTTTTCACAACTAGAATAACTACACACGCAGACACGCGAAGAAGAAAAACATTTGAAATAAGTAAACTCGTTTCGAAAGAATATAGCAATGCTACCAACTACCAACTTTTCCCAAATAGGAAAAACAGTAGTGAAATATTGCCAGTTTTTGTTCTGGGCGAACAATGGATGGTAATATTAATATAGACGCCGACGTGAAATATTTTATTTTGTTTTGTATCGTTGTGACTAAAATCGTGGAGAATACAGGACTTTGCTGAAAGAAACCATTATTTTCAAAGCGTTATAAAAAATAGACGAACGGTGAATTCAGCTCGAACACTGAGAAATTCCAAGGAATATTGCTACAAATATTATTCGATGTGAATATAAAATCTTCACCTAATATATATATATAAATATATTAGGGCGGTCCTCAATATAGATTTTTTCGGATTTCTTTGCTCCCATGGGCTCAAATGCTTCCAAATCGTTAAAAAAAATTTGGAAAATTTCATAGTCCGCACTCCTAACAAAATTTTTTATGGAAATAACACGGCTAAAATTTCATTTGTTATCACTTAGCGACAAGTGAATCACATTTTGAGAATAACATAGCATCTGCTAATTTGGTAATAAATAAAAAAATTACAACAAAAATTTGATATATATTATAAAATGAGTATTCATTTAGAAAGAAGAATCAAGAAACTTTGATTCGATCGAAGCGGAGTAAATTATTTTCCTTTTTTTCCAACGCGAGTTGACGTTGGTTTCAATGAGAGGATAAAAACAATAGGATGTTTGTAACCGATTATATTTTTCAGAATTTTACATATTTATAGCAAAAGTTTTCTTTCACAATAATTTATAAAATTTAATATTTCTTACATTAATTTATAAATAAGTATACAATGGAATAGTTGACCAGATCCAAGGTGAAGTTCACAAGTTTATAGTTTTCCAAAAATTTGCCTTCCCAGCAGCCTGGATGATAACAAGAATACCAGGATGACACCTTAGGAAGAAGCTGTAACATAATATAACAAGACCCTGGAAGATCATTCCTTAAGGTTATCCTGTTTTCTCAATTCCATAACGATCCAGGACGGTTGAAGAATAACTACATTATCTGAAGTCGGAAACTAGGAGTACTTTGAACTACTCAGTCAATAAGGTGAAGTAACATTATAATTCACTTAACTGGTCGAAAATCATTTTTTTGGAGATTTATTGGATTCAGATGCATCCTACGAAGCAGAAGACGCATCTTAAAACTAAAACTATCCTTTATTGAAGAATATAAAACATAATTTTATCCTTCATATATGTATAAAGATCACAGACTTCATGATGAACTAAGAATTGATTTAACTACAATACTTCATCTTGTTTAATAACTTGATCATTAATGACACTAAATTATCCGTAAAATTGCACATTCCGTTATGGCGTTCATGATCAAAATCTGCTTTTCTTCGATTTATGATAAAATACTGTAAAGTGTCAAATATTGTGAGACGTAGTTTGACCAGATCTTCAATTTGCTCATCATGAAATTTAAATTTGACATCATGATCTACAATGGTAATTGTTTTGTGACATTCACCTAAAGCACGATTTTGATTCGTGTCCTCAAAATCGCATGCAATTCCCGATTCATTGAACAGCATTAGAGCTAAAGGTGATAGCACAGAAGCCTCTGATATTAAAGATCTACGCCTTTCAACTGAGTGAAACTCAGAAATGTAACACAAGAATGGTGAAGGAAAGCTTATACGATCATATAGCACACTCGGGCTGGTAATTTGCAGAATTTGTTGAGATACATTAGAGAAATGTGAAGATCTTTTAGGTAATCCTTTTACAATATTATGAGTACGACATTCACATATTGAAGCGACACCACTAAATAATATTGCTTTCATCAACTCATCATTATTAGCAAATTCATTGCATTCGGAGTTTTCTAATTTATAATCATCTGATTTATTCAAAAATCCGAAAGCCAGCAAACATTCTCTGCATGAAGCTCTCGTATTTGTTCAGCTTGTTTCATATTTTTTTCATTAAATTTCATGCTGGAAGATTCTCTACAATTTTTGTAATTATTATAAATTTTACCACAGCTACGTGGTGACTGAATTTGTCAAACTGAGCTTTGAGAAAACGATTATCTTCTCTTGTATCGCATAATCCTGCTTCACCATCAGCTGAATACATTGTAAAAATTGTGAGTATCGGATCAAAACATGTAAAATTAGAGGCATGAATTAAGGCCTTTGACAATTCAGGTGGTAATGAGAACCACACAATTCTTTTTCCTAGAGGAGTTATTTTTTCATCTTCATCGAGAGCTGACATGCCAATTAACTCATTCTTCGCCTGTTCAATTCTGCCGTCGGGTGGAGGTTCTATCAGCTGAATTAAAACCTCTTGGGCTGTTTGACCATAATGATAGGTCTTGCTATCCAAAATAAGTTTCTGCAGGGGCATTCTGAAGATTTCTGGAAGTGTATGCGGATCTAGCGCATCATATCGCTTCTTTGTAAATAGATGAAAGCTTTCACCAGATTTGACGCGACCAGCGCGACTCTGGCGCTGTTTTACACTAGTCTGGGAAATACATTGTATTCCCAAACTTTAAAATATCCAACATCACTGCGAACTTCGATATGATGACGCAACCAAACGTTGTTGACATTTGGATGTTGCAGCAAATCTTCTACCTTTCATCTACTTTTAAAAGCCACATATGGGCAAAATATTTTAGATCTTCTCTTGCGTGTTTTGTAGATCAGTAAGAGTCCTGCAGATTCGCGTTTAGTAGAAGATCGAACTGACAAAATCCTCTAATGAGTTCAATTTTTTGTGATAAACTTGTTCTGTAAAACATATATTTATTTATAATTTATATTTATATAATTTGCAAAAATTTGAGCAAAACAAAAAAATTGACCTACAAAAATCGATAAATATTTTATAATATTTTCTATTGTACAAATAATTATAAAATGTTTCTATTGTTTATTAACTTTGTTTTATTAAAAAAACTGAAATAATTTGTATATTAGAAAAAATTAAAAAATTAAATTGTAAAAATTTGTGCGTTATTAAAATGTTGGTATGCAAATGATTTACAAATGTTGATTAGCAGTTGTTACACTGATTAAATTCATTGTGTCACGTAAAACAAAAATTGTATATGACATATGAATTATATCCAGAATTTCATATCGAAAATGACTAATAATAATCAGATGGTATGCAAATAATGTACTTAATGTATTACATGTATGTATGTATATATATATATATATATATATATATATATATATAGATGTTACCAAATTTCCTTGCTGCCTAAGCCACTAATGCTTCCAAAATGATAAAAAAAAATCTCAAGTTAGTCCACACTCCAACGTGCAACCTTCAAATCTACAATCAATTTTTACAAAAAACAGCATTAAACACAAATATTATATATATATATATATATATATATATATATATATATATTAGCGTGGTCCTTAATATAGATGTTACCGAATTTCCTTGCTGCCTAAGCCACTAATGCTTCCAAAATGATAAAAAAAAATCTCAAGTTAGTCCACACTCCAACGTGCAACCTTCAAATCTACAATCAATTTTTACAAAAAACAGCATTAAACACATATATATATATATATATATATATATATATATATATTAGCGTGGTCCTTAATATAGATGTTACCGAATTTCCTTGCTGCCTAAGCCACTAATGCTTCCAAAATGATAAAAAAAAATCTCAAGTAAGTCCACACTCCAACCTGCAACCTTCAAATCTGCAATGATTTTTTACAAAAAACAGCATTAAATACAACAAACTGAAACTTATATTATAAGGACCTTATTCTAAATCTCACCAACAAGTCGCCTTCTGATCTTGAATTTCAATATATTGGCATATGAAAAAAATTCCAAAGGTTCTAGAATTTTTCACACACGAAAATCTTTAAGACAAAAAATAGTATAATGCTCGGCTGCAACATCCATAAAGTGTGAACAACCTTTGGTTGCGTCATCGTATCGAAGGTCGCAGTGATGTTGGATATTTTGAAGTTTGGGAATACAATGTATTTCCCAGACTAGTGTAAAACAGCGCCAGAGTCGCGCTGGTCGCGTCAAATCTGGTGAAAGCTTTCATCTATTTACAAAGAAGCGATATGATGCGCTAGATCCGCATACACTTCCAGAAATCTTCAGAATGCCCCTGCAGAAACTTATTTTGGATAGCAAGACCTATCATTATGGTCAAACAGCCCAAGAGGTTTTAATTCAGCTGATAGAACCTCCACCCGACGGCAGAATTGAACAGGCGAAGAATGAGTTAATTGGCATGTCAGCTCTCGATGAAGATGAAAAAATAACTCCTCTAGGAAAAAGAATTGTGTGGTTCTCATTACCACCTGAATTGTCAAAGGCCTTAATTCATGCCTCTAATTTTACATGTTTTGATCCGATACTCACAATTTTTACAATGTATTCAGCTGATGGTGAAGCAGGATTATGCGATACAAGAGAAGATAATCGTTTTCTCAAAGCTCAGTTTGACAAATTCAGTCACCACGTAGCTGTGGTAAAATTTATAATAATTACAAAAATTGTAGAGAATCTTCCAGCATGAAATTTAATGAAAAAAATATGAAACAAGCTGAACAAATACGAGAGCTTCATGCAGAGAATGTTTGCTGGCTTTCGGATTTTTGAATAAATCAGATGATTATAAATTAGAAAACTCCGAATGCAATGAATTTGCTAATAATGATGAGTTGATGAAAGCAATATTATTTAGTGGTGTCGCTTCAATATGTGAATGTCGTACTCATAATATTGTAAAAGGATTACCTAAAAGATCTTCACATTTCTCTAATGTATCTCAACAAATTCTGCAAATTACCAGCCCGAGTGTGCTATATGATCGTATAAGCTTTCCTTCACCATTCTTGTGTTACATTTCTGAGTTTCACTCAGTTGAAAGGCGTAGATCTTTAATATCAGAGGCTTCTGTGCTATCACCTTTAGCTCTAATGCTGTTCAATGAATCGGGAATTGCATGCGATTTTGAGGACACGAATCAAAATCGTGCTTTAGGTGAATGTCACAAAACAATTACCATTGTAGATCATGATGTCAAATTTAAATTTCATGATGAGCAAATTGAAGATCTGGTCAAACTACGTCTCACAATATTTGACACTTTACAGTATTTTATCATAAATCGAAGAAAAGCAGATTTTGATCATGAACGCCATAACGGAATGTGCAATTTTACGGATAATTTAGTGTCATTAATGATCAAGTTATTAAACAAGATGAAGTTTTGTAGATAAATCAATTCTTAGATCATCATGAAGTCTGTGATCTTTATACATATATGAAGGATAAAGTTATGTTTTATATTCTTCAATAAAGGATAGATTTAGTTTTAAGACGCGCCCTCTGCTTCGTAGGATGAATCTGAACCCAATAAATCTCCAAAGAAATGATCTTCGACCAGTTAAGTAAATTATAATGTTACTTCACCTTATTGACTAAGTTGTTCAAAGTAGTCCTAGTTTCCGACTTGAGATAATGCAGGAATTCTTCAACCGTCCTGGATCGTTATGGAATTAAGGAAACAGGATAACCTTAAGGAATGTTCTTCCAGGGTCTTGTTATATTGTGTTACAGCTTTTTCCTAAAGTGTCATCCTGGTATACTTGTTTTCATCCAGGCTGCTTAGAATTAGAATTTTTGGAAAACTATAAACGTGTCAACTACACCTTCAATCTGGTCAACTATTCCATTATATACTTGTTTATAAATTAATGTAAAAAATATTAAACTTTATAAATTATTGTGATAGAAAACTTTTGCTATAAATTTGTAAAATTCTAAAAAATATGATCGGATACAAACGCACTCTCTATTGTTTTTATCCTCTCACCAAAACCAACGCCAACTTGCGATGGAAAAAAAACAAAATATTTTGATTGATTTAATGAAAATTTAGAAAACAAAATTCAATATACTATTTGTATATTTGTAAAGCAAACCATTCTAGCAATTTCTGATATTTTGATATTCTCAGAGATAAAATTAAAATTACATTTTTTCTTAAATAGAAATTTTTTACGGAACTGGATCAATCACACATACATCTATATATATATATATATATATATATATATATATATATATATATATAAGGAAATGAAATGCGAAACCTGATTGAAATTATCAATCATTCGTCGTGATAACACCAAAAAAAATGAGGAACACGCGCGGCCGGTATCAAAATCAATAATAATTTTTATATCAGAATTCTGTTTGTCGTATATTTCATACGTGCGTCACATCGTGATATTTCTATATCTGCTTTAAATGGTTTATCATCGGAGAAGACTATTTTTATGTAATTTATTTTTCTGTTTGTCCGAAGAAAGCCATGCGCCAAATTTCGAGACACGATAAGATAAAATTATTAACACATTTACGGTTATCTAACGAAATTAGATTTCTTGAACTCGACATATGTTTTTGTATTATATCATGGGATCATTTAAAAACAACTATCTAATAAACGAACTGTTTGCAGTCCTGGGTTAATTTTATGATTTTTCGATGTTTCAAGTCATGCTGAAGAGTTTGACACCAAAATTAAAACAGTATGTATGTCTAAGTCTAGTATAAACCTAGATTTAACTAACCTTTTATTGATGTTTTTTCAAAAGCAGTTTTTACAATTAGCATATAAAAGGTTTTCAAAAAAATTAATAAACCTATTTTGGGAAATCAAATTAGTTGTACAATTTTATCATAAATAATTGGCAGTTTTTTTGACCATTTAAAATAAAACTCTACAAAGCAAAACCAGCCTCAATTATTATAGACCTACAAAAACAGGTTTAATTACAACATTCATTAAAGTTTGAAATGATGAGTCCATTTCAAACCATGTAAATTCCCTTATATTTTTATATTGCTGAGATCATCGTTGAGGTCCACATTAAATAAATTTTTAGAAAACCAAGAAAAATGCTAAATTAAAATTAATTAGAACAATTACACTTATAATAAGTATATGATTAGACATATTAATTGAAAATAACTTTAATCAGGTTTTAGCATATAAGAGTTTTTTTTTTCAACAAAAACCATGAACCGATTTTGAGAATTAGAATCGGTTGTACCATCTTATCGTAAATAATTGGCAGTTTTTTGGCCATTTAAAATAAAACTCTACAAAGCAAAGCCCTCTGTTATCCTAAATTATCCTAAATTATTATAGAACTACAAAAACAAGTTTAATTACAACATTCATTAAAGTTTGAAATAATGAGTCCATTTCAAACCATGTAAATTCCCTTATATTTTTATTTTGCTGAGATCATCGTTGAGGTCCACATTAAATAAATTTTTAGAAAACCAAGAAAAATGCTAAATTAAAATTAATTAGAACAATTACACTTATAATAAGTATATGATTAGACATATTAATTGAAAATCACTTTAATCAGGTTTTAGCATATAAGAGTTTTTTTTTTTCAACAAAAATCATGAACCGATTTTGAGAATTAGAATCGGTTGTACCATCTTATCGTAAAAATTGGCAGTTTTTTGGCCATTTAAAATAAAACTCTACAAAGCAAAGCCATCCTAAATTATTATAGAACTACAAAAATAGGTTTAATTACAATATTCTATAAAGTTTGAAATAAGTGGTCCATTTGGAACCATGTAAATTCCCTTATATTTTTTTTTTTGCTCAGACAATCGTTGAGGTCCACATTAAATACATTTTCAGAAAACCAAGAAAAATGCTAAATTAAATTTAATGAATACAATTACACTTATAATAAGTATATAATTAGAAATATCATTTCAAAATCACTTTAATCAGGTTTTAGCATATAAGAGTAAAATTTGTTTTTTTCAACAAAATTCGCAAACCGATTTTGGGAAATAAAATTGGTCATACCTTCATACCATCTTATCGTAACTAATTAATTATTTTTTGGGCGATTTAAAATGAAACTCTACTAATGGTAAAATCATCCTAAATTATCCAGGCCTACTAAAATAAATTTAATTAAAAAAAATCATTAAAGGTTAGAATAATGAGCCTATTTAGAACGATGTAAATTTCCTTATATATTTTTTGCTTAGATCATCAAAATCACTTTAATCAGGTTCTAGCATATAAGATTAATTTTGTTTTCATCAAAATTTTTGAACCGATTTTGGGAAATAAAATTGGTCATACCCTAATACCATCTTATTGTAACTAATTGGTTATTTTTTTGGCGATTTGAAATCAAACTATACATCGTAAAATTATCCTAAATTATCCAGGCCTACTAAAATAAATTTAATTAAAAAAAATCATTAAAAGTTGGAATAATGAACCTATTTGGAACGATGTAAATTCCTTTATATATTTTTTTTGCTTAGATCATCGTCGAGGTTCATATTAAATAAATTTTCAGAAAACGAGAAATGCTAAATTAAATTTAATGAATACAATAAGATTTATAGTAAGTATGCAATTAGAAATATTAATTGGAAATCACTTTAATCAGGTTCTAGCATATAAGAGTAATTTTTTTTTTCAAAAAATTTATAAACCGATTTTGGAAATTCGAATCGGTCGTACCATCTTGTCTTAACCTACTGATTATTTTTTTGGAGATTTGAAACCAAACTCTAAATGGTAAAATCATCCTCAATTATCTAGACTTACTATAACAAGTTGAATTATAAAATTCATTAAAGTTTGGAATAATGGGTCTATTTGAAACTATGTTTTTCTGTTGTTTTTTGCAGATCATCTTTGACGTCAACACTTAAATTAAATACATCTTAAGAATACGAAGTAGAATGCAAAATTAAATTTAAGGAATAAAATTACATATATAAGTTTGAGTAAAAATATCAATTGAAAATCACATTGATAATTAGTAAAAACTTCTAGTAGGGTAAGTAAAATTAAGTAGAGTAAGTTAAACCCCCCAAAAATCGAAAATAATTAATTTTTACGTTTTAAGATCTTCTGAATATTTTTGCATACCTTAGAAAGCATGGATATATGCATGTGTGTACGAGTGTATTTGCGGATACGTTTTCGAGACCACAAAATAAAACGGACAAAAATTTCAAAAATAGAACTAAATTTTTCAACACTTTAAATAAGATCCTGAATCTTTTAGAACTTTGGAATTTTGGAACAAAAAGTTTCTGCAATTTGTCTTAATCCACGATGCCATGCACCACTAGTTTTCCAAATCGTTAAACATTTTATCATCAATTTTAAAAGTACTAGCTACTTTTATTTCAATTCTAGGTGTAAATGCCACTTTTGTCTAGTTCTATATTGTTTTAGTGTGTGCTATCAAATTACCAGATGAAATATGTTAATTGGGAATCGTGCTCATTAATATTTGTTAAAGATTGGACAGACTATTTTCTGCAAATTACCTATTAGTTAAATTCAATTTCATTCAATCATCACAATTTTCATAAATTCAATTTGTTTACAATTTATTTTATTGATTCTATTACAGATCTTGATAAGTCCATTCAAACTGAAAGAAGTCAAAGTGCTATATATAGTATATATACATATAAGTATATATACATCTAGTTGATCTCAGTTCTGTACATAAGTTTCAGTAGATTTAAAAAAAATAATTTATAGCAGAGTATAATTCAAATTTTTAATGTATGAAGCATAAAATGCATACAAAATATATGCTTTATTTCTTTATTGTCTTACATGGTGCTGTTTTTAATAAAAGCGTTATTTATTAGTGCAATTCATTAGCTTAATGTGAAAGACCATAAAATGAATAATTTGTCTATAAAATACAAAAATCTTGGCAGCAATTTCTATTACTGATATTGTCTTGAAGCAAAATGCAGGCGTATAAATTTCAAACTATACCCGCTAATGTACGACGGCTATTATAATAATTTATTTGGGTATCATTTTTGAAGATTTACTCTCTGCAATGCTTTTTAGTAGATTTAAAATCAGAAAAGTGTATTGTATTTTTGCAAAAGAATTTGTTGGTGAGAGGACTTTTATTGTACATGGTAATTTAGACAAAAATATAATGGCAATTGGAGTAGGATAGGATGAGGCATAAAGGTCTAATTTGACTTTGAGCAGATATATTCTGAAAACCAAACAAATTATATCAAAACAAATAACACATATCAATCACACAACTATCTGACTATGTCCAGTAAAACTCCCTGCTAACTCATCATCGCAAAAATGTCTTTTTGCTGTTTTTCAAAAATTTGTCACCTGCTCCTTTTTATCCCATTTTTCTGTTTTCTACAAAGAAATGGCTCAATGATTTTAATCCCACTTTGTGGATTTCTAATCGGTGCGAATTATCTTCCCGCAATTAGTCTATCGTATTTTTTTTCACTTCATAAATTTTTTAAAGATCTCAGTATTAGCTACTCACACAAACATGTTTGTCCATTTTATCTCCATGATTTAAAAATTTGTAAAAATAGTTTGTTTACAAAATCAAAAAATAGTTACCAAGCTAGCGAGCAAACAAAATATCATAACGCACAAAGTTTATCAATAATTTTGCAAAATATATTTACAAATATACAAAATGTTGTACGATTAATCAAAAAATATTAAGTAATGATGACTGTAACTTAATAATTTATAAATTAATTTTGTTGCTAACCGAATTATGCTGAAATTAATATTTATTTTTTATTAAACATACGATAAGAACAAAGGTCGTTTCACAGAATTTATATGCTTAGGAATTATACGAATATTTATTTCGGTGACCTTTGAAGTTGATGATTGTACAATATTAATATATTAATAATTAAAAATATTAATTTGCAATTAAAGCATGATTGATGATTTATTAAAATTATTACTAGAATATGTTGTTGTTATTTCAATTTATATCAAATAATGTCTTTTCATTTGGTTTTTGAGACCAGAAACTTGGTTCAACGTTAAAAATTGAAAAAAATCAACATTTCATTTATATAGAAGAAATTAAATAATTATTAATAAATTATTACGTGTTTCTAAAATATTTTCCGTAAGTTTAATTTTAAATACTTCTAATTCTTTTATAACTGAGATTAACTGAAATCAAGTCTTATTGGTTTATTTCCTAAGCCGTAATAAAAAATAGAAGCATTAAATCCATAAATGTATCTAAATATAATATTGATGCAATTTGTGGTAATTGGGCTATTTTCGATAATTTCAATATTCGGCTCCAAATAAAGCATTAGAATTTTTTAGTAAAATCCTCTAAACAGTGATACCCAATCATTTTTGACATTTTAAAAACTTGTCTACATTTTAACTCTTAAAAATTATCGCGTTGTTTTTAAAAATAAAAATGATGCCTCATTAACTTTTTTGTAATAAAAATTGAAAAATTCATAAAACTTTAAACTAATGAATGACAAATATAGGGAAAGTACGGATAAAATGATATGGTTTATTATATTTGTTAATTCAATGATATAATCAGACTCAATCGTTTTTAGTAAATTTAGATTCATTGACCACCAGTAATATAGTCCTGTTTTATAAGTAGCTTGTAATAAGTAAATTTCATTAACAATAAGTAAAAAAAAATTTTTTTTTTCAAGAAATATTACTACAACTTGAAGTATAACTTATCAAAACTTATTTTTTATCAAAGCAGCACAAATAAAAGCAATAAATCTATCAATTTCTATGTTTAACGTAAATTTAGTGATATTTGATGATCAATAAGAAGTGACGTGGCGCAGTTGTAACAATGATGACCTAGCAACCACAAGGTCTCGAATTCTAATCCAGAAAATATGGATCAAATTATTTATTTCTTGTTATATGTCATACCGTTTAATTACCTAAATGTGATTGCCAATCATTTACATTCTTCTTCACCCTAATTTTTTTTAAGAGTTCCGATCCTAATGCCATAACTTAGTCCCATAATCAAGTTAAAAAATGCTCAGAACATAAATAAATAAAATTTAATCTATTACAAAATAGGAAAATTGAGAACAAAATGGTATTTATGGGCAAAATAACACAGTGGTCTTATTGAAAAATTCGCTAGTTTTAATAATTTTTTAGCATTCTGTATAATGTGACAAAAGGATTAATTACACTTCTGTCAGATATTGAGCGTCATTGTCGTAGTCCTGGTTGTAGTAATCAATTCAAACGTGTATCGTGCTTTCGAAAGTTTATTTTGAGAGTGGTTTGTTTATGTTTTTTGAAGTTTTATTTATTGTCATTTGTAACTATTTCTATTAAGATTCTTATACTTATGACAGTACTAGTGGTTTCGATCAATTTTATTGCAGTAATCAGGTGCTTGACAGCATTTATTCATTTTGGTTCACTTTCGGGTATAATGGCATACTTATACAATGGACAAAATGACACAGTTCTCTAGTCACAAGTACTACAGGGTAGGTCATTCGAGACTATAGAAGAAGAAAATTGGAACCTCTCAAAAGTGATTGGCTTTTAGTAACTTCTACTCTAACTACTTCTAAAAACGAACCAAAGAATCCACCGGTAAAAAGATGAGACTTGCATTTATGGCAAAGTCGTCTTTCCAGAGGTTATGAACACGGCGAAGCTTGGTAACCATATATGATTTGTTTCATTTGGGCTCATGCATCATGTGCTGATATCCCAAAGAGGACCACACTATTTATTTGTAAACTGTCTTACCAAAAGTTAAAATCTCTGTATGTCCTTACCTTATATCCATATTTTATAGACAAAATAGTTTTTGTAATTTGTTGTACTTTTCCTTAGAGGGCGTCCATTAATCACGTGATCGATTTTTTAAGGATTTTTGGATCTTCCCTGTTCCTTGGTGATATCCGGTAATATTCAAAATTACCACCCCTCCCTCACCAAACATCACGTGTATTTTTAGTCACGAGAAATAAAATTTGATATTTTTTTTGAAAATGTTTGAATTTAAAAAAAAATCAGATAAAAAATAAATACACGCGATATCCCACTATACCTCTTCTCCCCCAAGTAATATTTTGTACTTTTTGTCAACCCCCCCCTCTCCCTAAAAACCTCACGTGATTAATGGACGCCGCCCTCTTAACAAATATGTTGATATAGTTCCAATTTAAATAAAAAACTATGTTATTGGTAGTCAATGATTCCAAAATGAATGAAAACGTTTGAGACTCGTTATAATATCATTATATGATTGAATATCGTTCAAAAATAAAACACCATGTCATTTAAACTGTACTTTGTCCCTACTAGTTCGGCTCTGTCCATTAGACAAAATAAAATACATCTTGTCAACACTTATTTATCTCCATCGCCTGGCGCAGTTATGTCATCACACTTTCCGCAGCGTCTATTGGCAAAACCATTAACTTTTTTAGACACAGTCAATATCATATTCGTACGAGGAAAAAAATTAATGGCAAATTAATTGAGCATTATCTAACACATGTGTCACTAAACAAATAGCTAATGGAATTATTCGAATGAGGAGTATTTTCGAATTTGATAACAGAACTTGATTAATGTGATTATTTTTATTACTATTGTTATTATGCTATTACGAGCATATGTTCGGAAATTATGATATATATATATATATATATATATATATATATATATAACGTATCGAAAATAGTTATGCTTCCATTTACAAAATAGTTATGCTTTTTGTCAATATCAAAATCTAAATCAGAATATAGAGATATAATAATAAATGATGTCTTACTTAAGTGTAGTATGATGAATAAATTGTTTACATATTAATTTCTCAAGATTCAATTACAATCTGTTTTTAAAATATAAAAAAAACATTTAGTGATTATAGATGACAATATGTAATGTAATAACCAAAATAGAGTTTACAAATTGGTATCCCTTTTTGTATTGATTAAAAAGATGTTTGTAATCTAAGTGACTAAGACTTGACTAATAGTCAAAATACATAATAAATATAGTGAATTACAAATGAAGTAACAATAAAGAAAACTAAGATAATATTAAATAAATAAATGAATAAAAAATCAAAAAAATAAAAATACAAAAGTCATATCTACGCATTTCAGGCTTTTTATCAATATCAAAATCTAAATCTGAATATAGAGATTTAATAATTAACGAGGTGTGAGAGTAGTACAATGAATAAATTGTTCACTTATTAATAACATTTGTTTTTAAATCAATAATTTTTTGAATCCTTTCAGTACATTGTCTACATGTTTATCTGTTTAGTAACGAATTAGCAGATATAAAAAAAGTTTCAATTACGTGTATTTAAAGAAAAGGTTCAATAAAATATTGATATGTATTTCTAGATTGGCCACGCAGGTAAATACTATTGGTTTCATGATCTATTCCAAAAATTTTGCTGATGTTTCATAATAAAATTGGTTTTGATAAAAAAACTGTTCTTAGATATATATTTATCATAAAGAACATTTTGGTACTTTTGCCGAAATTCTACTCAAAATTGTTCTTTATGAATACTAGGGTTTGTCGGCATTTAAATACCGGTTTTAGTAGAAAATAAAATACTTTAGTCTTTTTTGTTAATTATGTCAATATTTTTCTTTATATGAATAATTTTTATCCGAAAAGTACAAGACCCACAATCACATGTCACAACCGTACCCAACACACTTTCAAAAACAAATCATCGTTATTACTGGGCTAAATTATCTACGCCAGAATTAATTATTAGTAAATAACTACTAATGTTCAACTTACAGCAAAATAATGAACAAAGTGATCTTTCTGTTTGCAAGTAACAGTTATTATTAATAGAAATCGAACAAAAAACTTGCTTTTGACTCTTTAAATGCAATCTAAAGTCTGCAGATCATGTTGATGTAGGGCGTTGACTCAATGCAATAATGGAAACTTGTTTAAACAAACATACTTCATCTTTCTCCCTTTGAACCCTACCACAAAATCAGTACAGTTTAGCTGTTATGACGACTGCCACTACCGTACACTGGCACAACCGTACCCAGTCACCCCTACTGTGAGTATATATATATATATATATATATATATATATATATATATATATTCTGGCTAAATATTGCATATATCCATTCCATATGTATCAAATAATTTAGTAATATTACATAAAATGTACTTAATATAAGTCATATATATTTCTACTTCCTGTTGTAAAATTATCAATACAAAAATATTAGTCATTAGGCATTTAATTTTCAGAATTTATTCGGACGTTTGTATACACACATTATTTCTGTTTTTCAAAATGTAAAAAATACAAAAATTGTATGAAAACAATATACCAATATATCATGCATTTAGTAATCATTCCATAATTGCACGGAATTTTTTGCCTAGCTTCATTATTCCATCAATTCGTAATTCGGCAGCAATCACTATTTCATAAGCTCATAAATGAATAATGAAGACGTTTAAAAACCATTTTAAAATCATAATCATGCATATGCATCATCATCAGTTACCAGTTACCAGTAACCACAGATGATTAGCGCAAGTCAAATTATCATATTATTTTCGTTCTGGCCTTAATTTCTCAAACGGATTTACAAAATTACGTGCGCACACAATATAATATAAATTTCATTAAAAGTTGTTATATGAATATGAGTCATATTACTCATACTCATACTGATGAGCGGCCACGGCGGCAGCCGCTGTGCACTCTCGCAGCAAAGTGTATAATAAAACAATAAAAAATAATTTGAAACAAATATTTTTTATTTATCATTTCAATTTGGACTCGCTGCAAACAGCTGGCATTGTTTTAAAATGAAAATACATGACGTGAATCATCTATATAAATAAATATTCATACCTGTATATATATATATATATATATATATATATATATATATATATATATATATATATATTTGAAATATTTGCAGTCCAAACGTCGAATTAAAAAAAGGTTAAAATAGAAAAATTCTTTTTTCTATAAAACGTTTCGACACTAAATATGTGCCATTATTCAGTATCAAACAAGGAAAAACACAAAAAATATATATATTATTAAAGACTATAAACTTGTGCAAAAGAACAACATAACTAATAATAATTAATAAAGAGAGAAAATTGAAAGATCACATAAAGTTCTAATATTTACGTGTTTATCGCTCGGAGAGCATAGTGAAAAACAAATTATTGCGTTTTTCCTGACTCTCAATTTAAATATACAAAATATATATTCTTATACTTACAACTTCCCGGAACTTAGCAAAGTCCGCCATCATATTTTCCGGTACAAAATCTGAAAAAGAAAAATATATTAAAAATACATTTCATAAATAATAGTATAAAATAAATGAAAAAAAAACTTGAAAATGATCAAGAGAAAAAAAATATGATTCAGACTAGCATACGAATAATATTTGCTCTTCTATTTAATCTCTAGATTGAATGTCTTTATACATTTGTTTTTTAGTTTAAATTCTTTAAATTTTTTCATGCTGTATTACAATTGTTGAAATGATTTTTGCTAGTTATTTTCTAATATGCAATGAATAATTGCAACAAATCCAAATAAATCATTCCTAGCTTCGGTACAGTACAAGTTAGGAAAATGAATAAAAAAATTCTTAAATACAAATTCATTTTGATTTAGATAACTTTTGATGATAATTTTATTGTAGTGTTCAAATATGTACAAAATCGACCTTTTTTAGTACTTCCATATTAATGAAATATTAAAATACTTTAAAAAAATATTTAATAAATTAATTAAATTAATATATTTTTATATTTTTATTCATATAGAGTTTCGTATTTTATTAGTCTGTGCAATACACATATGAACAATTTTAAAAATAAACATTTTTATATTCAATAAAAATATAAAATTGTAATCAAAAATGAAAAGTAAAAATGTAAAACAGTGTTTTACACTCCATATTTGAAAAATATATATATATATATATATATATATATATATATATATATATATATATAACTAAATATATATTTCTTATTCAAATAAAAATTATGGAAATTAAGAAAATGATGTAACATTGTAAATTAATTTAGTCACACTGTTCAATTTTGCGGCATGATGACGAAAAGTAAACATATTACAATTTCTGCAAATGTGCTGCTTATTTTAACAATTATTGAAATATATTTCATTAAACAAACAATGACATTCTTTTATGCCAGACAACTTTCCAAATTACTTTGTTGGTTTTTAAAATTCCTTTGTGCAGTTGAAAAACATCATTTAACAATTTTTTTTATTTTTTAGGAATATTTTGTTATGATAATCGTCGAGATAAAAAAAAATTGCAATTGACCAAAATTATGTTAAATGTTGCTGCAAAGTATTTTTAAACTAGTGGAGGGTGGCATCGTACCTTAGGGCAAATTGCTGGAACGTTTTGTACCGAAATTATTTTTTATTGAAAAATTAAGAAAAAAAAATCGGACATTTTTAAAAAACTTTCAATTTCTTTTCATTTTCTCTTGATCTCCAAAAGCGCTAGACCTGCCTTGCCAAAAATTTAACCAGTACTTCATTTCGTCAATACAAAAAAATGCCTTAAAGCAAATTGCTGCAACTTTCTGTACTAAAAATATTTTTTTGAAAAAAGCTTGTAATTTTGAAAAATTAGATTTGAGAATTTTAAAATGTTTGAAAAAATTTCGAATTTTTGTTTTTGATTTTTTTTCTTGATCTCCAAAATATCCAACCCTCCCTTGCAAAAATTTAATCAGTACTTCATTTCATCAATACAAAATAAATGTTTTTTAAATAATTGAAATCTGACGCTCCGTTATCTCAAAAACTGTATTACCACTTTTGGCACTTTTTGCCCTGTATCTTCAAAACGGCTGAACCTGCCTTTGCCAAAAACTATTCACGTCTACCAATCAACATAAATCGAATGTTTTTTGAATCATTCAATTCGGTAGATTTGTGCTTTCGTAATCGTCGACAAAAAATTGTATCCAAACATACATACACACACACATACATAGACACCTTTGCGAGATAAGTGCTAATTAACCTGCAATCTATGGAAAGAGAAAAAGGAAATGACACTTCGCTCATTTGAGATAAGTATAATTTCAGTGTAAAAATTATAACATTCTAGATCCTCCCCCCACAAAGTAATGTCTAAGGGTGGCTTTTGTGGGGGCCAGAGGCAAGGGCAAAGAGGAGGTATTATACACAGGCGGTATTGAGCCCGACATACCCAGACAAAAGACCCAGTCTGAGATGCATAAAGGGAATTACTGTCACACACACGCATACATCTGATATTTTAAGGTATGTCAAAACGTTCAGAAACTTTTGATTTTTAAGGATATGAAATAATTTTCATTTTCGATTTTTTGTGATTATCTTAATCTTTGTGGAATTATTAGCATTAATTTTGATATAGTTCTAGTATAAATAAATTAGGTTTCATAGTAGTCCAACAATTTCATAAAAACTCAACTGGAAAAATTATGAAAGTCAAATTCCCCGAACAATAAATGATCTCATCGAAATAAATATTCTCAAAAATCCATTTCGTACAAACAGTTTAAACAAAGCATTTAACAGAACCGCATAATTCATTTAAAAAAACTCATCCCATTCGGAAAGCAAACGATGCATGAACGGCATCATTTTAATAATTAGAACATTTCATTTATATTGTTATCTGACTATGACTATGATGCGCGCAATTCTCATGAATCCAAAAATATTCCATTCCGAATTTCCTAATGAAAAAATTTAAAATTGTAAATAGTGGCAGTCGTTCGTTATTCAAATAGTAATTTAGAAGCGCCTCAATGACTTCGAAATAGACCCACACACGTGGGTCTCTTATTCTGTCTTCTTATCTTGTAATTCTTATACAAATTATATTCATAAATATTCAACAAACGTGCCGATCGGTAATTCAATAAATAAATTTATATATTCACGCACGTACTTTACTGATACACATATGTCGATGGTAAAAAAATCCAGGATTAGAATGATCTCAATACATATATACATAATTTTTCCAAATTTAGTTTCGAACGGTTCGAAATGACTTGAAACGTTAAGGAAACAAAATTAGGAAGTTGGATTTTTTCATAAAAACTATCTTCCATCTTTACATCTCTTTCCATGAAATTTCTCATTCTGGTAGTATAAATGACTAAATCCATCTCTTTCCATAAAATTTATTATTCCTTTTTTTTTATTCATTTATTATTTTACAGCAATCAGAACAGTACTTATATTCTATGAGCTGCATTGCTTATATATAAACTAAAAAGAATAAACTAAATAAGAATAAAAAAAAATAATAGCATAAGAATAGTAACTAATAATAATAATAATATACAATGATAGTAAATAATAAAATAATATAGTAATACTACAAAAAAAAAAAAAACATTAAATTAACTAACATATTTTGATGATTTACTATAAAAAATATAGAAATTGTTCCATTAAACAATTTGCTAGATTAGGATATTATCCATTGGTGATTTACGCTTGAGCCTCCTGGAATGTGGTATCTCAAGCAGTTGTGCAAATTTATTATTCTGGTAATAATAAATGAATAAATAGAAGAATAAATTTTTAACTTCCCAAAGTGTAAATTCTAAAATGATTTTAGCATATCTTTGAAACTTTGGCATACCTTATAATTAGAAAAAATTGGCTGATCCGGACTGGAGTATCCGATTCGACTGATTCAAACAGCATTGTATTGATAAATATGGATTACATTTTTGTAAAGATCCAGCGATATCGGAGATCCAGGGGAAAAAGTAAAAAAAGAATACATTTGGCAGTATGAAATGATTATTTCAAATTATTATTATAGATTTATATACTTGTAGAAATATTTATGGTCAGAGAATAGATAGATGATAGGTAGACAAGTGCACAGGTAAACAAGTAGATAGCTAGTAAAGTGGACAGGTAAACAAGTAGAGAAGCACACAAGTGAACAAGTAAATAGGTAGATAAGTAGACAGGTAGACAAATAGGCAAGTAGGTAGATAGATAGCTAGGTAGATAGGGTAATGGGTTGACACATAGACTTGTGAACAAATAGAAAGGTTGACAAGTGAACAGGAAGACAGATAAAAAGGTAGAAAAGTAGACAATTAAATGACAGGTAGATAGGTAGGAAAGTAAATAAGTGGACTGGCAGACAAGTAGACTATTAAGAAGATAAATAACTAGGTAGATATAACAATAGGTTGACAAGTGGACATGTAAACAAGTAAAAAGGTAGACAGGTAAACAGGTAGTCAGGTAGTCAGATAAAAAGGTAAAAAATGGACAAGTAAAGGGCAGGTAAACACTTAGACAGATAAACAAGTAGATTGTTAGAAAAGTAGATAATTTAACAAATATTTATTGGTTCAATCGATTATTTACAGATATCGGGAAGTTCATGCAACCTGCCTTAAGGCAAAATACCACAAACTCCTAGTTTTTTAATATGCTGATATAATTTTCACAACTAGTATAAAAGGACAACAAGTAAATTTTCGGAATAAAAAATGGGCTTTAAAAATACAAAATCGTCTGGCTTTGGCAATAAGTTTGAGATCGACAGAAGTTAATGTAGAAGAAACTTCCTTTTTATTCTTCTCTCAAGCAAGTGAGTTTGGGTAATCTTTGAATCGGCTTTTGTACTTTTGTAAGTGAGTTCGCAATTCATCATTTACTGTGCAAATCTTTATGAATCAACCAATATTTTGGAGCAATAAAAAAATTTACATATTCACGCATGTACATATACACATATATTGATGGCACAGAAATCGAAGATTAGAAATATGTCAGAAAATTATGATTTTTCATTCTTTCATTCAATAGTTTTCACATCATTTCTAAACGGACAACAAGTTAAATTTTAGGTATAAAAACAGAGGCTTTGAAAATACAAAATTTTCTGACCTATTGATCTGGCCCCAATAGTGTTCTGGTAAAATCTGTGTCAAGTGTGTTTGAGTGATCTTTTGGGCAGCTTTTATACTTTGTCTGAGTGAGTTTGTATTTTATCACTTACTTTATAAATCAACAAATTTCAAACATATTTTGGTATATTCAAAATTTTTTTAATCATTTATATTGTAATTTTTGAATTTTAAATTTTTTTCAAGATTCTCTGTTCTTAAAATACAAAAAAATCTAGTAATTATGAATGACAGTATGTAATGTTTTATATACCAAAATAGAGTTTACCCATTAGTATCCCTTTATAAATTTGTGAATTTTTTCTAAATAAAATATATAATTATATTACCTGGTCCTCTCAAAAATTTCAATGGTTAGTGGAAAGATTACCTAATTATCTGAAACGGACTAGTTCCTAGTTTTTACTGATGATAGATGATTTGCAAATGTTATGCCCCATAGACTTATATCGTAATAGAATGTACATATATATTCCATAATTGAAATTGAAATATTTCCATGGTTGGTTCACCGTAAAAAAAGTGATCAGTATTAACTTGTATCAATTTTCAACAAAAAATATAAACAAGCTCATGTTTGCTCGCACGTGCTGTAGATAATAGTAAATATATTCATTTTTATAGATTTTGGTATAATTTTTAGTATAAGACCATATATAAAATCTACATAATATGTAAAATCCATTTTTTTGCTATCTTAAGTTTGCTAGTAAACATTTTTATACTATTTTTTTCAAGTCATTTTATCTTTTTCATCTAAATTTTGAATTTGATTTTTTTTGACCCAATTTTAATTTTTATTAAATTTCTACAAGTGCAAATTTTTATGTGATTTTTTTGGGTCATGATAATTTTTTAAACGGATTTAAAAAAATGTGATTTGTTACTAGACATTATTTTCATATCTATTACATTTCTAGAAGTGCAATTTTTTGTATAATTTTTTTTTTTGGTACATGTTAGGTTTTTTATCGCCTTTTTTGTGATTATTTTCTAGACATTTTTTCATTTCTATTACAATTCTACAACATTACAAATTCTTCAAATTTTTATGTGATTTTTTTTTTTGGAATAAGATACGTTTTTTATCGCAAATGTGATTTGTTACTAAACATTATTTTTATTTCTATTACGTTTCTACAAGTGCAAATTTTTATGTATGTAAATTTTTGTGATTTTTTTATAGACAATATTTTTGCTTTTGGAAGTTTTTTTTGAGAAATGCTTAACTTCAATCGATAATAAATGTCATCAGTTACAGATTCTATTATATGTAATCAAAAATAATTTTATCACTTATATGTATAATAAAATGGATAGTACTGCCCTAGGTCAGGTTTTTGGTAAAAACATTTTTCTTTCACTTATTATTTATTCTTATTATTTTTAATGAACTATCAGAATAAAAATGTCTTATTTCATAAATTTTAATAATCTGTATTGGCAAAAGGCTCTCATGAAACTCGCGTGAAGCAGGTATTGGTATCGAATATTTGTATAAAAGTTGGTTAATAATAATAAGGGGTGCAGTGCCCTACAGCAAAAAAAATCGTGTGAGAGATTTTCCACATACAAAAATGTATATCGCTGCTGCACGATATCAAGTTGTCCAAAAAGGCTGTGCGCGTAACCGTTACGCCATAGAGCACCCACATATATCTATATTGCAATTAAAACAATAATTTAATCCTTTCATGATGTTAATAAATATTTAAGACTAATAAAGGATAATACTGCTCTAGGGCAGGTCCTTGAGCTGAGTTAAACTCCAATTCTATGCTGGGAAAAATAGTGTGAGAGAATTCCCATTGCCATTTCACACCGCAGTGCATTTTTTTATTTATATTTTTAAGAATAAATGGATACCGTTGTTGAACGATGTCAAGAAGTAAATGAATGCATGATTTAATAAATTTATAAATAAACTGATAAATAAATAAATATTATCATCACAAAAAACAGTTCACTTTCTCCTACAGATATCATTTAAAATAATCACGAAATGTGAATGATCTCGTGTAAAAAAACATTTATAGATTTCAACGTAACCGAAATAAAGAATTGCGTGAGATAGCATGGCACCATTCTGAGTTCAAGAGAAAAACAACGTGAAAGCCGTGGGCGTTTATACTGTGACCTTCGCGATTGCCACGCGCCTGCGTTTACCGAGATAATATTATAATTTTAATGCAGATACATGCACATCGATTTAAAACAATTGTTCATAATGAATGATTTAAAACTAGATATTATTTTTGTATATGAACAATATCAAATTTACATCTTGAATTATATCGATATTTATGATAACGATCAGATATTTGCATACTGGAAAGATGAGATTCTGCTCAAATGAACATAATGCAGTGGATCTATTAGATAGTTTTAAATGAAACCAGCAATGCAACGAAGGGGAAACTGGATTGGATCCATATTGCGACAACTGATTGCAGTTCTATCCATAATAGTGATAGTCGTCATAATATCTATACTGATTCTAAGATAGGGTCCAAAGGAAGAAAGATGTGGGAGTACGTATTTTACATACTTGATCGACTTTTTGAAGGTTTTTGGAACCGCTTCCCTTTACCCTTGTTATAAATGGTGATTAAAATTAAAACATACCCCCCCTCCCCCACTAAAACGTGTTTTTTTAGTCACGAGAGAAAATTGTAAAATGTTTCAATTTTTTTGAAAAATTCAGGTGAAAAATAAATACACGTGATATCTTAATATACCCCTCCATCCCCCTAAAAACCATACGTGATTAATGGACGCCTCTTTGTATGTTTGTTCGAACAAGTTTCCATTATTTCTTGTCAAAAGAGTCAAAAGTTATTCTTATTACCACCAACAATTTGAATTTATTACTTAATTTTAATGTTTTTCTCACATTTCAAAAAATACACATAAATTTTCTAAGACAATGAAGTAAACAGTCATCTCTATTAATAGTTTTCCTTAATGTGTTTCAAATTATCTATTACTTTTTCATCAAAAATAAACTACGAGGAAGTTGATTAAGTCTTAGAAACTATTGCCAATTTCTGTTCAAAAATATAGCTGACGAAAATCTATTATTTTCTTAAACGAAGTTTACTAACACCGAATTGACTATTTTACCATAGGTCACAATCAGAGCAAAAACTTAATATATTTGATATAAATATTTTTATATTAATTAATCAATAATAAATTTAAATTGATAATTTAAACAAAAAAGCTATAAAAATATGCACATAATACTTTATAAAAAAAATATATATAAAATTTGTTTAATAAGAAGTAAAAAATATTCATAATATCAGGAATATATTTTGGAACTCACAAGTAGGCAAAAAATACGTAAAAATTTACTCTCTTATTTTATATTTGCACTAACCAATCTTATTTTTCCTTAAAATTAGTTTTTCCAAGTATAATGTTACCTTTCATCAAGTGCATTAAAATTTGACTTACAAGGAGAACTTTAGGTTAACTCATCATAGAATTTGATAAAATTTTAGCATAATCCTTGCTAATATTATAGGCCTATGAAAAAATTCAATTATAAAGAATAATTATAATTTAGAAAATAAGGCTGTGCCTTATATCCACAAGTATAAAAAGTTTTTTCAAGTAAAAATGATTTATTTTATCTCTTTGACCTCATTTTTATAAACTTAAAGTAACCTTTAAATTTCCACATAGTGCCATAAAATCTGCCTAATCCCCGATGACTTTGTATGTGTATTATTAATCAAAAACATACGACGCATAAAATATACGAAGATTTTTAGTTAATCCAGAAAAGAATAATTTATATCATCATTTATTTTAGTAAATCCTCCAACATGGTCATCTGGACAGATCCAACTTGTTTATGAGTTTGCAATGTCAAACACTTGTCATCTCCTGTTATTTGTAATAGAAAGAGTTCAGACTTTAAATAAACTTATACAAAGTATAAGTTTTATATTATATTTATGAAATAAATAACAGACGACAGATTGAGAATAATATTTATAAATATTTTTAAAAAAACTTCCGTTTTAGAGAAATATAACTGTAGGTATATAATACTAGTTATAACAAAATAAAATATTAAATATTTGAGCGAATAATGAAATTTAAAACTAGAATTTACAAATCAATTAAAAATATTTGAACTTAAGCAATAATGTTTATTAAATTATTAGTTAGAAAAATGTACTTTATAAATTATAATCGCCAAAAAGCAAATAATATATAGTACGAGATTATGAAGATTTTATACTAAATTATTGAAGCAATTATGTTGTGTGAAAAAATCAAGTGTGTATTGTTTTTTTACCTCAGATACTATATTATTTTTTCTGAATTTTTTATACTGTATAAAAAACTGCAATTTCCAATACTTATGAATCCACAAAAGACCACAAATGAATCACAAAGGCAGGCCATCGAATAGGATATTTGAAAATATAGGATAGGATATTAATAAATTTGGAACTTTTGAATTCGGATCACACATTGAATTCAATTTTAGATAGTATTGATCAAACTCAAACTTGAAAATTTCTCACAAAACTTTCTTATTACTTGAATAATTGCCAAAAATGGTTAAAAAAAATTTCACTTTTTCGCTGACGATATAATCTCATTCTTTAAACAGCTGTAATATCTGTCTTGCCTAAAAATATTTTCCATTTTAAAAACTTCAAAGATTTATAGAAATTACGAATAAGATAGAAATAATTTCTAATCAATAAATTTTATTTATAATAAAATACAATTTGTTTAATTATTTTCAAGGAACAGGTTAAAATATTCTTCTGATTCTGGCATTTTTCATTAGATTAAGATTTGTACTACGATGTAACTTTAAAATGTAGAAATTATATCATCGATAGCGAATGACGAATCATTGGCACTCGACTCTTATCTGCCGTAACGCAATTCCGTTGCATTTGTACGGATTTACACCCTAGTCGCGCCTAAAGAAGTTTTACTTCAAAAATTTATTATTAGAATTATGTAAGAAAAATATAGTATGTTCAAAGTAAATATTATTATTTATTTATTCTTACTCACTAAAAAGATTTTATTTTATTCACATTCTATAATATATTTTATATCATATGCAATCTCTCTCTATTATATTCATCCTATATCCTATACAATTCTTTTTTCTTCAAATAACTTCTTCATTCTCTTTCTTCTAATCTTACTTTTTTTTATCTTCAAACTTCAAAATTCTAAATTCTAAATTGTTTTAGTCTTTAAATTTTATTTTTAGTTTTACTTGAAAGATGGCTACGATTATAGCCTTCGAACTGATGTAATAAAGGATGTAAAATTAATTCTTAAGAGGAATTTATATATTTTTATTGATGCCATGCCCGATTGTCAATAAATATGTTTCTTAAACTTTGTCAATATATATTTTTATGCTATTTCCATACAAAACTTTGATTGAATTGCGCTCTATCTGAAAGACAATATTAAGAGAATTAAAACTTTCAGAGAATTATTTTTTATCAATTTGGAACCATTTGAGCCCTTGGGAGTAAGGAAATTCGAAAATGTCGTTTTATTTCTATATTATCTTCTTTTCATCTTCGCGTGTTTTAATTTTTTCTCCTTACTTCTCATATTATATTTTAACTCTAACTTAACAATTTCTCACAAAATTTTCTTCTTAAAAAAAATTAAAACAATTTTCTTTATTTATTATTATCAATTTTATATCACACAATCTTGACATTTTGTTATTATTTTGATTCCTTCATCTTCTCTCTCCTTCTCTTCGTTTTTTTACTTTCTAATTCTACAGAACTCCACCTTTTCTTTCTTTATTTTTTCATCCTTTATCTTGGGGTGCTTCAATTTTGTTCTTTTTACATCTCAGAGCTTATCTCTTCAAATTCTGTACCTCATTTTTCCATTTGGCAGCACAAATGTTTCGCCAGCTATGGGAATTGAACCGAGAACCCCGGGCGCGTGGGGCGAGCATGCTACCCATTACGCCACGCTCGCCCCGGTACAACTTACAAAAATTCATAATTTTATGTAATGATAATATTAAAACTAGCTGTAAGTGGAATTCTGTTTTAACGCAATTTAGGCATCGTGCCTTAAGGCAAATTGCTGGAACTTCCCGTACCAAAAATTATTATTTTTTTAAAAACGATCAACATTTTTGAAAAAAAACTACTTTGAAAAAATAAGATTTTTGAGAAACTATAAATTGGATAAAAAATTACTTTTTTTTGAAAAAAAAAAATTAAAAAAAAAAATTTTTTTTTATTTTTTTTTTTTGGAATTTTTTTATTTTTTTTTTATTAACTTCCCGTAGGGTAAGTTATAGTAATCGCAAAAAAATCGAAAATGAAAATTTTTATATATCTTTACGTTTCAGAGGTTTCTGAACATTTTGGCATACCTTAGAAAAAATGGATGTATGTGTGTGTGTGTGTGTGTGTGTGTATGTGTGTGTGTGTGTGTGTGTATGTATGTATGTATGTGTGTGTATGTATGTGCGGATACAAATTTTCGTCGACGATTTCGGGAACACGGGTCAACCGATTTGAATAATTCAAAAAACATTCGATTCGTATTGATAAGGAGACGTGCTGATTAGTTTTTGGCGAAGGCAGGTCTAGCCGTTCCGAAGATACGGGGCAAAAAGTGCCGAAAACGGTAACTCAGTTTTTGAGAGAACGGAGCGTCCGATTTGAATAATTCAAAAAACATTTCACTTGTATTGACAAGGTTAAGAATCGATAAAATTTTCATGAAGGTAGCTCTAGCGGTTTCGGAGATATGGAGGAAAAAGTAAAAAAATAAGCCATTTGGCGGTCAAAAATGATCATTAGACATATGCTCATCAAATTATCAGATATTTTATAGAGATTTTAACAATAAGTATACATTTTGTTAACATTCCTATGGGTTCCGTACCAATGCTTATGCGTTAGACAGCGACGCGGCGCTTACGCGCTTTATATTTTGCCCCTATGCAGTTAAAGCAGTACGATTGCTTTGAAAAGAAAGTTCAGATCTTCCACAATATGTCAAAATAAAAAAAAAATTTTTTTCAAAAAAAAAAAACAAAAAAAAAATTAAAAAAAAATTTTTTTTAAAAAAAATTTTTTTTCAAAAAAAAGTAATTTTTTGTCCAATTTATAGTTTCTTAAAAATCGTATTTTTTCGAAGTAAATTTTTTTTAAAAATGTCAATCGTTTTTAAAAAAATAATAATTTTTGGTACGGGAAGTTCCAGCAATTTGCCTTAAGGCACGATGCCTTAATTGCCTTAAGACAGAATTCCACTTACAGCTAGTTTTGACATATTGTGGAAGATCTGAACTTTCTTTTCAAAGCAATCGTACTGCTTTAACTGCATAGGGACAAAATATAAAGCGCGTAAGCGCCGCGTCGCTGTCTAACGCATAAGCATTGGTACGGAACCCATAGGAATGTTAACAAAATGGATACTTATTGTTAAAATCTCTATAAAATATCTGATAATTTGATGTGCATATGTCTAATGATCATTTTTGACCGTCAAATGGCTCTTTTTTTTACTTTTTTCTCTATATCTCCAAAACCGCTAGACCTACCTTTATGAAAATTCTACCGATTCTTCATCTTGTCAATACAAGTGAAATGTTTTTTGAATTATTCAAATCGGACGCTCCGTTCTCTTAAAAACTGAGTTACCGTTTTCGGCACTTTTTGCCCCGTATCTTCGGAACGGCTAGACCTGCCTTCGCCCAAAACTAATCAGCACGTCTCCTTATCAATACGAATCTAATGTTTTTTGAATTATTCAAATCGGTTGATCCGTGTTCCCGAAATCGTCGACGAAAATTTGTATCCGCACATACATACACACACATACATACATACATACACACACACACACACACACACATACATCCATTTTTTCTAAGGTATGCCAAAATGTTCAGAAACCTCTGAAACGTAAAGATATATAAAAAATTTCATTTTTGATTTTTTTGCGATTACTATAACTTGCCCTACGGGAAGTTAATAATTATTAATTTTAATTGATTCATATAAATTTATAATATTAAAAATATGATATTTTTGATAATATATTTATACGTAAGAGCAATATTTGTTGTTAGATATATTTAAGTTTTTTATTATTTAAATTATTCCACATATACATTTTCTGAAACTTTGATGAATTTTTAAAATTAAACTACTTGTCGTAAGGCCGTAAAATTTCAGTAATTTCTATAAGACCATGATATCACCAAAAAAAGTTCCATGAAAATCGGCTTAAATTTTTTTTCAACAGTTAATTACAAGAAAACGGCTCGGTAGATTTTCACCTAAAACTAATCAGTATCATTCCCAATTAATATATTTCGAACAGTTTTTGATTTTTTAAAATCGATTCGGTTGTTTGAGCTTAAATGTGGACGAAAAGCATAACACTTTTTTCCAAATGACAAAGAAACGGCTCGGCAGATCGTCGCACAAAACTGACAAACGATAGTTTTCATTGAGATACATCAAATGGCTTTTAAATTTCTGAAATCGGTTCAGGCGTTTTTGAGCAAACGTCGATGAAAGATCTAATTTTGACAAATGCCAAAAAACGATACTAATTTTTGCAAACTTTGAAGAATTTTTAAAATAAAACGACTTGTCGTAGGGCCTTAATATTTTAGATCTCTAAGAATGTGGCATCTACCGTCAAAAAAAAATCGTAAAATATTTTATTACAAGAAAACGGCCCGGCCGATCTTTAGCTGAAACTAATCAGCACGATTCCCAACCAATATCTTTCGAACAGTTTTTGAATTTAAAAATCGATTCAGAATTGTGAGCTAAAACGTGGATAAAAACATTTTCACTTTTCTGCGATTTACAAAGAAACGGTTCGGCCGATCGTAGAGCAAAACTGACAAACGATAGTACTCATCGAGATATATCGAATGGTTTATAAATTTTTGAAATCGGTCCTGCCAATTTTGAGAAAACGTCGATTTACGACAAACAATCTGTTCACATACACGCACACATACTTTTTTCCGAATTTGGTCTCATTCGATTATTCAAAAAAATCTGGATTATCAAAAAGAATCTAGTTTTACTTTTCTGAGTTGTCAAAAATTTAAAATTACGGTACGGGAAGGTTCCAGCAATTTGCTTTAAGGCGCGATTCCATCCACTATTAGCTTCTTTTAATGATTGGATGATATCCTAAATATAACCTTGTTATATGTATGTATGTACATATATATGTGTATTTATATAAAGATGTATAAAGAATAATCATTTTCGCTATATCCATAACGTTTTATTAGAAAGACCTTGAAGTCCATTTAGAATTTAATGACACATTTACTCGGTGCCACTATGCCACTATGAGAAACAAACAAATCGTTAATTTCCCATAAAAAATAATATGTAATTACAAACGAATGATAACAGTGCTTTAGTATTCTATTATGGTCTCTCTTAGCATTATTTCGGTGAAAACAAAAAGATTACAAAACGCGCCGGACGCAATCTTCTTTTTAGTACATTGAAAAACGAGAGACCGCATTCGGAGTTTCTGAAAACAAATGCGTTTTTACAAAGGGATTTGCATAATACAACAATGAGAGAGCACATTCAAAATTATCGCGCTGAAAAACACGCTACATGTAGATTTTATTTTTTCTTAAATTGCTACTGAGAAAAGATCGGCTTATTAAGACGGCGATGACAGTCGTAAGGTCAGACATTAACTCACACGAATATTATTTATATAGGTATACAGTGTATACAGATATATCGGATTTATATATATATATATATATATATATATATATATATATTAGGGTGGTCCTTAATATAGACATTTTCGAATTTCCTTGCTCCCAAGGGCTCAAATGGTTCCAAATTGATAAAAAACAATTCTCTGAAAGTTTTAGCTCTTAATATCGTCTTTTAGATAGAGCGCAATTCAATCAGTTTTGTATGGAAATAGTATGAAAATATATATTGACAAAGTTTAATAAACATATTTATTGACAATCGGGCATGGCATCAATAAAAATATATAATTTCCTCTTAAGAATTGATTTTACATTCATACATTTCAAAGGCTATAATCCTAGCTATCATTCAAGTGAAACTAAAAATAAAATTTAAAAACTAAAACAATTGAATTGGACAAATTATAAAGAATAAAATGTACTTTGTTAATCTTAGTGTTTTAACAGAAAGTTCAGTAATCATCATGAATTATCATCAAGCTATAGTAAATCCTTTGCGCACATTTTTAATTGATTTATAAAAAATTGGGAAATACTATCTAAAAAGAGATATTTGTGTCGCACAGCATGTTGAGTTCTTTACTTTTATTCATTGTTCTATTGTTATAAGTAGTTAAAAATGATTCCTCACTAATATTTCTTTTGATTTTTTTTTTCGATGTGGAGTACAGTCGGATTAAAAAGGTCTATATTGTGTTTTGAAGTATTGATGTGATCCGTAAACATAGTTTTAAATTGTCTGTAATTTTTTAATTTATTTTTATTTTTTTGTAATCGCTTAATTAAATTCTGGTTTGTTTCTCCTATGTAAATTAAAGTGCAATCGAGACAATTTTTTTGATTGATGAAATTTCTAAGTCGTTTGATATTAAAGTGAGTTTTGGTTTTAGTGAAAATAGTGCTAGTCGTTCTACTGAAGTTGTTTACAAGTCGGAATCCTGATTTATAAAAAATATTTTTCCAAGAAACATACAGCTTTTAATCTATGATAAACAAAAATAAGGATCTTGGTCTTGCAACCACAGAATTTCCTGTTTAAATCCCAAGCTACGAACGATCTGATATCAAGCAAACAATGATATTCTTGAAAATATAGATCCAAACGATTCTAAGTGAAAATAACATTCCTTCAATATATAAAATTACAAATGGAAGTATGTAAAAAATGTATAAAGAAAGGCAGGGTGACCATTGGGTTGCCGTGTTATAAAGAGATAGATAGTATAAAGTATAGAACACTTGATATATTTTTGATTGCTGTTCAATTAACAATAAAAAACCGTTCCTATGTCGACTGATTCGACTTTTACATGGATGATAAAATTTCTCGAAATTATCAAATTGAGGAACAGAAGCCAATTCCACGTACGTCGAATCCTACGTTTGTATTTCGTAGTTTAACAGAAAACTGAGCCAAATTACAGAAGATAAATGTATTCACAAAAATAAATTAACCGCGAAAAACGCAATGGGAAAACCGGTGCGTTGTATTTACACACATGTACCGAATCTATATTTATTTTCCTAAGTTGTGGTTAAGATTATTATTCATATACAAAGAAAAGTTAATAAAACAACCGCAGTTTTATTTATTATTGTAGATAACATACGGAGAAAAGTTTTCTTTGTGTTTAGCGATTTCTGTAACACTTCATTATGAGAATTATTTCATCATTCGATTCTAACGAAGATGTATTTTTTGTATATGAAAGAACTATGTGTTTCTATTATTACAAGAATATCTAAACACTATGGAAAATGAACAAAGTCATACCTAGGTGTAAATGGATATTTGCCAAAAAGCAAGTTATGTGGTCTTCCTGATATCTAAAAATAATTTATTTGATCAATTTTGAATATTTAAAATTGTAACAAAATATTTTAACTCAACTAAAGCTTGACGAATCTTTGCCAGAAATTACTTGTCATCGTTATCAACGGACACCTTTCAAATAAACTTTGAATGTTTATATCTTGTCACGAATTTGTACAATAATTTAGATAGAAAAATATTTCTTAAATTAGGTTAATTACAAAAAAAAATGGCTCAAATAATTTAGGATATATATCCAGTCGTAAGGCTAAACAATTTCAAACGATAAAATTAAAAATCATAAAATGAAATTAAATACAAAAAATGGATAAGATGCTGATTATAATTGATGTCTTAAAATTCTGATAATATAGTAAATTTTAGGATATTTAAAATAATCTAAACTGATTTAATTAAAGAGATAATTTAAAAAAAGCGGCTCGGCTGATTTAACCAAACAGTAATCATGAGAAATTGATTAGAATTTTACAAAACTGATTTAGTATAAAAAAGTTATTGCTTATAAAAATTATAAAATATATGGTTTTACTGGTCATAACGATTTAATTATAATAAGTGATTTATTAATTAAGATCTTTTCTTCAACGAAAATATAGATTTTTTTTACATGTAGTGTGCTGAAATTTTTGTGATAAACAATAATTTGTCAGTTTTCACTAACAATACGTTATTAAAAATAAATAATCAACAGCAAATTATTTTGGTAAACATAAAAAATATTGTATAAAATGCTCATTAACTTACGCTACATTATATACGAAAAAAAAAATTGTTTAACGTTATATTGGAATTATATAATTATATCACGTTGTTACTAAAAGATAGAAAATTAATGACCAAAAGAGTACAAATTATATACGTAATTAAATTTTTACAGCATTCTATTTTCATTAAAAAAATCCTTGTTAAACACATTTTCATAAGTGCCTTATCTTATTTCTTTCGAATGGAAAATTTTTAATATTTCTTATATTCAAATAGACAAAAGGTTTAAAAAGCGTGTACTATATACATATAATTAATTTTTTAAATTTCTAAGAAAATATGCGTTAGTACTAATAATACTCATTTCATCTTATTTCGCATCATTTGAGTACTAAACTATAAAAGTAAAATTAAAAAGTAAATTTTTCTTGAAAATTATTTGTACTATGATCAATTACATTATATAAATTTAGAACAAAAAATATCAGACGATAGTTATATTATGCCTAATAGACAATAGAAGTATATTGTGCCTAATTATTTCTTCATAAATCTCTTAATTTGTTAAGCCAATATAAAGTATATTATATAAATTAGTAAAATAAATACAATTAAAAAAGTCAATAACTATTTATTTCAAATATTCTTCTTCGAAATTTATCAAATACAAAAACAATAGTTTAATTTATAAAGTATAAATGCAGAATCAAAGAAAAAAATGCTTCAAAAAAGTCTTGAAACAAATACTATAATCACATTTATGATCTTTCCGTAGTGTAAGTTATAATAATAGTCCAAAAATTGAAATTGGAAATGTTTGCATACCTTCACGTTTTAAAAGTTTCTGAATATTTTGGCATACCTTAGAAAAAAATGATGTGTGTGTGTGTGATGTATGTATGGATACAATTTTTCGTCCACGTTTTTGGACGCACGGATCCACCGATTTACATGGTTCAAAAAGCATTCGATTTCTATTGATGGGTAGATGCGCTGATGATTAGTTTTTGGCAAGGGCAGGTCGAGCCGTTTCGGAGGTACGAAGCAAATTGTGCAGAAAATAGAAATCTAGTTTTGAGAGAACGGAGCATCTGATTTGAATTATTTAAACGACATTCTATTAGTAATGATGGGGAGAAGTGGTGATTAGTTTTTGGCAAAGGCAGGTCCAGCTATTTTGGGGATACAGAGCTAAAAGTGTAAACAAATGCTGCTTTAGAGAGAACTATGCATTCGACTTAAATGACAAATTCAAATAACTTTTACTCGTGTTGACGAAGAGATTGCTTTAGGAAAAAAATTTTTTTTTTTTAATACTGAAAGTAATTTGGATTTTAGTTTTAATTTAGGCTGAAGTTCTAAAGTTTACTCATATACTTCAAATAAATAATTTTAACCTTGCAATTGAGTTTATATAAGTCTTTCAAATATTAAACAATGTCCTTCATTTTAAATCCGATTGATTAAGTTTTGTTTATTTACTCTTCTGTAGTACATATATAAACGTCATCGTCCAATTCATAAGCTCTTATATTTTGTTCATAAAATAAGAATAATGAAAGTTCTAGTTTTTATAATAATCTATTTGAAAACATTTGATATTCTTCGAATATTTCATTGCGGTATGGGAAGTTCCAGCAATTTGCCTTAAGGCACGATGCCATACACCACTAGTTTTATTTTTTGGTGTAGTCTTTCATTTCCAAGATATAAAATATGCACATAATTTGTGCAATAACCTACAATTATATTCTCTATATACTAAATTTAAAAATTAATTAAAAATTATTACTTTTAATTATTTTATTAATAAATAAAAACTACAATTATATTCTTTATATAATTGTACAAATTAAGATTAGGTCTTTATCGATTTCTTTCCCAAAAATTCCTTCCGCGAGGCAGCGTTAACTTGAACAAACAAACAGCCCACTCCAGGTGTGCGATATCTTAATTTTTAACCGACTGGAAAAATTTCAATATTGCATATACACAAACTGACTATTAAAAAAACATGACCAATATACGTGTAATTTACTTCTCTCGACTTCTTAGAAAACATGCGTGTGTAATATTAATACGCAATTTCATCACATTTCGCTCGCCTATTTATTATATCTGCCGGCGCGCGTGGACGCGTGGGTTAAATACGCGCTATTTCGGCTTATTTTTTATTCCCATGAAACAAGAAAATTATTAGGTACGTTTTTGAATCCGAGCCAATCAACACACGCACTTTTGATTGTCACACGATTTATATTAAAAGACAATTTATCGCACACGCAGGTCAAAACAGTATCAAACAAGAAAATCTAGAGCCAAAATATTCCCAGTAGAAATGAAACGTGGTTGAGTATATTTATTGTTCTAATAATGTTTTGTTAAGATTTAGTAAAAATATGCCTAATTTAATAATTATAATTTGCCGAATTTCAAATTGAATATTGGGTCAGTATTAAGTAACAAAGAACGTTTAAAAATGACATTTAATTCATTTATTTTTACTTATAAATAGCATTTTTATTCATTTTTTCAACCAATTATTTAATAGAAATTTTATCAAAAATTTAATTTTGATTTGAAAAAGTATTGGTTATATGTAAGATATATACCTTAATTTAATATTGAAATGTTAATATGTAGTAGGGAGAAGTCCCCAAGTCGCGGACACCTAAGGTTATTCATAAATAAATCAAAAAATATTTTACGAAGTATTGATTGAATTGTGATTTATGTTATATAATAAAGTTAGAAATCAAACTGAATTAACAAAACCGCAATCTTTGCTAAAACATAATTAACACGTTGACTGCCACGCGTGTTTACAAGAAAATCCCCGTCAGGCCACCCGTGCCACTGTAAGACGCGTGCTCTGCCTTGAACGTTGAACTTCTACTGGGGACGTCAATTGTAAACGCTTTGGTCGTTTACAAAATTGTTACAAAAAAAACTGTAAATATTAGACGATTCAGGGAACTGATTGCTGCAAAGTTACTAGGACTGAGTGAAGATTTAACACTGTCTTCTGTTCGACGAAATACGCATTGCATCGCCTTTCGCAGAAATAATTTGAGGAAAAGCCTTAGACGCGCATGCAAGCGGTGTTACGCAAATAAAAGAGGAGAACTGGACCGATCAAAGGCACGAGCAAATCTCAGAAAACCTACCACTTTTTGTCCAAGCTGCCCTGGTCAACCGCAACTTTGCAGTGAATGCTTCAATATTTTGCACTGTAAATAATTTTGTTAATAAACGATTTTAAAAAAAATCAACAGTATTATTATCTCCTGTAATATATTTATCTAAAAATGTTCGGAAATCCTTTGGAAGGAGTCACCCGACGTGGCCTGATGAGAACTCTTGCTGTCACCCGTATACGGGTGACGTGGCCTGATGAGAACTTTTGCTGTCACCCGAATACGGGTGACACGGCAGTTAACGTGTTAATACTATCAAACAAATTTTGGTATCAAAAAACATGAATTTAAACAGTGGCACCTAGTACCGGACATTTCAAAATAACCTGCATTGATCACATATGTAGCCTTCTCCACGCGCTGGAATGTCTGCAGGTCTGTCTTTGACGAATATTTTTTGATATTGTAAAAAAAGTCACTATTCATCCACCCTTTTGGCTGGGTCACACCGATGCTCTCTGCTGTTGCATTCATAAGCTTTTCATTCTTCGACTAGGAAATACGAAAAATGTGGGTATATAGTGACCGTTAGCACTCAAACAGAATAAAATTTCATAATTGGAATAAATTACGTAAGTTCTCACAAGAAATATCAATATGTTTACTGTCCGGCACTAAGGCACGGCTTAGTGTCCGGTGCTAAGGTACAAACATTTTCGTTTATTAGGTGGCACCTACTAAAATTGGTTAAAAGATCTAATGATATTCTATCATTTTACGGATAATAATCAAGTACAACTTTTATCTTTGCATACCACTCAAATGCCATAAATATGCCAGAATTACTTCCATTGATATTTTGGTGACGCCGTGATTTTGCGCCTAAAACAGAAAAGGGTTGCTCTCGCCGTGGCCGTGTGCGTCACAGGCCTGTACCTGTGTGCCCCCAGTGCCCTTTCACTTGTATTTTGAAATGAAGAGATTTATACTCGCTTAAATAATACGTGTTAAATAGAGTGTCCGGTACTAGGTGCTCTCCGGCGTTACGGGACTTCCCCCTACAGAAAAATCAAAAAGTAATCAAGTAAGAAAATCTAGAGCCAAAATATTCCCAGTAGTAGTAAACCGTAGATAAATATTGGTTATATTAATATGTGCGCTAAATATTGTTGTCAATATTGCTCTAATGTTGTTTTATCGATATGCAATAATAAACTTTTTAATAAAATAATATTTAACTCAAATTCAAACTCACGTTCAAAAATTTATTTTGCATATAAAAATATTATTTTATTATTTGGTTCAGTAACCAGTAATAAATCAGTACCAATTAAGAAAATCTAGAGCCAGTAGTTATGAATCGTGGCTTAATATTGGTTATATTTGAGCTAAATATTATTTGGCCAATATTGCTCCACGTTGTTTCGTAAACATATATTAAATTTATCAATATTATACATGGTCTGTTCAAAAAGTACCCGGAATTACTAATAATTAAATTTCGCGGGTCTGGAGTGTCTGATTGTCAAAATTTTTTTTTTATTGTGTTGATATACATGCCCCTAAAGTATGATGAAATTTTCAGCTATATTCACTGTTTACTTTGTCTGTGGTAGTCGCTAAGGTTCGACGTGTTTTTCTGAGCTCGGCGATTTTTACAATGGAAGAATTGAAAAGTCAAAGAATTTGTATTAAATTTTGCGTAAAAAATGAAATAAAGTGTTGCAAAGTGCAAAAATTCACCAGATATGGCTCCGTGTGACTTTTTCCTATTCCCAAAGTTGAAGAGACCCATGAAAGGACGGCGGTTTTCCTCGATTGAAGAAAATCGCTGAGAGTGCTCAAGGACATATCAAAAAGTGAATATCAAGGGTGCTTCGAAAATTGGAAAAAACGCTGGCATAAGTGTATTATATCTGGGGGGGACTACTTTGAAGGGGACCACATTAATGTAGACGAATAAATAAATATTTTTTTGAAAAAAACGAAAATTCCGGGTACTTTTTGAACAGACCTCGTATATTACTATACATAATATTTAGTCCACATTCAAAAATAATATTTCATCTCTAAAAGATATTACATGATAATAATAAATATTGATTAATTATCACATATAAATTGCTGTTATACTTATTTGTTCTCTTAATTTTGAAAGGAAGATATAAATATAAACAGTATTGTTTTATTGTTGAATGAATTTCGATTTAGATACTTTTTATATATAGTAAAGTGATCGAAAATCTGGCAATTAATCGACTGTTTATGTTTTCGATTGTGAACAACGATGAAAATAAATATCATGTTATTTGAGATGAAATAGAAAAAAGGAACTATGAAATGAGATTTGCCTAATTCGCAAACATATTGATTACAATATATGTGTTAGATACTGAAGTAAAAAATTTGATTGTATTTTTTGTTCAAAGAAGTCAAGAGTGGTTTTTAATTTCTATATTGCACTTCAAATGTGCAAGATGAATTCACAATAACTCGATCTATTTGGTTGTTGAAAATATAATTTAATTTTGTGGACAGAAAGTTTTGCACCTAACTTTACACTTAAGCTACAAAATTGAATTAATTTCTATGATGTTTTTAGAGCTTTCACAGAAAGGCTTGCATGTGTTTGGTTCTATAGTATAGATAGTTTGTTTGCTTTTAAATAATGCACATCATATCTTTAAAGAAACATATTTTAGAAAAATAAACTACCGTATAAAATATACCATAATAAAAAGTGTTGACAATACTGATATAATGTCAACACTTTTTATTATTCAGAACTCTCCGATCCAGCAAATTAGATATCTAAGATGCATCACATTCTGGATGGAGATTAAAGATATTAATCGATAAAAATTCTAAGTAATAATCTCCAAGTAAGATCTAAAACACTAAATTTTAAAAATAACGTTATGATAATTTGGAAAATTTATTAAGAGTTTTTAAACCACAACTAAATTTTAGATATATTTTAATGAATTACTTTCCAAACCATTCATCCATTGGACTATATATTCATATTTCTTAATTAAAAAACACTGTTCAAATTTATCATGTATGACAGGTTCCTCATTTTGTTAACTTTTACTATTTATTTTTCATATTAACAAGCTTATTTATCAAAGAATTGAAAGCAGCTAAATTATTTCTGCATTTTAATATATGGAATTAAACCGGTTTTCCTATACATAATAATTATTAACATTATTCACCAGCTGATATAATGAAATTTGCATTAAATAACAAATATAATATATCTTTAAGTTATATTCATTCAATAATGCCAGAATAATCTTTTCGAGCTTATATTTTTTATGCACGTGTAAATCTTTTAATATTTGAAGAACAAATAATATCAGTTAAACAAGAATTTATTCATTTTGCAGAAATTAATATTTGCACATATGTTTTTACTAGGTCAATGAGAATTGTACATTCTTTAGAAATAATACACTAAATATATATATATATATATATATATATATATATATATATATATTAATATATAAATTAATTAAGACAAAATCTGCTTTAAAATTATACAATTATATTAATAAATAATATTTTATTTTACCTACTAGAGTATTAAAATTTCAAAAAAATATTACTACGATTTGCTTTATAAATATACAAATAAAAAAATAATTTTTCTCTAATTATATTAAATTGAACAAAATATTCTCTTTTTCCAGCGTGTTAAAATTCTCGATTCTTTAAAATTTTTTCGTAGGCCAATATATTAGGAGAGATTTGCGTTTATGAGAAGACCAAATATAAAATGTTTTTATGATAATATAAGTTTCAGTTTGTTGTATTGAAAACTGCTTATTGTAAAAATTATATTATATACTGTAATTATACAGAATATTTAACAAAACAATAAAAATGGCATAAACCTTTACAAATCACGCATTTTACTTATTTGATTTATAGGTATTGAATTTTTTTTTATATACAATGTATATCAAAAAATAATAAATAATTTGTCTCCATTAGAGCATAAAAATTCAAAAAAATTCTACAACTTTTTAAATATGCATATATATTTTACTTTTTAATAAATAATTTATTTACTCTATCAGAATATCAATTAAATCAAACAAAATATGTTTTCTCAATTACTAATTTATTAAAAAACTCAATTTTTTTACATCAATTATTAAATAAATAACAATAATGTAACTGATACACAGCTAAGATTAGATTGACACATCCATAGAGATCCTGAATTTTGATTTCCAACCAGCCTGGATGAAAACAAGAATACCGAGATGACATCTTAGGAGGAGGATGCAACAAAATATAACAAGAGCCTAATAAACCATTCCCTGAAATGATCCTGGTACCTCAATCTCACAACAATCCAGAAAGGTTGAAGAATTCGTGCATTATCTCAAGTCGGAAACTAGGAGTACTTTGAGCCACTTCGTCAATAGAATAAAAAATCATGATAATTTGACATTTATCTGGTTGGATATCAGTTTTTTTGAAGATGCATTGGGATCAGGTGCATCCTACGAAACAGAGGACGTGTTATGGTAAAATATCCAACATCATTGCGGACTTCGATATGATGACGCAACCAAACGTTGTTGGCATTCGGATTTTGCAGCAAACCACCATACTACTTTTTTGCTTAAATCTTTGTTCTAACTTATTGCAGATTTAAGTTTTTTTGAAAGCCGCATGTGGGCAAAATATAAGTGACAGCTTTAAAAAATTTCAGATCTTTTTTAGCATGTTTTGTAGACCAATAAGATTCTTGCAGATTCGTGTTTAGTAGAAGATCGAACTGACAATATCCCCCAATGATTTAATTTTTTTCTACTATAAATGTTTTCTGTAATAAATGTATGACATAATTTTTATTTATATAATTAGCAAAAATTTTAGCAGAACCATCAAAATTGACACTTACCTTCAAAAATCGATAAAAAAATTTCACTGTATAAATGTTTTGATAAACCGTTTTTACTATATAAATTAACTTCGCTTTTCAAAAAAATTTAACAAATATGTATAAAGTAAATTTTTTAATTAAAGTTGATTCGTAAACAAATAAATGTTTCTTATTAAAGTTTTTTGGCATATATTAAAATATTGATTGGCAGTTGTTTTATTGACCAGATTCATTATGTCATAGATATGGAAATGCATTCTGTCATATAAAAAAATGTATTAAAAATATAAACTATATCTTTGATAATTGTTCATGAATGGTATGCATAATAAATAAATTATATATATATATATATATATATATATATATATATATAAATATATATATATATATATATATATATATATATTATAGTGGTCCTTAAGATGGACATTTTCGAATTTCCTTGCTCCCAAAGGTTCTCATGTCTCAAATGGTTCAAAATTGATAAAAAACAATTCTCTAAAAGTTTTAGCTCTTAATATTAACTTTTAGATAGTGCGCAATTCAATCAAACTTCGTATGGAAATAGCATGGAAAAAATCTTGAAAATTAAAAAAAAAAATTTTTTAGGTATAACTAAGCGACAATTGAATTAAAAGTAAAAATTCGTGTCATTTTTTATTGAAAATTCGACGCTCTGCAAAATTTTTGAATTTTTTTCATGCTATTTCCATACAAAACTTTGATTAAATTGCGCTCTATGTAAAAGACAACATTAAGAACTAAAACTTTCAGAGAGTTGTTTTTTATCAATTTGGAACCATTTGAGCCCCTGGGAGCAAGAAAATTCGAAAATGTCCATATTAAGGGACAACCTAATATATATATATATATATATATATATATATATATATATATATATATATATATAAACATATGTATTTCAGTATATATCATTATTTATTAAAATTAGTTAATAAATTTATAAAAATATAAAATTTAAAAAAATGTTCATGATTTTTTGTAGCATACGTAAATAACGCTATATATTTATATTTATTATGTATGTAAATATATGACGATATACATTCATATATGATATTAAAAATATAAGTATCTACATGTGTGTAGGCATATGTAACATGTCAAAACACATACTTATAATCAAGTTGCTATTTAAGTGCCATACGGTCAATTCAATTGGACTCACATTACATTACATTACATAATATGAACATAGTCATTTATTAGTGATGAAAAAAATAAAACCATTTCTATCCGAGAGCACATTATTATTTTATTTGTGTGGGCGAAATCTTAATTTGCAACTTGCATGTACATCCTAGTTGAAATATGCATGTCAAAATGTATACTTATAATATAAACTTTATAATACAAAAGTTAACAGTTTAGATGTATTATTAACAGTAACCCGTATGGTAGTTATAGTTATGGGACAAAAATCCAAAAATGAAAATTTTTGCATTTCTCGACGTTTTGAAGGTTTCTGAACATTTTGGCATACCTCAGAAAAAATGGATGTGTGTGTGTGTTTTGTATGTCCGCATTTTTTTGTCCACGTTTTCGGGCGCACGGATCAACCGATTTGAATGGTTCAAAAAACATTCGATTTCTATTGATAGCGAGATGTGCTGATTAGTTTTTGGCAAAGGCAGGTTCAGCCATTTAGAAGATACCCTAGTAGAAATGTATCGTGGCTAGAGGGGTAAAATATCGTGGCGCAATATTCGAATCTTGTCTTTAGATGGACCGGGCAATATTTGTTTTCAAAATTATGGAAAATTTGGAAAATTCATCGGAAAAGTGTTTTATATGGTTTATTACAAATAATAAACATGTTTACCATCTGATTTACGCCTCTAATTTTATATTTACACGAATTATACATGATTTTTAAATGTGGGTTTCATGCATTTTTTTTCTGGGCGACCAAGATTCGTTTTTTCAGTATTATCGAACTTGGGAAATACATGGTATTTATAACGGTCACGAAAAAAATTAACTTTAAATAATTAATTAGCACCAAAATCATGATTAAAGCTTTTAAAAAGACATATGCTCGATCGCAATTAATAGTTTGATACATATTTCTTTTAAATTCAATATAAATTTTAAATGTGGGGGTTATGCATTTTTTTTCTGGGCAACCACAATTCGTTTCTTTAGTATTATCGAACTTGGGAAATACATGGTATTTATAAGGGTCACGAAAAAAATTAACTTTAAATAATTAATTAGCACCAAAATCATGATTAAAGCTTTTAAAAAGACATATGCTCGATCGCAATTAATAGTTTGATACATATTTCTTTTAAACTCAATATAAATTTTAAATGTGGGGGTTATGCATTTTTTTCTGGGCAACCACGATTCGTTTCTTTAGTATTATCGAACTTGGGAAATACATGGTATTTATAAGGGTCACGAAAAAAATTAACTTTAAATATTTAATTAGCACCAAAATCATGATTAAAGCTTTTAAAAAGTCATATGCTCGATCGCAATTAATAGTTTGATACATATTTCTTTTAAATTCAATATAAATTTTAAATGTGGGGGTTATGCATTTTTTTTCTGGGCAACCACGATTCGTTTCTTCAGTATTATCGAACTTGGGAAATATGTGGTCTTTATAAGGGTTACGAAAAAAATTAACTTTAAATAATTAGTTAGCACCAAAATCATGATTAAAGCTTTTAAAAAGTCATATGCTCGATCGCAATTAATAGTTTGATACATATTTCTTTTAAATTCAATATAAATTTTAAATGTGGGGGTTATGCATTTTTTTTCTGGGCAACCACGATTCGTTTCTTCAGTATTCGAACTTGGGAAATATGTGGTCTTTATAAGGGTTACGAAAAAAATTAATTTTAAATAATTGATTAGCACTGAAAACACGATTAAAGCTTTTAAAAGGTCATATGCTCGATCGTAATTAATAGTTTGATACATTTTTTTACATTAATGCCTTTGTGTAAGTGTCAATATTAAAACCAATTTGGGCTCCATATAATATATTGATAAACAATATTAAAATCCCATTCAAAACTAATATAAGCTCAATATTGAAAATCAATATATGATTAATATAAATAAACAATATTTACTTCAAATTCAAAATTATTATTTAACCCACATTTAAAAATATTATTTAATTCATATAAAAAACAGAATTTAACTCATTGATAATATCTTAGCTAATACATAGCTAATCATTGATCCGCTCGATCGTAATTAACAGTTTGATATAAATTTTATATGAATTCAATATAAATTGTAAATATTATATTCACATTAATTTTTTCTTTATTATCGAACTTGGGAAATAAGTAACATTTACATTGGTCAAGAAAATAATCAATTTTAAATCATCAATTAGCACCAAAAACATCAATGGCGACTCTTAAAAAACATAATTTTGATCAGAATTAATTAATTAAAGCTAAAATAATTAAATCCATTATTAAACGTGAAGATATGCAAAAATCTTCATATTCGATTTTCGTCTCATTACTATAAATACCCTAGGGGAAGTTAAAAAAGCAATAAATAATTTAACTATATTGTATTTATTTATTAACTATATTATTTAACGACATTGTAAGTATGTCATCATTCAGTAAACAAAACAAAAATAAAATTATACAAGATTATAGTAGTACAAAAGTACCAGAATAATTAACAAACTTAAATAATGTCAGTACGTACCGCACTGAGAAAGAAAAATTAAACAAAATGTTTGATAAAAAAAAATCAAAACTTCGAATAAAATAAATGTTAAATAATGAAATTTTGTAGTTAGTCACATGACTTGCTTAAATTTGTTTTTCTCTAGTTTGGTATGTATTAATATTATTCAAATCTGTTATCATCTGTTAAATCTGTTAATATATCGATTTATATTTATAAATAGAGACGTTTTAAAAATATTCTGAAATTGCACTATGTACATGTATATGGTTTATGTATGAACATCTGGTTTTTGAGAATGTCTCTTCTTTCTTTCATATAACCGATATTTGTATAAGGCTATCTCGCTTCGTGTACGGTCCTTCGTACGAATCGTTGTCCTTCGTCCTCGGTGTTTCTAGAAGACGACTACCTAACTATATGTCAGTTATGGCCGAACTTATTTTATACGTATTTTATGAACTAATATTATATCATTGCACTTTTGTTTTAATTATATAGCATTTTTAATAGCAATTATTATTTATATTACTATACTAGTTTATTATTTACATTAATGTTATTTAAGAGTAAAAGTTTAATTAAAAAATTTATTTAAAGGCAAAAGAAGTCTTCTTTAAATTTATTACTGTGTACATAGTAAGTAATGTGATTATAAAAAATGCTTGTTGGTTAGTTCTTGAAGAAGGAAAGAATCCATAAGCCCATAACGTAGGATAAAATAAGTGAAATATTATTATGTTTTGTGAAGATAAAATTTATTTAATATAATTCAGCAAAAAAAAATTAATAATAAATATAAACATTAAAAATTTTCTAAATGTAAACATATTGATATAATGATAATTAATAGCAATTTTATTAATTTTGTTTTGAATATTTTCTAAGTAACGTTTCACTGATTATGCAATTTACTAACTCTCTTATATTGAAATGAATGAAAAGGGAGTTATGGATATACTTTACTGACTACTACACTGAATAAACTAATAACCACAAATTAATGAGCGTGTACTTTGTAACATAAAATGATACAAAAACATAAAAATACATAAAAATATGTTAGAACCGCCCTTTGATTAACAATGCTTTAAGTCTGCATCACCATCGAACGCGCGGAGCACGGAGCCTCGCATTTTTCAATAGTATGAAATTCGTTACGCAGTGCATTTAGCAATTCTTATTGAATTTAGAATTTATTATAATATTAAAATATATTCATAATATATAGTAAGTCTGGAAAAATGTGAATATTTAGTGAAAAATAAAATGATCTATAATTTCAAATGATAATTGGCTAAAAACATATTTTGTGAACAGTTTATAAATAAAATCAAGCGGTTAATTAACACAATTTTGAGTTTTATGTTTAAGGTACGTAAGTATATTCATTACTTATATTATATAAACAACATACATATTTAGTAAACAATGATGTATTTTATATATTCTAGATTGACTAAATTGAAATGGATGTAAAATCAGCTGTAATATAAAAACTATCACATAGCAAAAATGGATTTGATAAAAGGTAATAAAAATATTAACAAACTTATTAAATGCAGACTTTTCAATAATTTATTATCGCTTTTGAATATTTGATATTCGTATTTCCATCAACAGTTTTTTGTTTTAATTTAAAATTATAATTGTACTGTTTTAAATTAATGTTAAAATTTTATATTAACTGTATTTTTAATTATTTCAGATTTAACTGTGATCGAGTTCTAGAAAATAGTAGTTTTCAATAAACTACAATGCCAGAAATGTTTTTTATTAAAAGCTAAGTAATTGAATTTATGATGAGTTTATAAAATCAATATATTCCAGAAATATTGCTATAAAATATAATAAATTTTATCTTATTTCAGGTGTAATCGTGATCGAATGCAAGAAAATGGTAAAATATTTGTGAAAATATCCAAATAATATAAGAATTTCCACCACTAATTAAAATACTTATAAATAGACAATTAAGGCGATAGGATTAACAAAGATGAGATTATGATTTACCATTAAGATCCTCCAAATTATTATAATGACTGAAAATATTTTGATTGTTCTATATCTTATTATCATAATGTGTAAATTGTTAATAAAATTATTAAGATTCAATACATAAACTATTTAAAAATGTATGTATTCATTTAGAATAAATAAACTTTTATTATCAATGAGTTAAATACTGTTTTTCTATATAAACTAAATAATATTTTTAAATGTGGGTTAAATAATAATTTTGAATTTGGGGTAAATATTGTTTATTTATATTGAGATTATATTGGTTTTTTATGTAGGGTAAATATTGTTTATTTATATTAATCTTATATTGGTTTTCAATATTGGGCTTATATTACTTTTGAATGGGTTTTTAATATTGTTTATCAATATTGGTTTTATATGGGGCCTATATTGGTTTTAATATTGGATTTATATGGGAAAATGTTAACAGAATAATATTATAGCAATATTGGTAAACAATATAGAGCCCATAAAAAGTACAATATTGCGCCACGATTCGTTTCTACTAGGGTACAGAGCTAAATGTCCAAAAAATGACAGTTTTTGAGAGAACGGAGTATCCGATTTGAATGATCTAAAAAACATCCAATTTGTAATGATTGGGAGAAGAGGCGATTAGTTTTTGGCAAAGGCAGGCCCAGCTATTTCGAAGATACAGAGCTAAATGTACAACAGATTGCAATTTTTGAGAGAACTATGCGTCCGATTTGAATGATTTAAAGAACTTTCTGCTTGTTTTAACAAAGTAATTGATTTTGAAAAAAAAATTGTATCAATTTTTTTTTTTGCAAAAAGATGTTTTTTTCTGTATATTGAAAATAAGTCAGATTTTATTTTTAATTCTGACTCAAGTTCTAATATACTTCAAACAAATAATTTCAACTTTGCAAAACAGTTTATATAATTCTTATAAATATTAGACAATGTTACAATATTTATAATAATCTATTTGAAAATATTTAATATTCCTCGAATTCCTTCCAGTAATTTGCCTTAAGGCATCATATTTTATTTAAAATATTATAAACCAGAAGATATTACATTATTACATTATGGAATGCTGGATATAATTCATATGTCAAATACAATTTTTGTTTCACGTGACGCAATGAATCTGATCAGTTAAACAATAGCTAATCAACATTTGTAAATCATTTGCATACCAAAAATTTAATAACGCACAAATTTATATTTTTATAATTTATTTTTAAAATTTTTTTCAGCATACAAATTAATTCAATTTTTATATAAACAAAGTTAATTTATACAGTCGGAACGTTTTATCAAATTATTTATACAGTGCAAATTTTTTTATGAAGTGTTTATTTTTACTGAAGGTAAGTGTCATTTTTTTGTTTTGCTAAAATTTTGACAAATTTCTAAAATATATATTTTTACAGAAGTTTTTATTAAAAAATTAAATGAATTCAATGGAGAACATTGTCAGTTAAGTTTTCTACTATATGCGAATCTGAAAGAATCTTACTAATGAACAATTACCTGATTCTGAATTGCCATATACTGAGAACTAAAAAGATATGCCAAGGAAGATCTGAAATCTCTTATATTTTGAGTACTTGAATCTGTAAAAGGTTATAAGAAAGAAGATTTCTCAAAAAAAATGTGATGGTTTGCTGCAAGATCCAAATGCCAACAACGTTTGGTTGCGTCATCATATCGAAGTTCGCAGTGATGTTGGATATTTTACCATAACACGTCCTCTGTTTCGTAGGATGCACCTGATCCCGAAGGATCTTCAAAAAAACTGATATCCGACCAGATAAATGTCAAATTATCATGGTTTTTCATTCTATTGACTAAATGGCTCAAAGTACTTCTAGTGTCTGATTTGACATAATGTACGAATTTTTCAACCTTCCTGTATTGTTGTGGGATTGAGGTACCAGGATCATTTTAGGGAATGGTTTATTAGGCTTTTGTTATATTTTGTTGCATCCTCCTCCTAAGATGTCATCTCGGTATTTTGTTTCATCCAGGCTAGTTGGAAGTCGAAATTTGGGACTACTATGGACGTGCCAACCTCAGCATTGCTGTGTCATATGTTTGTTACTTGTTTATAAATGATTGTAAAAATAAATAATTT
>NW_020538040.1:25752527-25771175 GCF_003426905.1 Ctenocephalides felis
AAAAGGGAGTTATGGATATACTTTACCTGACTACTACACTGAATAAACTAATAACCACAAATTAATGCGTATACTTTGTAACATAAATGATACAAAACATCAAAATACATAAAATATGTTAGAAACCGCCCTTTGATTAACAATGCTTTAAGTCTGCATCACCATCGAACGCGCGGAGCACGGAGCCTCGCATTTTTCAATAGTATGAAATTCGTTACGCAGTGCATTTAGCAATTCTTATTGAATTTAGAATTTATTATAATATTAAAATATATTCATAATATATAGTAAGTCTGGAAAATGTGAATATTTAGTGAAAAATAAAATGATCTATAATTTCAAAATGATAATTGGCTAAAACATATTTTGTGAACAGTTTTTATAATAAAATCAAGCGGTTAATTACACACAATTTTGAGTTTTATGTTTAAGGTACGTAAGTATATTCATTACTTATATTATATAAACAACATACAGATTTAGTAAACAATGATGTATTTTATATATTCTAGATTGACTAAATTGAAATGGATGTAAAATCAGCTGTAATATAAAACTATCACATAGCAAAAATGGATTTGATAAAAGGTAATAAAAATATTAACAAACTTATTAAATGCAGACTTTTCAATATTTATTATCGCTTTTGAATATTTGATATTCGTATTTCCATCAACAGTTTTTGTTTTAATTTAAAATTATAATTGTACTGTTTTAAATTAATGTTAAAATTTTATATTAACTGTATTTTTAATTATTTCAGATTTAACTGTGATCGAGTTCTAGAAAATAGTAGTTTTCAATAAACTACAATGCCAGAAATGTTTTTTTATTAAAAGCTAAGTAATTGAATTTATGATGAGTTTATAAAATCAATATATTCCAGAAATATTGCTATAAAATATTAATAAATTTTATCTTATTTCAGTGTAATCGTGATCGAATGCAAGAAAATGGTAAAATATTTGTGAAAATATCCAAATAATATAAGAATTTCCACCACTAATTAAAATACTTATAAATAGACAATTAAGGCGATAGGATTAACAAAGATGAGATTATGATTTACCATTAAGATCCTCCAAATTATTATAATGACTGAAAATATTTTGATTGTTCTATATCTTATTATCATAATGTGTAAATTGTTAATAAAATTATTAAGATTCAATACATAAACTATTTAAAAATGTATGTATTCATTTAGAATAAATAAACTTTTATTATCAATGAGTTAAATACTGTTTTTCTATATAAACTAAATATATTTTTTAAATGTGGGTTAAATAATAATTTTGAATTTGGGGTAAATATTGTTTATTTATATTGAGATTATATTGGTTTTTTATGTAGGGTAAATATTGTTTATTTATATTAATCTTATATTGGTTTTCAATATTGGGCTTATATTACTTTTGAATGGGTTTTTAATATTGTTTATCAATATTGGTTTTATATGGGGCCTATATTGGTTTTAATATTGGATTTATATGGGAAAATGTTAACAGAATAATATTATAGCAATATTGGTAAACAATATAGAGCCCATAAAAAGTACAATATTGCGCCACGATTCGTTTCTACTAGGGTACAGAGCTAAATGTCCAAAAAATGACAGTTTTTGAGAGAACGGAGTATCCGATTTGAATGATCTAAAAAACATCCAATTTGTAATGATTGGGAGAAGAGGCGATTAGTTTTTGGCAAAGGCAGGCCCAGCTATTTCGAAGATACAGAGCTAAATGTACAACAGATTGCAATTTTTGAGAGAACTATGCGTCCGATTTGAATGATTTAAAGAACTTTCTGCTTGTTTTAACAAAGTAATTGATTTTGAAAAAAAAATTGTATCAATTTTTTTTTTTGCAAAAAGATGTTTTTTTCTGTATATTGAAAATAAGTCAGATTTTATTTTTAATTCTGACTCAAGTTCTAATATACTTCAAACAAATAATTTCAACTTTGCAAAACAGTTTATATAATTCTTATAAATATTAGACAATGTTACAATATTTATAATAATCTATTTGAAAATATTTAATATTCCTCGAATTCCTTCCAGTAATTTGCCTTAAGGCATCATATTTTATTTAAAATATTATAAACCAGAAGATATTACATTATTACATTATGGAATGCTGGATATAATTCATATGTCAAATACAATTTTTGTTTCACGTGACGCAATGAATCTGATCAGTTAAACAATAGCTAATCAACATTTGTAAATCATTTGCATACCAAAAATTTAATAACGCACAAATTTATATTTTTATAATTTATTTTTAAAATTTTTTTCAGCATACAAATTAATTCAATTTTTATATAAACAAAGTTAATTTATACAGTCGGAACGTTTTATCAAATTATTTATACAGTGCAAATTTTTTTATGAAGTGTTTATTTTTACTGAAGGTAAGTGTCATTTTTTTGTTTTGCTAAAATTTGACAAATTTCTAAAATATATATTTTTACAGAAGTTTTTATTAAAAAATTAAATGAATTCAATGGAGAACATTGTCAGTTAAGTTTTCTACTATATGCGAATCTGAAAGAATCTTACTAATGAACAATTACCTGATTCTGAATTGCCATATACTGAGAACTAAAAAGATATGCCAAGGAAGATCTGAAATCTCTTATATTTTGAGTACTTGAATCTGTAAAAGGTTATAAGAAAGAAGATTTCTCAAAAAAATGTGATGGTTTGCTGCAAGATCCAAATGCCAACAACGTTTGGTTGCGTCATCATATCGAAGTTCGCAGTGATGTTGGATATTTTACCATAACACTCCTCTGTTTCGTAGGATGCACCTGATCCCGAAGGATCTTCAAAAAAACTGATATCCGACCAGATAAATGTCAAATTATCATGGTTTTTCATTCTATTGACTAAATGGCTCAAAGTACTTCTAGTGTCTGATTTGACATAATGTACGAATTTTTCAACCTTCCTGTATTGTTGTGGGATTGAGGTACCAGGATCATTTTAGGGAATGGTTTATTAGGCTTTTGTTATATTTTGTTGCATCCTCCTCCTAAGATGTCATCTCGGTATTCTTGTTTTCATCCAGGCTAGTTGGAAGTCGAAATTTGGGACTACTATGGACGTGCCAACCTCAGCATTGCTGTGTCATATGTTTGTTACTTGTTTATAAATGATTGTAAAAATAAATAATTTTATTACAAAATATTATGATTAAAAAATATTTTGTTTAATTTAATTTCAATTTTAATTTTAATATAAAAAAATCTAAATTATTGATTAGATATAGGAAGAACAAATAAAATCATTTATTTGAGTAAAAATTTATGAGAGTAAATTAGTTATTCATTAATAGATTTGTATATTTAAAGAGTAAAAAAATTATATAGTATTTATTTGCATTTGAATTTGATGATAACATTTTTCGGTTTGGTTTTTATTGCAACTAAAATCTGCAGGAACCTAACAAGTAGTCCCATGATCTTGAATCTTAATATACTGTTTTACAAAAACATTCCAAGGAAGATCTAAAACCTATAAAAATTGCTGCTCTTTTCTGCTCACATGCGGATCTTGTAAGTACTTCAAATTGAAATATATAATCGCCAGGATTCAAAAAAATAATAGTTCATCTGCAATATCTATAAAAATGTGAACAACGTTTGGTTTATTGATCATACTGAAGTTTTTGGTGATGTTGGACATTTAACCAAAACACATCTTCTGTTTTGTGATCCCGACAACTCTCTAATTATTATATTGGTTACCTTATTGAATAAGTGTTAATTCTGACTTTACTCGAGTTTCTTCAATATTCCCAGATCATTTTGGGAACGAGGTACCAAAATCAATTTTGTCAAAAACAGAAAAAAATTGCATGCTTAAAGTTAGGTAAATAATTTGTGTGTGTTCTGTTATTGTTAATTTTTTATGTCGAATTTTCTTTTAATGTCTAAAATGTGAGTTCCAGTCCAATTACATATAAATATCGTACAAATATGATCCAACATAATAGAAAACTGTACTGCTTGTCTATTCACTTATATATATATATATATATATATATATATATATATATATATATATATATATATAACCGAGATCATATGAGCATAATAATAATTCGATTGTATGTAATAAAAGATGTCACAATTGCTCCAACAGCTATAAAGCAATTTTAAATTAGCTGGATTTTTCCATGGCTTACATGACAAATAAATGACTTTTCAAATGTATAATTTCGTTTCAGTGTATAGACATGTATGTAGGTATATATGTGTGTATCAATATAATATTCTGAGTTATGAGCTAATGACTCAAATTGAAAATGACGTTAAATATGAGCTATGGGCCTCTTGGCAACAGCCGATACGAACGACTAGAGCTATGATTGTGTTCTGATGTAATTAGACAGCAAGCTGGTAACTAATTTGGTAATTGAATTATTGTTTTGGCCTAGGAGAGGATTGTGGTGAGAGAGAACCTGTTTTGCATAACTGTATCACTCCAAATTTGCCGCTATATTTTTTTAAATTTAATTCTTTACGATTGACTATAATCTCTTATTTTTTGAAAAATAGGTCTGTAATCCTATTTTTAACGACACCTTGGAACTTTTTATAAATATTAGTTAAATCTATTTTTGAAACGAATATATTTAATAATCGAGTTATTGTTCTCACCTAGGACAAGTTCATGGGGTGAAAGAACCATATTTTGCATCACCTTGTCACTAATACTTTTTTGCAATATTTTTTTAAATTTTATTCTCCGTTTCTTCCTATGATCTTCTTTTAGTTTTTAAAATATGCAGATCAAATTCTCGAATGACACCATGCAGCCTTTTACAAACATGGGTTGAATCTGGTTTACTTATCGACCTATAATCCAATCATTTTATCCATTGCATATCCTTCTCTTCTATTTTTGCAACTATGTACATTTCTTGCCAACCTGATTGTTTCAATTAGTTAACATATGGTGCAATATTTTAGCAATGAGTTCAATCCTGTTTTCTTTTCGTTTCTAATAGTATAATTTCATCTATTATTCATGCATTTACTATTTTTGCCATCATGTACATTTTTATAGATTTGTCACAGTAAACAGTAATAGTATCTATTCACAATAGAAAGAACTACCAATTGGTATATTTTTAAATGAACTATATAATTGTAACATATTAATTACTGAATGTCTTCACTAAGACAGATTGTAATTTGAATGGTAAATAAAAAAAATTTAAAAACTTACATTTTTTGTCAAGAGTTCAATACGATTAAACACATGCAGAAATACTTAACAGAGTTGTCCGTTATGAAATTGTAGTTCTTTTTGTTTCACCACAAAATATTAAAAATATCGACAAAGCTCACTCAAAATATTTAACTTACTGTATTAGAGCATAGCTCTGCACGGATCAGAGACATGAACTATCTGGAGATAGAGAAGATGAAGTGAAAAATAAGATAACAAGTTGAAGCAGTAGGCACAGAAAAATCTTTACTAAGCACGATCATGAAAAGAAAAGGAAACTGGATTGGATCCATTCTGCAAAAAGAGGGGCTACTACTCGACGTCGTCTTAGGTAAAATAGAAGTACTAAAATGTGTTGGGAAGAATTAAAATGTAGATAGTTGATGACTTGCTGGAGAAGAAAATACAGGGAAATGAAAGTAGAAGCACAGGACCAGGAAGTGAGGAAGCAAAAGTATGGAAAGAAAAATGCATAAAAGTGCATAGAAAAGGTGAAGAAGCGGCATCCGAGTAGAAAGGGTTAACAAAAACTTTATAAACAAAGCCAATAAAATATAAATAAAAAAACTATCAATTGGGTCAAATAAAACTTAATTTAACTGAAACAAATGTAAAAATTATTTACCCAAATTATCCAATTGCTTTATCAAATTCATAATAAAAGTACTCAATAAATAAATTAAATAACTCTTTTCATGTGGGTTAAAGATTTTTTATATTTTTGAAATCAAAATGTATGAAAAATGTACTGTTAATATATAAAATTTAAAAAAAGCAAAATTTCGGGTTATTATAAAAGATAATTAACATAAATATTAATATACGCAACAATCTAAGTTTCATGAAAGTAAAAATAATAATTTTTAATTTATGTAGAACAGACATTTTACTTATTTATAGAAAATATCAACAAATAGGTATATTGGCTTGAAACTATTTTGCTACATGACTTATACGAGGTGTGTTCAAAAAGTACCCGGAATTTTTAAATTTCGCGGGTCTGGAGTGTCTGATTGTCAAAATTTTTTTTTTATTGTGTTGGTATACATGCCCCTAAAGTATGATGAAATTTTCAGCTATATTCACTGTTTACTTTGTCTGTGGTAGTCGCTAAGGTTCGACGTGTTTTTCTGAGCTCGGCGATTTTTACAATGGAAGAATTGAAAAGTCAAAGAATTTGTATTAAATTTTGCGTAAAAAATGAAATAAAGTGTAACAAAGTGTGTGAAATGTTACAAAAAGCCTATGGTGAGTCTGCTATGAAAAAAACAAGTGTTTACGAGTGGTATAAGCGTTTCCAAGATGGCCGCGAAGACGTTGAAGATGACGAACGCTCCGGTCGACCCAGCACGTCAACAAACGATGAAAATGTGAAAGAAGTGGAAAAAATGGTTATGAATGATCGCCGAATCACAATTAGAGAAGTTGCTGATGAAGTTGGCATATCAATTGGCTCATGTCATAACATTTTTTCAAATGTTTTGGGCATGAAACGAGTGGCAGCAAAATTCATTCCAAAACTGCTAAATTTTGACCAAAAAGCAATCGCATGAACATCGCTCAAGAGCTGTTAAATGACGTCAACAACGATCCAAGTTTGCTTGAAAGGGTCATAACTGGTGATGAAACATGGGTGTACGGTTATGATGTCGAAACCAAAGCCCAATCGTCCCAATGGAAGAGCCCAGGTGAGCCAAGACCGAAAAAAGCACGTCAAGTTCGATCGAATGTCAAGGTTTTGCTTACTGTTTTCTTTGATTATAACGGCATAGTGCATCAAGAGTTCTTACCACAAGGTCGTACGGTTAATAAGGAGTATTACCTTGAAGTGATGCGACGTTTGCGTGAAGCAATCCGAAAAAAACGCTCCGATTTATGGAAAAACAATTCATGGCTGTTGCACCACGATAACGCACCTGCTCACTCGTCGTTGCTTGTTCGTAATTTTTTGGCCAAAAACAATACCGTAGTCATGCCCCAACCTCCATATTCACCAGATATGGCTCCGTGTGACTTTTTCCTATTCCCAAAGTTGAAGAGACCCATGAAAGGACGGCGGTTTTCCTCGATTGAAGAAATAAAGGCCGAATCGCTGAGAGTGCTCAAGGACATATCAAAAAGTGAATATCAAGGGTGCTTCGAAAATTGGAAAAAACGCTGGCATAAGTGTATTATATCTGGGGGGGACTACTTTGAAGGGGACCACATTAATGTAGACGAATAAATAAATATTTTTTTGAAAAAACGAAAATTCCGGGTACTTTTTGAACAGACCTCGTATACTTATTTTATATACATAAAATATAGTTTTTATATTTATATAAACTTAATTTACTTTTTTCATAAATACACATTTTTTATTTTTTAAGCAGGTCAAGAAACTTTAGTATTAATATCTAAGGATTGCATAATATGACTTATTAGTTTATATTTATTAGTTATCTTAATACTATTATTACTTATGAAATTAACGAACAAGAATTATTTCGTAATGTAATATTTTAAATGTAATATATAAAAATTACATTTGTATTACATTTTTGAAAACCTGAGAATGACCAGTAGTAATAGAAGTTCAAATGAAATATAGTTTATCTCATCTTAACATTCGTTATTGGTTAACTAATTAGTAGATACTAATAAAAATAATAAACAATGAACACCCACTGCTAGAAATTTTTGGAAAAGTTCTTTTTATTGAAATATAAATAATTAAAAATCCAATAGTAATGAATTTTTAAATCCTCAGAACGACCCGTACCAAAGAAAGTTTTGAGTAAACTATCGTCTAGCCCTATGATATTAGCGCTCTATTTGTATTCAGTACAAATACGTATATATATATATATATATATATATATATATATATATATATATATATATATATTTCTGTTTATATACACCTGTGTAGTTCCTGTGTGCGAATATAGAATCAGCCCATTTCAGCCATTCGACTTGCGATCGTACTTTTGATAAGTGAAACAAGTTCTGAATACGATATATGCTATAATTATTTACATGTTTTCTAATGAAGAAATTGCTGATTACGTATCATTTGCCAATGGTATAATTATATGAATTCTCTTTTACCATAAAGCAAAGAAAAATTAACCTACCTGCATATTAACGTCTAATATATACACATGAATTTTCATTTACTAATATTCTAAGAGAGATAAGATAGATTGTAATTATTCGTAACTGATTTGTAAATTGCTTTGTATAAATGGAATTGTTATATTTTAATTACGAAATTTTAATTGTGAATATGGGGAATTGCAATGTGAAATTGTTTCAATGCAAATACAACGCTTGCACAAAATTTGTAGAGAAAAGTTTTACAGATCCAAACCAGAATTACTTGTTTTCAAAAAAATCAAATACGCATTTCTAAAAAGTAGTATTTTCTTGAATTCAATTAATGTGAAATTTATTTTGAAACTAATGAGTAATAGTATCAAATGTTAAGTTCTGGATCTAATCTTAACATTCCTCTTTTCTGCTTATTATAATTGCTGCTTATTATAATTTTTATTGGGTGTAGCAATGCCAGGAAAGGGCCATTTTTATTTCGAAACATATTACTATATTTTCAAAATTTTTACAGATCCAAACTAGTATTACTTGTTTTCAGGAAAATCAAATATGCATTTCCACAAAGTAGGAAATTTTTATTCAAATCAATTAATTCCAAATTAATTTTGGAATTAGTGTGTAATTGGATCAAATGTTTAGTTTTGAATGCAATCTAAGCATTCCTCTTTTTCTGCTGCTGATTATAATTATTTATTAAGTGCAACAATGCCAGAGAAAGGCCAATTTTACTTGAAAACATATTGCTATATTTTCAAAATGTTTATAACTAGTATTCCTTGTTTCCAGAAAAATCAAATATGCATTCCCAAAAAGTAGATTTCTCTTGAAAACAATTAAATTGAAATTAATTTTGGAATTAATGTAATCGAATCAAGTTTTGGATGCAATCTTGGCATTCCTTCTTTTCTACTGCAGATTATGATTATGATTATGATTTTATTGAGTTCAGCAATGCCAGAAAAGGGCTAGTTTTACTTGGAAACATATTACAGCTTTTCAGAAAAATCAAATATGCATATCCAAAATGTAGATATCTCTTCAAATCAATTAATTCAAAATTAATTTTGCAATTAGTGTGTAATTGTATCAAATGTTAAGTTTCGGATGCAATCTAAGCATTCCTCCTTTTCTGGTGCCGGAGGAAGGAGATCCCTTTTAATACTGACTTGTTGGTTAGCCCAGCCTAGGCACCTAATATGCGGCCGCGTTAACTCGATGAGCGTGTCAGCAATTGATGAAGTTAGACAACTAACTAGTTAAAAGACGAACTTCTCTCTAACATTCAGTATTCTGTATAGGGGTAAGATTTACTAATAACACCCCCCTGCACTGACGAGTTTCATAGTCGGGGAGCTGGGAATAGATTTAGGTAAAATAGAACATTTTGTAACGATCGACCATTTTGCTTAGGCGGAGACACTGCTGTACGAGACTGGAAGCTGCGGAGGAATTTATTACATAAAATATCTTAAAATTTTTGAATCATTATTAAAAAAATAACTGTCTTTGACTAAATTATACCCTTAGACAAGTAAAACCTACAAGAACAATTAAGAATTCTTAATAGCTTAACTCAAAATGATAAAGATTTTGCCTAGATGTCACAATTAATGTCGTCTATAGGCGACACTCGTATATCTTTCTTAGCGAAAGATAAATACACTGATTGTTGCTTTTAATATTATAATATCAAATTGTGAGTTTAATACATTTTACAGCGGTACCCCGACATACGAGTTTAATTTGTTCTCGTGGTAATTTTTCCCATAAATTTTAATCCACAAACTTTGGAGTTCGGTAATTATTTTAAGGCCTTTAGCTGTTAGTTATACCTCGTTCAAATCTCGTATCTCGAGGCAACGAATCGCTCCTTTGGCGGTTTGTATCTCTAAATACTCGTATGTCAGGTCATACATAAGTCGAAGTACCACTGTATTAACTTTCACATCATGTTTGTTCTCAAAATTAAGTCTAATTAGTTTATTTTATCATCTGAATTATTTTGAGACAAAATCTGGAGCATTTGCTTTTTTCATCTGTTGCTCCTGTTTTCTAAAAAGCTTCAAATATTTAAAAATTATGCTGTTAAATGAAACTCAATACCGATTAGCTAGATAATTAGTTAAATCATTTTTTTTAGTTTTCTAGACGCCTCTAGTCATTCTGAATTACCTGACATCACATTTGAAAAAACTAGGTGTGTGTTTGTGTGTAAGTGCTTATTTTGCCTTTCGCGCACGTTTCTGAAGACAATTTTCATCAAAAATTTTTGAAAATGTTAGGAACTATTTGATAAATCATGTGATGATCGCTCAAAACCTTTGAGCGTCTTTTTGTAATAAAACTTATTTAAAACTAGTAACTAAACATTTAAACATTTTGCTAAAATCTATCTTGACCTTACTAAAGTGATCTACTATTTTGTTGTTTTTTGAATTCATATGGAAATATATATTATACTGATGGCTGCGCTTTTTGTATACAATATACCTGTACATACTTGAATGAGTGATAAATTTTATTAGTACCAAACTTTCTTGTTCATACTATTTTTTCAAAGAGTTGATTGAAAACTGGAATTATCGAAATCAATAAATGTAAAAATACGTAACTTATAATATGGCTTAATAACAATATTTTGCTAGCATAACTAGCTATAAATCATTTTGAATTTCAATTCAATTTAAAGACTAAATAAAATCTCTTACTTTTCGTGATCAGTAATCTGCTATCAATGTAACAATACAATTATTTTCTTACAACACTTTTTCAATGTAATATTCAACGTTTTGCTTAAAGGATTTATCTTATTAAATAAATTCATAAATTATTCTTCGTTTGAAAATGCTTATTTATTAAGGCTTAACTATAATATTTCCTGCAGTTGCCGGTAAGTACATGATTTCTTTTTGTGAGAAGAATGGAAAATCAATATAAGCCAATTTTCATTAAATTCTTCAAAATCGAACTATTTCAAACATCCTTGTCTTAATAAAATCCGTTATAAAAATTATATAAATCATGCCACTTCTATAAACCATACATAATTAAAAAATATTTAAAATGGCTATTAAATAGCATGTAAGAGAAAATTAAAGAAATAAATTTCTCCATAATTTCTTCATAATTTGAATATTATAATTTAAAGAAATTGGTATAGCAGTTTGTTTTATAAATATAAATATTATTATTATATTTTTATTAGAATATTCAAATTTGAATTTAAATTTTAATTTGAATTTAAATTTTAATTTAAATTTATGTTTTAATTTCAATTTCAATTTCAATTTAAATTTAAATTAAATCGAACAAAATTAACTGTTTTTTTTTTTCATACGAGTTGGCGTTGGTTTTGAGAGTGGATAAAAACAATAGATTGTTATTTAAAACCAATCACATATTTCTAAAAATTTACAAAATTTTCAAATGCTATATTTAATGATAAAATTTACAATTTTATACAATGAATTATTAACAAATACCTGCTACTAAATGAAGGTAACGTTGACACGTTCATAGTTTCCAAAAATTCGACTTTCAACCAGCCTGGATGAAAACAAGAATCCCGGGATGACACCTTAGGAGGAGGATGCAACAAAATATAACAAGACCCTAATAGACCATTCCTTAGGATAATCCTGGTACCTCAATCCCACAACGATCCAGGAAGTTTGAAGAATTCGCACATTATCTCAAGTCGGAAACTAGGAGTACTTTGAACCACTTAGTCAATAAGGTGTAGAAACATCATAATTTTACACTTGTCTGGTCGAAGATCAGTTTTTTTTGGATTTTATTGGGATCGGATGCATCCTTCGAAACAGAGAACGCGTTATCTTAAAATATCCAACATCACGGCGAAGTTCGATATGATGACGCACCCAAACGTGGTTCACATTTTATGGATGTTGCAGTCGATCATCATACTATTTTTTTGTACAAAACATTGACATGTGCAACAATTTCTAGATCCTTTAGAAATTTTTTCATAGACCAGTATATTGGGTTTCAAGATCAGAAGACTATTGATTGGTAAGATTCCTGCAGATTGTTCAGGAGATGTCAAAACCGATAATGCCCTCATCATATAAGGTTAATTTTTTGTATTAAAAACATGTTTGTGAAAAATGTTTTTTATAAATTTTATTTCATACAAAATTTTATTTTTCTATAAAATTTTTATTGTATAAATAATTTCATAAAACTGTATAATATAATTCTGTTTGGTTAAATAAATAAATTTGTATGCAAACTTATAAAGATAATAAATATATTTGTTATTAACATTTTGGTATACAAATAAATTTAAAGAAAAAACTCAGCACTTGTTTTATTGACTAGATTCATTGTGTCACATTAAAAAAAATACAATTAAGTGATATACAAATAAATTTCTAAGTAATTGAATTTATAAATTGAAGCATGCAAATATATGAATAAATAAATTTTGCCTTGAGACAAGTTGCATGATGTTACCGATGTGTAAGTAATCGACTCATTCAGCCAAAATTGAGATTAAATTTGTTAGATACAATCATGATATAATTTTTAATTAATTACTAGCAAATAATTAATAATATGATGTCCGATTTTTATTTCTTTTTAAGAAACTTCTAGTGTATGCCAAACTTTAATGAATTTATATAATTAAACAATTTGTCATAATTTTTTAGGATGTTCGTTTTTAGATCATGAACTCTATCACCATGTTAAATCATATTAAAAACGCCAAACAAAAAATTACCATCAATTGCAAAAAAACTGACGAGTTTTTCTTTACTAGTAACTAATCAGCATTCCCAACTAATAACTTTCGAACAGTTTTTGAAATTTTAAATAGGTCAAGATTTTATTTTTTTTTTTTTTGTTAAAACGTGGATTTTTATCAATTTTGCACTTTTCTGATAATTATAAAGTAAGTAAGTAAGTTAGAACAAATCAACAAAACACTATACAAAATTCATAGAATGGCTTTAGAATTTTGGTAATTGATTCGGAAATTTTTGCCATGTAGTCATATTAAAAACGCCAAAAACAAATTAACATTCAATTACCAAGAAACTGACGAGTCGAATTTTACCAGAAACTAATGAGCACGACTCCCAACTAATGTTTTTCGAAGAGTTTTTGAATTTTTAAAATTGGTTCAGGATTTTTGGTTAAAATGTGGACAAAAATTTTTGCACTTTTCTGCTAATTATGAAGAAACGGCTAAGTTAAAACAAATCAACAAAACACTTTATCGAATTTCATAGAATGACTTTAGAAGGTAAGTCATATTAATAATGCCAAAAACAAATTAACATTGAATTACGAAAAACGACAAGCCGATTTTTACCAGAAACTAATCAGCACGATTCTCAAGTAATTTTTTTCGAAATTTTTTTGAATTATTAAAATTGGTTCAGGAGTTTTGGTCAAAACGTAGACGAAAAATTTTGCACTTATAATGAAATATCTCAATCAAAGCCAATCAACGAAAGATCTCACCAATTTTCATCAAATGAGTTTAGAATTCTTGTAATAGGTGACCAAATGCCCCAATTTGGCCAGGACAGTCCCGGATTTCCTAAAAGCAATATTTGTCTCGGATTTAGATCTTTGGCCCAGGATTGTGCCGGTTTTTCAAAATTTAATGGGTATATAACAAAAACTATGAAAACAAACGAACAAGTGCTAATTTTTTCAAATTAATTATGAAGAAAAATAAATAGAATTTTATGCAAGGCTCAAGAGCAAAAAAAAACATTAGGATTGATAAATATATTAATAATAGAATATAGATAACAATAATTACTTACTAAAAATCTGCAATTCTGATTAAAAAAAATAATTCCAATAACAAAAAAACTGTATTTTTATTGTATCCTTAAATAGCATTTATTTCAAAGACACCCTCCTTCCATTCCGGATTTAACTAAAAATTGTTGTCCCGGTTTTGACTTTAAAAATTATGGTCACCTTACTAGTAATCGAAGCAGCAGTTTTTGAAAAAAAAAGTGGACAAAAGGACAAATTTTGATTCATATAATCACATACAGCTACTTTTACTAATTTTGGTGTCAAACAAATCAGAATGACTTGTATCGTCGAAAAACACATAAAATCAGCAAGTCAGATTTTCTAGTGTAAACAAAACCTTCTCCTTCGGAAATTTTAGAAGCACACAAAATATAATTAAAATTTCCACTCGTATTGCATTATATGATATACTAAAAGCATTCCAATTTACCCGAAATCAGTTAGAAATGAAAATTATATATTAAAATTCCTCGCAAATTGTAGACCGACTCTTCAACTCGTTCAGACCCTTTCATCTTCAGTATGCGTGGCGAGTCTTTGAACGAATTCCGAATCAATTCCGAGGCATTGTTTGGGCTCGGAGTTAACTTTCTTGAGTTAAGTTTCTTGATTTCCTTTCCAGAATCGCGGAAAATGTTCAGAAAGGAATTTGCTCGAATAAGAAGAAGAACAAGATATGCATCCCAGTAGAAGAATTGCCCGATGTAATGGATTCAGTTTCCTTGACAGTTGATCAGAACATTTTTACTGAATGGTATTTTTCTTAAAATCATGTCAAAGGAGAATGGAATTCGGAGAGGAAAATAGGTTGTTATAGAATATTTTTGTTTTGCATGCGCATGTAAAGTTGGTAATAAAGTTCGAATAGTTTTGTCATAACAAAAAAATATTATATATATTTGCAGTTTGCAGAGGTGATAATAATAAATGTCTTGTAATCCAATTTGACTTTGAGCAATTATATTGCAAAAACCAAAGTAAGTATATCACAACAAATCACACATATCAAACAAACAACTATCTGGCTATGTTCAGTAAAACTCCCAACTACTTCATCATTGCTGAAATGTGCTTTTTGCTGTTTTCCAAAAACTTTTTTTTTATTTATTTGATATACATCATAAGGACAGATGCCATTCTTACAATTGTTTACTATAAATTCTTATTGAATCATTAACTTATAAATTAATTTTAGTATTATTAATAAAATTAAATATATATTCATAAATTTTTAAATTATTACTAGCTACTAATGTTTGTACATTGATTGAGAAAATAACATTTTCTTTAAGTAAATTTATTATTAATGATCTTCTTTCGTTTTCTGAATACAAATTTCATGAGTACATTTTTTATATAGATACACTGTATATAACCTTGATCTGGTATTTTGTCAGATATATTCATCAGCATTGTTGAAATAACTAATAATTTGATTTATCTTTTGTAAAATTGGTTTTTTAACTTAATTTACTTTTATGTTTACTATTTTTTTTATTGTCTACATCTTTGCCAGTGTAAAGTTTCAGTTGGTCCTTGTTACCCCACCCTGGTGGAAGCTTTCATAAAGATTGTATAAAAAACTGTGAAATCTAAGTTAACATTACTCATCGTATAGGACAATCAACTTACATTTATTTAAAAATTATTTTAAGGTTTAAATATTTGTTTAGAAGTTTAGAATAACAGGCCGCGTTACAAGTTTCAGAAATCGAAAATTATATTGACTATTTTACACAAATAATCAGTAGAAAATATTGTCTAAACTTGAGGAAAAATTAGGTTATCAATATATTTGTATGTTTTAATCTATAAAATTAGTTACTTAGTAATTTATTTGCATAGTTTTTACTTGTAATTTTTTAATGTGACAATAAATATAGTCAATAAACAACTATTAAAATATTTTTCTAAAATTTATACAAATAAATTTTAGTAACAAACATATTTGTTTTTCTACAAGTTAGAACACAAATTTATTCAGTTAAGAAAATGCAAAGTTAATGCATACAGTTTTATCAAATAATTTATACAATGAAAAAATATTTTAAAATGTTTCTACGAAGGTTTACCCATTTTTTTTATAAAATAAGCTATATAAAAATATTTTTTACAAAAGAAGTTTCCATTACAAAAAGTTTAACTTATATTACGATATAGTCGTGCTCCTAAAGAAAATTCGGCAGGAATCTTATCAAGAAATAGTCTTCTAATCTTGAATCCAAATACTGTTTTCAAAAACAGGACAAGGAAGACCTATAATCTTCAAAAACAGCAACAAAACTTTTTGCATACATGTAGATCTTAAAAAGTTTTAGATAAAAAAATAGTGTGATGATTTACTGCAACATCCATAAAATGTAAACAACGTTTGGTTGCATCATCATATCGAAGTTCGCTGTAATGTTGGATATTTTAACATAACGCGTCCTCTGTTTCGAAGGATACATCTGATGCCAATAAAACGACAAAAAAACTGATCTTCGACCAGATAAGTGTGAAATTATGATGTTTCTTCACCTTATTGACTAAATGGTTCGAAGTACTCCTAGTTTCCGACTTGAGATAAATGTGCGAATTCTTCAACCTTCCTGGATCGTTGTGAGATTGAGGTACCAGGATTATCCTAAGGAATGGTCTATTAGAGTCTTGTTATATTTTGTTGCATCCTCCTCCTAAGGTGACATCCCGGGATTCTTGTTTTCATCCAGGCTGCATGGAAGTCGAATTTTTGGAAAACTATGGACGTGTCAACGTTACCTTGATTATGTTTCAGTTATTTGTTATTTATAAAATTCATTGTATGAAATTGTAAATTTTATCATTAAAAATAGTAATTAAAAATTTTGTGAATTTCTAAAAATTTCTGACCGGTTTCAAATAACTATCTATTGTTTTTATCATCTCTCAAAACCAACGCCAACGTGAAAAAAACAGAATATTTTGTTTGATTTAATTTGATTTTAAATTTATATTTGAAGTTAGATATTATAATAGAAATATAATAATAATATTATTATTCTAATATTCGTATTTATAAAACAAATCATTATACCTATTTTTGAAATTATAATATTCAAATGAAAAAAATAATTATTTAATTTGATCTAATATGCAAAATTCAATAGTAATATTAAATATTTGTTGATAATGTATATATGGTTTATAGAAGTTACATGTAATATAATTCTCACAATAGATTTTATTAAAACAATGATGTTTAAAATAGTTCGATTTTGAATAATTCATATAAAAATGAACTTTGATTTACCATGCAAAAAGAAATCCTGGACTATTAAATGCAACTGCAAGAAAGAAATATTATATTTAAGCCTTAATAAATAAACAATTTTAAATAAAAAATAATCTATAAATTTATTTAATAAGATAAATGTTATGAGAAAAATGTTGAATATTACATTAAAAAGTATTGTAAGAAAATAATTTTATGATTAATGTGATAGCAGTGTACTGATTGCAGAAAGTAAAAGGTTTTACTCAATTTTTTCATTAATTAATTTAAAATTAAAAAGGACTATATTTCGTTATGCTCGCAAAATATAGATAATAAAGAAATTTTATAAATTAAGTATTTTTACATCTATAGATCTCGATGATTCCAGTTTTTAATCACCTCTTTGAAAAATAGTTTGATCAAGAGTTTCTGATTTCTTATAAATGTATGTTTAGAAACATTTAACTTTTTAGATAAGAATATTGATTATTTATCATAGTCCACAGCAACATTTACGTAAACTAATAAAATCAACTAGTTTTTAAGATAGTAAAATCATATAATTTTTTTAGTGATAATATACGAGATGATAATGTCATAGTAAACATAGTAACGAGTACCAGAGAATGCAATTCTTTTTTTGCCCTAAAAACAAACAAAAATTCCTATGTAATTGAAACTGTGAACATATGTTCAGAACATGTGTACCAACACAAAACAATTAAAAAATTGACTGCCCGCGAAATTTGAAACGCTTACTTGTACTAAAATATAATTGCGTATGCACAACATAATGTAACTGTGGTATTAAGTTTTAATTAAAATTATAATCATCAGAGGCAAAATTTTTAGACTTCTGAAGCTTATCTTAATATGCAGAAAAATTTGATTAATATTATATTAAAGTTATAATAATTTTTCATAAAACAGGTAGAGAAGTAAAATAAAATTTTTAATATATATTTATATACAACTATAAGTATTTTCATTAATTATTTCATATTTGTTGCAGTTTTTTTCCTTAAAATTAATGTTAGTTAGATATAGTTCTTTTCTACTGAATGGAAACTGGTATTTAAGACGAAGTGTATAGGATTTCAAAAAACATATATTTTTTAAAGATATTATAGTAGAAAAAATATTGCTATGTATCAGATCTAAATATGTAACAGCACTAGGGTAGGTCGGGGTACAAAAGTCCAATTTGACTGCCAGTAATTATAGTGAGTAATATTATAGTGAAACCATATAGTAAATATATTATAGTGAAAAC
>NW_020538040.1:25772175-25794992 GCF_003426905.1 Ctenocephalides felis
TTTTGTACTGTGTACAACTTTTCAGATTTTAAATTATTTCAAATATATGAAAATTATTGATTTTTGGCATCTATTTTTATACATGACTACTGAAGCATTTGTTCAATATAATTATAATCTCGCACGATACCAATGTTTATTTATATATGTACTATAGGCAGATACTTATAGATTATATATATATATATATATATAATATAATATATATATAATCGAAGCCAAATTTTCTAAGTGACATGAAGCAATGCCAAATTCAAAATTGAAAGTTCAACATTTATCTAAATGATGTAATATCTAAATACAACTTTTGTGGTCAAATTCTATTAAAAGTTTAAACTAATTTTTAAGCCTGAATATATATAAAATAATGTATAACATAGTTGGTAAAGAGTTTCATTGATAATAAATATAAAGATTTCTGTATTTTTTGTTTACTTAGTTATTAATAATTGCTTTCAATTTTATTTGTGCTTATATAATTTGATATAAATTCATTTCGTATATATTATTTTATTGGTTTTTGATTTGTTTTTCTTATTTTTATTTCAATCATTATCAAGTATTAATCCAGACCTATAGTATATGCAACTTGAATAATCTTTACTAAATCTTTCCAAAAAAAGTTCTGTATCTAATATGCTTCATCTTCTGAATTTTTATCAAGTCCAACATATTTTAATAATAAAAACATATTATGGCACATATACAAAAAACCATTAAGAAAATTTGTGTTCTATACCTCCTGCTTTCAGAATTACTGTAAAAGAAAATTTTATTAATTATTATCATAAACTATATTTCAACAATAAATAATTAGTAAAAAAAATAAAAAAATGTATACATTCAATAACTATAATTATATAAATAAATATAAACATTTATTTTTATTTTATAGTGCATGACATCGCACTTTCAGGCAAATTACAGGAACTTTCCGTAACCGCAAATAATTTTTTTTTTTCAAATTTGGAATTTTTTGAACACTTGGAAAAAAATCCTATATTTGACAATTTTTGATTTTCTTTCAAATCGATCGCGCTGTTTGGCTGTCCTTGTAGACAATATACCGAAGCGCGTAAGCGCCGCGTCGCAGTTTAACGGTTAAACATTGGTACGGGGCTTATAAAAATGTGTCCTTAATTTGAACTTGTTATTAAAAACCTATAAAATATCTCATAATGATCATTTTTGACCGCCATATGCGTTATTTTTTACTTTTTTTTAGATTTCCAAAACCTTTGGACCTGTGGTCTCAAAAACTAATCAACACTTCTCCCTATCAATAGGAATCAAACTCTTCGTAAATTAGTCAAATCGGTTAATCCATGCTCCCGAAATCATCTACGATTTACTTTATAAAAGAACTTTTTGCGCACATGCATACGAAACACACGTAAACACACACACATACATATATCCATTTTTTAAGGTGTCAAAATGTTCAAAAGCTTTGAAACGTGAAGATATGCCAAAAATTTCATTTTTGATTTTTTGCGATTACTATAATTTGCCCTACAGGAAGTTTATAAAACAAATAATGCTAGAATTAGAATGAAAAACTATTTACACTTTTTTTTAAAGACTACAATGATTTTTGTTTTAACTTTTAGTTTATTGATTTATTCTGTTAGTTTGTTTATATGAAACAATGAGTTTCAAAGTTGTGTTTTGAGATTTTTACTGGTTTGAATTTGTTAAACATGCTGAATGATAGCACATTACAGTGTCGAAACGTACATATAAATAGTTATTTATAGCTATAGTTATATATGTATTAACAAGGTCTAATAATCAGGCATAACATCAATAAAAGCCTTAAATTTTCTTTTAAAAAATTGTTTCACACAATCCATATGTTTCGGCTCTAATCCTTGCCTTCATACAGTGGTGACTAAAATAAAAACTTTGTTTTTAGCCGAAACGTATGAATTGTAAAATAAATTTTTAAGATAAATGTATGGCTCTTTTATTGATGTTATGTCGATTATAACTTTGGTTGGAGTGTGCCGACTATCTTATAATTAATATTAAGAACTAACACTGATATAAAATTATTTTTTATTATTTTGGAAGCATTAGAGCCTTGAAAGCAAAAAAGGAAAAATATTTATAATAAGGACCACCTAATATATATATATATATATATATATATATATATATATATATATATATTTATATACATTAATTTTGATAGTTGTCAAAAGTTTAGAAGAAGAACTTCTCTTATTTACACATTGTGAATTAAAAAAATGTAAAGGTTCAGCAAACCTTCTTAGGTCAACATTTTGTTCAATATTAAAAAATAAGATTGTTTGAATCGAAGTGTGTTTAAAATTTTTCATACGGTCAGATACCATTGTTTGTATTGATTTTTATTTTTTGAATTATAATTATGTTGAAGTATTCTCTTACAATAGATATATTAGTGAACTTTCTCAATATAGAATTTTTCACAATCATTACAATTCACTTTGTAAACGGAGTCAACAATTCTATTATGTGGTTTTTTTGATTTAAAGAAGTATACAAAATCAAGATATATATATATATATAATATATATATAATGTATGTATGTATGTATGTATGTGCATGTGTGTGTAGGTTGTAGGGATGACGTGTCTATTTCATTATATGATCAAGTGTGTATGTAAGCTGATGTATTGATTTTCGTCCGCACTATAGTTCCAGCTCGGGCTGTACCTAATCAGGTAGCTATGTAGGCGAAACCGCGATACCGGCGATACCGTACATTTCTATGTATATTCATGGGTAATTAGTCGGATTAATCAATATTCATATTGAATGCATTGATCACAAGCCGAAATACAAGCTGTTTTTGACGGTTTCAAGCCAAACAAAGCTACGCAATATTTAAACGACACGTTTAATTTAGTGCATTTGTCACAGGGACGCACTGGTACGAACAAACTACATAAAACCTGATTTCTGACTGATAGAAACTGGTTTGCGGGTAAAAAAGTCCACCTCTGACAGGTCATAAACAAGTAAAGTTAAGAATTTCTTAACAACAATATTTGAAAGTAGAGGGAAAATATGTTTAATCATACATCACATTGATTCTTACGACGTTGCTATCAGAAGACAAACGCTAAATGTTTGAAAATCCATAATAAAGTATTTTCTTTTGTGGTTAGATTTTTGGTTATGAGCACTGTTGTTGAGTTACGAGACCTAAGTATAATTTTGAAGTACGCGTTATTTATGTTTATTTAATATATTGTTAATTAACTTCCCGTAGGGTAAGTTATAATAATGGGCCAAAAATTGAAAATATTTGTTTTTTCATATTTTTACGTTTCAGGCGTTCTGAACATTTTGGCATTCTTCAGCAAAAATGGATTTTTGTGTGTATATATGTGGTGTGTGGAAACAATTTTTTGTCGACTGTTTCGGACGTACGGATTATCCGGTTTGAATTGTTCAAAAAATATTCGATTTTTGACAAAGGCAGGTCCAGCCGTTACGGAGATATGGAACAAAGAGTGCAGAAAATAGAAATCGAGTACACCCAGGCCTCGCTATACGGCCGCTCTTTATACGGCCTTTCGCTATAACGGCCCTCTTTAATTAAGGAACGTTTTCGATATACGGCCTAAAATGTTTCGCTATAACGGCTTTTTTAAATTCCCGTAGCGCAAGTTATAGTAATCGCAAAAAAATCGAAAATGAAAATTTTTATATATCTTTACGTTTCAAAGGTTCAAACGTTTTGGAAAAACTATTATCAAGGATGCTGTTGAGAACATTAGTGAATCCTGGAAGGAATTGAAATCGACAACAATGAATCATGTTTGAAAAGAAATATGGCCAGAATGTATAAAAACTACCGATGCAGAAGTTAATTTCCTTCCTGAAGTTAGACAAAACATTTTGGATTTAGCACATGATCTCGGTTTTGAAGATTTAAACGAATCTGATGTGCTGGATCTACTTGCAGCTAATCAGTTGCAAGCAGAGCCGGCAATTGATGAAGATACAGAACCTGTTGCATCCAAACACTAACATCAAAAATCATGTCGAGCGCTTTTTCATATTTTGAACAAGGAATAACATCTTCCTTGAAAACGATCCTGACGTCGAACGTAGCGCTAATGTCTCTCGAGGAATTAACTCAGCCATTAGCTGTTATAAATCACAATCAATCACATCATCTAAATTTTTCAAACCACCAGCGCAAAATGATGGTGACAGTGGTCTGTATTTAAAAATTATGGAATGTTTTTGAAGTTTTTTATTTTATGTAAAATTTATGTTCTTGTTAAATATGTTTATAATTTAAACAAAATAAAAAAATAAAATGCATTTTGAATGATAAACCATATTATATATTTATTAAATTGGAACCGATCCCATTGAATTGTATGAATACGTATTAGAATAATTGATTCGTTATACGGCTTTTCGCTTTACGGCCAAGTTTTGCGGAACGTATCTAGGCCGTAAAGCGAGGCCCCAGTGTATTTGAAAGAACGGAGTATCCGATTTGAATGATCCAAAAAACAATCAATTTTTAATGATAGGGAGAAATGGTGATTAATTTTTGGCAGGTCCAGCCATTTCTACGATACAGAGCTAAATGTACAAAAATTGCAGTTTTTGAGAGAAATAAGCACTGATTTGAATTATTCAAAAAACATTTTGCTTATGTTGATAAAACACTTGTTTTCGGAATTTTTTATTTCAATTTTTTTACATTTTTTTGTATATCGAAAATAATTCAGGTTCATGCCAGTTAAGTTAAACCTACTTTAACATAGTATTTTTAAAAATTTACTTATCTTTGAGATGATAGTGGTAGACCATTTTACCCGCGGACCTTTAAGCTCCATTCAACCTTATCACAACTACAAACTTTAGATTTTTTAAGTAGTCATTTTTACACTCGATCCGAAGTACATTTTTTGTGCAATTGACTAATATTTTAATAGTTACATTTTATTATTTATTTTTTTAAATATGTTTTTATTCACTTCTTATGAGGTAAGTTATAGAAATTGCAAAATAATAAAAAAATGAATACTTTTTCGAAATCTTTGTGGTAACTTTTCAATATGTTGACAATATTTTTTGATGTATTGCATTATTAGAGCAAAGCTATGGATTTGAACTAAGAATAATTGATAGAGTTTGTGACATTTTTGGAAGTTTAAGGAAATAAGCATGGTATTATATAGAAATATGAAATTAATTGTGATGAGATAAATTTTACGTAGAGACAATTGTTCGACTCTAGTACAAAAGTCACGAATAATTATAAGAAATCAGTTTGCAAAGAAGCTTACGATGCTTTTGAAATATGAACATTTGATTGATGTTTTATTAAACAATATTTATATATACTTAGTTTGCAAAATAACGTTCAATATCAAAATTAACATATTTGAAAATATTATATAAAAGTAAGGTATTTTTTATTAAACTTAAACAATGCTGTTAATTATGAAATCACGTATTTTTAAAATGTGCAAGGTTAGTAAAGTTATTTCCAAGTAAATAGTACTAAAAATATTTTTTTGTCTAAAATATTTTAATAAAAGACCTTTGTCGGTGAAGTTTCTCAATATGAAATGAATATTGAAGACACACATAGAAATATTTTGGGGCAATCTTAAGGCAATTTAGCCTGATATAAAATTCATTATTATTGATCACGGCATGCTTATGAATAAATAAGTATGAGATAAATATATTATGATATTAGATAATGTATTAATACTGCGATGAGTGATTTTATATATAAATTATTATTTACTTTTCAACAGCAGATATTTGATCAACCAGTTTAATAGAAAAATTGTTCGGCATTAAATATATACAAAATAAATAATTGATACGAATTAATAGAAAAAAATTAAAAATAAATAAACAAATATAATATATATATATATATATATATATATATATATAATGCTTAAATTACTGATAATTATTATTCAATTTTAGATTTATTTCATATATTTAGTTCCAAATACCAACATGTCCAGGTCAAAATGAATTTGACAAGTATTCCAAAGTTATTTGTTGTCAAAACATGTCAAATATTGGAAATTTCACAATAATAATATCGGAAAAATATATATTGGAAAATTCTCACCATATAACAATAATTGATCAATATTATCACAGCGTGTTCATAATAATATACTGGAAATAGAAAAATATATCATCTGGTTTTTGTTTGAATTGTGGTTTTTAAAAATGTTTCATCTAAAATAGCTTGTTGAATATGGTTCAGTACATTATATATATAATTTTTTAATTGTTGGATGACAAAACTTATATTGAAATTTTGTACAGTAAAATAATGGGTATGACCTAGACCAGGTCCTTAGGCTAAGTAAAACTCCAACTTGATTCAGGAAAGAATAGTGAGATTTCGATTGCCATTTCACACCGCAGTGCTTTAAATGAGCTATTTTCATTTGGAGCATCTGAAACATTTGATATTTATTTTAATGTAAAAATTGATATCGCTACTGCATGATATCTGGTTATCCACTCATATACAGTTCACACAAATCAGTGTGTTTAACCGTTCCGCCATGGAACATTTAATACACACACACACACACACACACATATATATATATATATATATATATATATATATATGTGCATTTTTTTGAGAAAGTTTCTTTTTCTCTGACAGGAAAATTAATTGTATTTTTCCATCCAAGAAGATAAGTATATTAAGTTGATGTGCTAGCAAAATTTTTGTGTGTAAAAGTTTACCTAATAGTTTTTAATTTTGTAGTTTTGTTACAAATTTACAAAAAAAGTTTTGTTCCAACTTAACAGAAAAAAATTACAAGCTCATGAGAATTAATATATTCTATCCGTTTTCGAACAAAGTTTGGAGATATTTCATGTTTTTTGCATATTTTCTATTAGTTTTTGAGGTAAATTTAGCAAAAATTTAACGCGAAGTTAAAAAAATGTTCTCAATATGATAGTGTCAGAAATTCTTTGCAAAATTTATATTTGCTATATTTGAAGTCAAATATAAAACAACGTTTAGAAAATTGCAAAATCATACATATAAAGCGGTTAAATTCATCGAAAGTGGTTATTTATTATAACTTGAATAATTTGATATGAATCTATAGTATTTTTACAAATGAGTAAACATGAATTTCTTGTAAGCTAATATTTAAATATATAGATAAAACTTTATTGAAAATTAGCCTGGGTTGAAATTCACTTCCTATCTGTGGTTTCTTAAATTATATTCTTTTTCTCGAAAATTTCCAATAACAAAATTATCAAATATTTTACTATTTTACAATCCTGATTAAATGCGCCAACTTTTGATGAAAATTACCAACACACCTTAGTACATATTTTTTCAAAGGGCTTTTCAAAGTCGAGCGATTTAAATAAATTTAAATTAATTCATTTAACCAAAAAGTCTTAAATCTTGAAAACTTGGGAAAATTATATTATTATATTATTTTTAGAAATGTTATTTACGGTTACGGTTCCAAAGTTTAAATGAACAAAATTAATCAAAATTAACCACAATATCTAAAAAATGGTCATAATTTCACCAAAGTCTCAGGTTGCACTTAAAAAAAGCTCATAAATTCCAAACAAGTTAACTTTGTTTCTAATTCTTTCAGGACAGTCATGGTTACTCCATTTCGGCTTGACGTTAAGTTCTGGGACACCCTGTATATATTCTCAATTAATACACAATATCCAGATCTCCCTTATTCAAATTAACCTGCATATCCTCTTAATACATATTAATACTTTAATAAATAATAATTATAAACAACGTGTACATGCAGTTTATAAATCGAGTTGAATTTAATTTATTTTAATTAATATAATATAAATCATTCATTAGCATGAGCTATAATTAGAAAATTAATGATTTTTAATAAATTTGAATTTGTTATAATGTTGGCTCATGCAAAATCCTACATAGAGCATATATCTATCTTTTTAATTGTGACGTTAATTGTGCATACTTATAAATCATAATTACTGATGGACGTTCTGATTATAATGATTTTATAATTATTATTTCTATGAACATAAACAATGTGTACAACATAATTATATTCATGGATATTGAACATTAGAGTTATGTAATGGACATTTTGATCATTTGGCTACTTTAGTAGAGTTTAGTGAACTTGTTTTATTATGTACTAAATATGCAATGATTTATATTTCTTAGCATGTAGGGTAGAGCGGAGTTTAAAGATCTGCAGGTAAAAGGTCCACCATAATTACCTCAAATATAAGCAAAGAATAGGATTTTTTATTGATTCTATTTTAAAGTAGAAGACAGAAGCTATCAAAAATACCAAACTAGTGAAGTATGGCATTTTATCTTGAGCCAAATTGCTGAAACTTCCCGTATCAAATTAAAATTTTGAATATCTGAGTTATTTTCGATATTAAAATAAAATTTAAAAAAAAATTGGATTTTTTTTTTCAAAAGCAAATTATTTTGTGAAAACAAGCAGAAGTTTATTGAATCATTCAAATCGGATACTTATTTTTCTCAAAAACTGCCCATTTATACAGATTTTGCTCCGTTACTCCAAAACGGCTGGACCTGCCTTTGCCAAAAACTAATCACCACTCCTCCCCATCATTACGAATTGAATGTTTTTGGATGATTCAAATCGGATGCTCCGTTCTCTCAAAAACTCGATTTCTATTTTCTGCATTCTTTGCTCCGTAGCTCCAAAACGGCTGGACCGACTTTTGCCAAAAGCTAATCAGCACATATCTCTATCAATAGGAACTGAATGCTTTTTGAATCAATCAAGTCGGTTGATCCGTATTCATACATACATACACACACATCTATTTTTTTAAGGTATGCTAAAATGTTCAGAAACTTTCGAAACATGAAGACATGCAAAAATTTGCATTGCATTTGTTGCATTTGTTGAATAATGTAGCTATTATTTTGTAAAAAAAGAATAAAGACTCTAAAATTAAAAAAAAACTGTTGAATCTGGCTGCACCTTTTACTAATCTGGTCATGGGGTAAAAAGGGACTGGTGACCAATTTTAGAAAAATAGTAAAAACTGAACATAGCACAATAATTTTGTTTCTTTGATTCGTGTTATGTTTTATGATGTAGTTCATTTCGTTTAGTCTAATTACTAGCAGTCAAATTAGACCTTTGTACCCCGCCCTACCCTAGTGCTGTTACCTATTTAGATCTGATACAGAGCAATATTTTTTCTACTATAAGATCTTTAAAAAATACATGTTTTTTTAAATCCCATACATTTTGTCTTATATACCAGTTCCCATTCAGTAGAAAAGAACTATACCTAACTAACATCACTTTTAAGCAAAAAAAACTGCAACAAATATAAAATAGTTAATAAAAATACATACATTTGTATATAAATATATATTAAAAAAATTTATAATATAATACATAATTATTTATATATATATAATTATACTTTGCTATCTGTTTTATGAAAAACTATTATAACTTTAATATAATATTAATCTAATTTTCTTGCATATTAATATAAGCTTTAGAAGTCTAAAAATTTTGCCTCTGATGATTATAATTTTAATTAAAACTTAATACCACAGTTACATTATGTTGTGCATACGCAATTATATTTTAGTACAAGTAAGCGTTTCAAATTTCGCGGGCAGTCAATTTTTAATTGTTTTGTTTTGGTACACATGTTCTGAACATATGTTCACAGTTTCCATTACATAGGAATTTTTGTTTGTTTTTAAGGCAAAAAAGTAATCGCATTCTCTGGTACTCGTTACTATGTTTACTATGACATTGTTATCATCTCGTATATTATCACTAAAAAAAATATGATTATATGATTTTACTATCTTAAAAACTAGTTGATTTTATTAGTTTACGTAAATGTTGCTACGAACTATGATAAATGATCAAAAATTGTATCGAAAAAGCTATATGTTTTTAGGCATACATTTATAAGAAATCAGAAAGTTTGAAACTACAAGGATTTTGATTAGTACCAAAATTTCTTGATCAAACTATTTTTTTCAAAAAGGTGATTTAAAACAGGAATCATCGAGTTCTGTAGATTTAAAAATACCTAAATTATAAAATGATTTATTTAACTATATTTTGCAAGCATGGCGAGATATAGTCCTTTTTAATTTTAAATTAATTTGAGGATTGAGTAAAAACTTTTACTTCTCGCAATCAGTACACTGCTATAATATTAATCATAAAATCATTTTCTTACAACACTTTTAATGTAATATTTAACATTTTCCTCATCTTATTAAGATAAGATAAATCTTATCTTATTAAATAAATTTATAGATTGTTTTTTATTTAAAATTATTGACTTATTAGGTCTCAAATATAATATTTCTATCTTGCAGTTGCTTTTAATAGTCCAGGATTTCATTTTCATATAAATCATTCAAAATCAAACTATTTTAAACAATATTGTTTTAATAAAACCTTTTATAAAAATTATACAAATCACGTAACTTTCATAAATCATACATTATCAACTAATATTAACTTCCCGTAGGGCAAGTTATAGTAATCGCAAAAAAATCGAAAATGAAAATTTTTATATATCTTTACGTTTCAGAGGTTTCTGAACATTTTAGCATACCTTAGAAAAAATGGATGTATGTGTGTGGTGTGTGTGTGGTGTATGTGTGTGTGTATGTATGTATGTGTGTGTATGTATGTGCGGATACAAATTTTCGTCGACGATTTCGGGAACACGGATCAACCGATTTGAATAATTCAAAAAACATTCGATCCGTATTGATAAGGAGACGTGCTGATTAGTTTTTGGCAAAGGCAGGTCAAGCCGTTCCGAAGATACGGGGCAAAAAGTTCCGAAAACGGTAACTCAGTTTTTAAAAGAACGGAGCGTCCGATTTGAATAATTCAAAAAACATTTTATTTGTATTGACAAGATGAAGAATCGATACAACTTTCATGAAGGTAGGTCCAGCGGTTTCGGAGATATAGAGAAAAAAGTAAAAAAATGAGCCATTTGGCGGTCAAAAATGATCATTAGACATATGCACATCAAATTATCAGACATTTTATAGAGATTTTAACAATAAGTATACATTTTGTTAACATTCCTATCGGTTCCGTACCAATGCTTATGCGTTAGACAGCGACGCGGCGCTTACGCGCTTTATATTTTGTCCCTGGGTAGTTAAAGCAGTACGATTGCTTTGAAAAAAAAGTTCAGATCTTCCACAATATGTCAAAATAAAGAAAAAAAAAAATTTTTCAAAAAAAAAAAATTTTTTTAAAAAAAATTTTTTTAAAAAAATTTTTTTTTTTCAAAAAAACTAATTTTTTGTCCAATTTATAGTTTCTCAAAAATCTTATTTTTTAAAACTAATTTTTTTTCAAAAATGTTAATCGTTTTAAAAAATAATAATAATTTTTGGTACGGGAAGTTCCAGCAATTTGCCTTAAGGCACGATGCCCTAATTGCCTTAAGACAGAATTCCACTTACAGCTAGTTTAATGTGCAACAAAATATAACAAGACCCTAATAGACCATTCCTTAGGATAATCCTGGTACTTCAATCCCACAACAATCCAGGAAGGTTGAAGAAGTCGTACATAATCTCAAGTCAGAAACTAGGAGTACTTTGAACCACTTACAATTAGTCAATAAGGTGAAGAACCATCATAATTTCACACTTATCTGGTCGAATATCAGTTTTTTTGAAGTTCTATTGGGATCAGATGCATCCTTCGAAACAGAGGACGCGTTATGTTAAAATATCCAACATCACGGCGAAGTTCGATATGATGACGCAACCAAACGTTGTTCACATTTTATGGATGTTGCTGTAAATCATCACACTATTTTTTTATCTAAAACTTACGTTGTCATAACTTCTTGCAAAGTGAAATTCTTTTAAGATCCATATATGTGCAAAAAGTTAGTGGCTGTTTTTGAAGATTATAGGTCTTCCTTGACCTGTTATTGAAGACAGTATTTGGATTCAAGATCAGAAGACTATTTATTGGTAAGATTCCTGCCGAATTTTCTTTAGGAGCACGACTATATCGTAATATAAGTTAAACTTTTTGTAATGGAAACTTCTTTTGTAAAAAATATTTTTATATAGCTTGATTTATAAAAAATGGGTAAACCATAGACACATTTTATAATATTTTTTCATTGTATAAACTGTTTGATAAATCTGTGTGCATTAACTGTTTTTTTTTTTTTAACTGAATAACTTTGTGTTCTCACTTGTAGAAAAACTTGTAAAGATATATTTGTTACTAAAATTTATTTGTATAAATAATACAGTTGTTTTATTGACTAGATTTATTGTCACATTAAAAAAATACCAATTAAAACTATGCAAATAAATTAAATAATTTTGACTTCTGGCAAGATGCATGAACTTACTGATATGTGTAAATGGACTTAATCAATAAAAATTGAAATTTAAAACTATTTAGATAAAATTTTTAACTGATTATTAGTAAAAAATAGTCAATATAGTTTTTGATTGCTATTTTTTCAAAGAAACTTGTAACGCGGACTGTCTAAACAATTTTTTTAACTCTAATATAATTTTTAAATATTTTCGAATTCGTTGTTTTCAGATTGTTTTATATTATATGTATTGTTAATTTTAAGTTAGATTCAACAGATTAGATATTTCTAGAATCTCTATAAAAGCTTCTACCAGGATGGGGTAACAAGGACCAACTGAAACTTTACATTGGCAATAAAAGTATAGTAGACAACAAAAATAGTAAACAAAAAATAAACTAGCTGAAAGTGGAATTCTGTCTTCAGGCAATTAGGGCATCGTGCCTTAACGCAAATTGCAGGAACTTCCCGTACCAAAAATTATTATTTTTTTTAAAAACGATTAACGTTTTTGAAAAAAATTACTTCAAAAAATTTGATTTTTGAGAAACTATAAATTTGATAAAAAATTACTTTTTTGAAAAAACAAATGTTTTCTTTATTTTGACATATTTTGGAAATTCTGAACTTTTTTTCAAAGCAATCGTACTGCTTGAACTGCATCGAGACGGAATTTCGAAGCACGTAAGTGCCGCGCAGCCGTCTAACGGATAAGCATTGATACGGAACCCATAGAAATGTAAAAAAAAAATTATACTTATTGTTAAAATCTCTATGAAATATCTGATCATTTGATGTGCATATGTCTAATGATCATTTTTGACCGACAAATGGCATTTTTTCTTACTTTTTTCATTAGATCTCCGAAACCGCTAGACCTGCTTTCATAAAAATTTGATCAATTATTCATCTTGTTAATATAAGTAAAATTACGAATTATTAAAATCGGACGCTCCGTTCTCTTAAAAACTGAGTTACCATTTTTGGCACTTTTTGCCCCGTGTCTTTGGAACGGCTAGACCTGCCTTCGCCAAAAACCAATCAGCATGTCTCCTTATCAGTATGAATCGGATGTTTTTTAAAATATTTAAATCGGTTGATCGGTGTTCTCGAAATCGTCGACGAAAATTTGTATCCGAACACACACACACACGACACGCACACACACACACACATACATCAATTTTTTCTAAGGTTTGCCAAAATAATCACAAACCTTTGAAACGTCGAGAAATGCAAAAATTTTCATTTTCGATTTTTTTGCGATTACTATAACTTACCCTACGGAAGTTAATTAAGTTAAAAAAGCAATTTTACAGAAGATGAATTAGCTGGGAGTTTTACTGAACTTAGTCACATAGTTGTTTGCTTGATATGTTATATTTGTTGTGATATACTTGGTGTGGTTTTTACAATATAATTGCTCAAAGTCAAATTGGACCTTTATGCACTTTGTGTTATTACTATCACTTCTGGAAACTGCAAACATAAAAATATTTTGGTCTATCAAAAACTATTCGAGCTTTATTACTAACTTTACATGCGCATGCAAAACAAAAATATTCCATAATAACTTATTTTCCTCTCCGAATTCCATTCTCCTTTGACATGATTTTAAGAAAAATACCATTCAGTAAAAATGTTCTGATCAACTGTCAAGGAAACTGAATCCATTACATCGGGCAATTCTTCTACTGGGATGCATATCTTGTTCTTCTTCTTATTCGAGCAAATTCCTTTCTGAACATTTTCCGCGATTCTGGAAAGGAAATCAAGAAACTTAACTCAAGAAAGTTAACTCCGAGCCCAAACAATGCCTCGGAATTGATTCGGAATTCGTTCAAAGACTCGCCACGCATACTGAAGATGAAAGGGTCTGAACGAGTTGAAGAGTCGGTCTACAATTTGCGAGGAATTTTAATATATAATTTTCATTTCTAACTGATTTCGGGTAAATTGATATTGGAATGCTTTTAGTATATCATATAATGCAATACGAGTGGAAATTTTAATTATATTTTGTGTGCTTCGAAAATTTCCGAAGGAGAAGGTTTTGTTTACACTAGAAAATCTGACTTGCTGATTTTATGTGTTTTTCGACGATACAAGTCATTCTGATTTGTTTGACACCAAAATTAGTAAAAGTAGCTGTATGTGATTATATGAATCAAAATTTGTCCTTTTGTCCACTTTTTTTTTCAAAAACTGCTGCTTCGATTACTAGTAAGGTGACCATAATTTTTAAAGTCAAAACCGGGACAACAATTTTTAGTTAAATCCGGAATGGAAGGAGGGTGTCTTTGAAATAAATGCTATTTAAGGATACAATAAAAATACAGTTTTTTTGTTATTGGAATTATTTTTTTAATCAGAATTGCAGATTTTTAGTAAGTAATTATTGTTATCTATATTCTATTATTCATATATTTATCAATCCTAATGTTTTTTTTTGCTCTTGAGCCTTGCATAAAATTCTATTTATTTTTCTTCATAATTAATTTGAAAAAATTAGCACTTGTTCGTTTGTTTTCATAGTTTTTGTTATATACCCATTAAATTTTGAAAAAACCGGCACAATCCTGGGCCAAAGATCTAAATCCGAGACAAATATTGCTTTTAGGAAATCCGGGACTGTCCTGGCCAAATTGGGGCATTTGGTCACCTATTACAAGAATTCTAAACTCATTTGATGAAAATTGGTGAGATCTTTCGTTGATTGGCTTTGATTGAGATATTTCATTATAAGTGCAAAATTTTTCGTCTACGTTTTGACCAAAACTCCTGAACCAATTTTAATAATTCAAAAAAATTTCGAAAAAAATTACTTGAGAATCGTGCTGATTAGTTTCTGGTAAAAATCGGCTTGTCGTTTTTCGTAATTCAATGTTAATTTGTTTTTGGCATTATTAATATGACTTACCTTCTAAAGTCATTCTATGAAATTCGATAAAGTGTTTTGTTGATTTGTTTTAACTTAGCCGTTTCTTCATAATTAGCAGAAAAGTGCAAAAATTTTTGTCCACATTTTAACCAAAAATCCTGAACCAATTTTAAAAATTCAAAAACTCTTCGAAAAACATTAGTTGGGAGTCGTGCTCATTAGTTTCTGGTAAAATTCGACTCGTCAGTTTCTTGGTAATTGAATGTTAATTTGTTTTTGGCGTTTTTAATATGACTACATGGCAAAAATTTCCGAATCAATTACCAAAATTCTAAAGCCATTCTATGAATTTTGTATAGTGTTTTGTTGATTTGTTCTAACTTACTTACTTACTTTATAATTATCAGAAAAGTGCAAAATTGATAAAAATCCACGTTTTAACAAAAAAAAAAAAAAAATCTTGACCTATTTAAAATTTCAAAAACTGTTCGAAAGTTATTAGTTGGGAATGCTGATTAGTTACTAGTAAAGAAAAACTCGTCAGTTTTTTTGCAATTGATGGTAATTTTTTGTTTGGCGTTTTTAATATGATTTAACATGGTGATAGAGTTCATGATCTAAAAACGAACATCCTAAAAAATTATGACAAATTGTTTAATTATATAAATTCATTAAAGTTTGGCATACACTAGAAGTTTCTTAAAAAGAAATAAAAATCGGACATCATATTATTAATTATTTGCTAGTAATTAATTAAAAATTATATCATGATTGTATCTAACAAATTTAATCTCAATTTTGGCTGAATGAGTCGATTACTTACACATCGGTAACATCATGCAACTTGTCTCAAGGCAAAATTTATTTATTCATATATTTGCATGCTTCAATTTATAAATTCAATTACTTAGAAATTTATTTGTATATCACTTAATTGTATTTTTTTTAATGTGACACAATGAATTTAGTCAATAAAACAAGTGCTGAGTTTTTTCTTTAAATTTATTTGTATACCAAAATGTTAATAACAAATATATTTATTATCTTTATAAGTTTGCATACAAATTTATTTATTTAACCAAACAGAATTATATTATACAGTTTTATGAAATTATTTATACAATAAAAATTTTATAGAAAAATAAAATTTTGTATGAAATAAAATTTATAAAAAACATTTTTCACAAACATGTTTTTAATACAAAAAATTAACCTTATATGATGAGGGCATTATCGGTTTTGACATCTCCTGAACAATCTGCAGGAATCTTACCAATCAATAGTCTTCTGATCTTGAAACCCAATATACTGGTCTATGAAAAAATTTCTAAAGGATCTAGAAATTGTTGCACATGTCAATGTTTTGTACAAAAAAATAGTATGATGATCGACTGCAACATCCATAAAATGTGAACCACGTTTGGGTGCGTCATCATATCGAACTTCGCCGTGATGTTGGATATTTTAAGATAACGCGTTCTCTGTTTCGAAGGATGCATCCGATCCCAATAAAATCCAAAAAAAACTGATCTTCGACCAGACAAGTGTAAAATTATGATGTTTCTACACCTTATTGACTAAGTGGTTCAAAGTACTCCTAGTTTCCGACTTGAGATAATGTGCGAATTCTTCAAACTTCCTGGATCGTTGTGGGATTGAGGTACCAGGATTATCCTAAGGAATGGTCTATTAGGGTCTTGTTATATTTTGTTGCATCCTCCTCCTAAGGTGTCATCCCGGGATTCTTGTTTTCATCCAGGCTGGTTGAAAGTCGAATTTTTGGAAACTATGAACGTGTCAACGTTACCTTCATTTAGTAGCAGGTATTTGTTAATAATTCATTGTATAAAATTGTAAATTTTATCATTAAATATAGTATTTGAAAATTTTGTAAATTTTTAGAAATATGTGATTGGTTTTAAATAACAATCTATTGTTTTTATCCACTCTCAAAACCAACGCCAACTCGTATGAAAAAAAAAAACAGTTTATTTTGTTCGATTTAATTTAAATTTAAATTGAAATTGAAATTGAAATTAAAACATAAATTTAAATTAAAATTTAAATTCAAATTAAAATTTAAATTCAAATTTGAATATTCTAATAAAAATATAATAATAATATTTATATTTATAAAACAAACTGCTATACCAATTTCTTTAAATTATAATATTCAAATTATGAAGAAATTATGGAGAAATTTATTTCTTTAATTTCTCTTACATGCTATTTAATAGCCATTTTAAATATTTTTTAATTATGTATGGTTTATAGAAGTGGCATGATTTATATAATTTTTATAACGGATTTTATTAAGACAAGGATGTTTGAAATAGTTCGATTTTGAAGAATTTAATGAAAATTGGCTTATATTGATTTTCCATTCTTCTCACAAAAAGAAATCATGTACTTACCGGCAACTGCAGGAAATATTATAGTTAAGCCTTAATAAATAAGCATTTTCAAACGAAGAATAATTTATGAATTTATTTAATAAGATAAATCCTTTAAGCAAAACGTTGAATATTACATTGAAAAAGTGTTGTAAGAAAATAATTGTATTGTTACATTGATAGCAGATTACTGATCACGAAAAGTAAGAGATTTTATTTAGTCTTTAAATTGAATTGAAATTCAAAATGATTTATAGCTAGTTATGCTAGCAAAATATTGTTATTAAGCCATATTATAAGTTACGTATTTTTACATTTATTGATTTCGATAATTCCAGTTTTCAATCAACTCTTTGAAAAAATAGTATGAACAAGAAAGTTTGGTACTAATAAAATTTATCACTCATTCAAGTATGTACAGGTATATTGTATACAAAAAGCGCAGCCATCAGTATAATCTATATTTCCATATGAATTCAAAAAACAACAAAATAGTAGATCACTTTAGTAAGGTCAAGATAGATTTTAGCAAAATGTTTAAATGCACTAGTTTTAAATAAGTTTTATTACAAAAAGACGCTCAAAGGTTTTGAGCGATCATCACATGATTTATCAAATAGTTCCTAACATTTTCAAAAATTTTTGATGAAAATTGTCTTCAGAAACGTGCGCGAAAGGCAAAATAAGCACTTACACACAAACACACACCTAGTTTTTTCAAATGTGATGTCAGGTAATTCAGAATGACTAGAGGCGTCTAGAAAACTAAAAAAAATGATTTAACCAATTATCTAGCTAATCGGTATTGAGTTTTATTTAACAGCATAATTTTTAAATATTTGAAGCTTTTTAGAAAACAGGAGCAACAGATGAAAAAAGCAAATGCTCCAGATTTTGTCTCAAATTAATTCAGATGATGAAATAAACTAATTAGACTTAATTTTGATAACAAACATGATGTGAAAGTTAATACAGTGGTACTTCGACTTATGTGTGACCTGACATACGAGTATTTAGAGATACAAACCGCCAAAGGAGCGATTAGTTGCTTCGAGATACGAGATTTGAACGAGGTATAACTAACAGCTAAAGGCCTTAAAATAATTACCGAACTCCAAAGTTTGTGGATTAAATTTATGGGAAAAATTACCACGAGAACAAATTAAACTCGTATGTCGGGGTACCGCTGTAAAATGTATTAAACTCACAATTTGATATTATAATATTAAAAGCAACAATCAGTGTATTTATCTTTCGCTAAGAAAGATATACGAATGTGTACGAGTGTCGCCTATAGACGACATTAATTGTGACATCTAGGCAAAATCTTTATCATTTTGAGTTAAGCTATTAAGAATTCTTAATTGTTCTTGTAGGTTTTACTTGCCTAAGGGTATAATTTAGTCAAAGACAGTTTTTTTTTAATAATGATTCAAAAATTTTAAGATATTTTATGTAATAAATTCCTCCGCAGCTTCCAGTCTCGTACAGCAGTGTCTCCGCCTAAGCAAAATGGTCGATCGTTACAAAATGTTCTATTTTATCTAAATCTATTCCCAGCTCCCCGACTATGAATCTCGTCAGTGCAGGGGGTGTTATTAGTAAATCTTACCCCTATACAGAACACTGAATGTTAGATAGAAGTTCGTCTTTTAACTAGTTAGTTGTCTAACTTCATCAATTGCTGACGCGCTCATCGAGTTAACGCGGCCGCATATTAGGTGCCTAGGCTGGGCTATCCAACAAGTCAGTATTAAAAGGGACCTCCTTCCTCCAGAACCAGAAAAGGAGGAATGCTTAGATTGCATCTGAAACTTAACATTTGATACAATTACACACTAATTGTAAAATTAATTTTGGATTAACAGATTTCAAGAGAGATCTACATTTTGGATATGCATACTTGATTTTCCTGAAAACAAGTAATACTGGTTTGAATGTGTAAAATTTGATGTATCTCGATGAAGACTATTGTTTATCAGTTTTGTGCGATGATCGGCCGAGACGTTTCTTTATAAATAGCAGAAAATTGAACAATTTTTTGTCCACGTTTTAGCCCTCAATTCTGAATCGATTATGAAAATTCAAAAACCGTTCGAAAGATTTGGTTGAGAATCGTGCTGATTAGTTCTTGGTAAAGTTCGGCCTGGCCGTTTTCTTGTAATAAAGTGTTAAAAAAATTATTTTGACAAATCTTTATTATTGTTTTTTGATGGTAGATACCATAGTCTTCTAGATCATACTAAAATATTACGGCCCTACGATAATTGGTTTAACGTTAAAAATTCGTCAAAGTTTGCAAAAATGGTAACGTTTTTTTGGCATTTGTCAAAATTAGACCTTTCATCGACGTTTTCTGAAAAACGCCTAACCTAACCTATGTCAGAAAATTAAATCCATTTGATGAATCTCGATGAGGATTATCGTTTGTCAGTTTTGTGCGACGATCTGCCAAGCCACTTCTTTATAATTAAAAAGAAGTTTAAAAAAAACTTTTCGTCCACATTTAAGCTCATACTACCGAATCGATTTTAAAAATCAAAACTTTCGCAAGATATTAGTGGGAATGATGCTGATTAGTTTAGGTGAAAATCTACCGAGCCGTTTTTTGTAATTAACTGTTGAAAAAAATTTAAGCCGATTTTTGTGGAACTTTTTTAGCGATATATATCATGGTCTTATAGAACTTACTGTAATATTACGGCCTTACGGAAAGTAGTTTAATTGTAAAAATTCATTATAGATTGAGAAAATGAGTAGCTTTTCTGACGTTAGCTAAAATTAAAATTAGATTTACTTGGTATAACGATAGGTACTTGATCTTAATGAACATACAAAATCATTGAAGTCCTACGGAACTGGTTCAATTATAAAAATTATGATTTTTGAATATTTGCTTTTAGACAATACTACGTGCTAATGTGTTCGTTAGTTTTCAATTATGTTAATAAATCCACTCGAAATACTTTTAATCATTCATAAATTAATTTATTTCTTATTGATTAAGTCGATTATTTACACATATCGGGAAGTTCATGTAAACTTGTCTCAAGGCTAAATACCAATACCAACTAGTTTAAGTAATGATCAAGTTACATTATTTATAACAATCTATTTGACAACATTTAATATTTCTCGAAAATTTCATTAAGATACGGGAAGTTCCAGCAATTTGCCTTAAAACACGATGCCATACACCACTAGTTAATATTGTTGTGGCTATGGATTAAACGTTATTGCAATTAAATCATTTATTACTTTATATCTTATACTTCTACCTATTAATTCAGAATTTTGCATTCATTGCACTTTTCACATATATTGCTCTTATTTATATATATACTATTTGTATCGTGTTCAATTCAATATTTTCACAACATATATTCTATTACATACATTATTATTTTACATGATTATCGAATAAATTTTTCTTCTCTACAATAAGGTAATTTACTAGAAATGACAGATTTTGTACAAACGTTGTATTTGCAATAAAACAATTTCACATTGCAATTCTCCATATTCACAATTAAAATTTCGTAATTAAATATAACAATTCCATTTCCACAAAGTATTTTGCAAATCAGTTACGAATAATTACAATCTGTCTTATCTCTCTTAGAATATTAGTAATGAAAATTCATGTGTATATATTAGACGTTAATATGCAGGTAGGTTAATTTTTCTTTGCTTTATGGTAAAAGAGAATTCATATAATTATACCATTGGCAAATGATACGTAATCAGCAATTTCTTCATTAGAAACATGTAAATAATTATAGCATATATCGTATTCAGAACTTGTTTCACTTATCAAAAGTACGATCGCAAGTCGAATGGCTGAAATGGGCTGATTCTATATTCGCACACAGGAACTACACAGGTGTATATAAACAGAAATATATATATAATATATATATATATATATATATATATATATATTATACGTATTTGTACTGAATACAAATAGAGCGCTAATATCATAGGGCTCTAGACGATTTTACTCAAACTTTCTTTGGTACGGGTCGTTCTGAGGATTAAAAATCAATAAAATCAATAAAAAAAACTTTCAATTCCAAAAATTCTTAGCATATTAAGTGGGTGTTTATTGTTTATTATTTTTTATTAATATGTATCCACTAATAAGATATGCTACTATTTGGATACTACGTTTCCAAACTTTTTTTCTGTCGTGGACCTCTTGGGCTTTGCCATGGACCTTATTTACCCGATATTGTTTTTTTTTATAAAATAACTAAAGTTATTTAATTAAAATTAATAATTCAAATTACTTGTATACATTTATTAATTGAATTTGAAATAATAATAAAAAAATGAAGTAAGCTCAAAGTAAATATTTAATTATCAACATTTGGCAACAATTTCATCTTACATCTTCCGGCTAATATTGATGTCCAGTGTTTTTAAAAGATGACTATTTTACAACTATCAAATCGTTTTTTATCTTTATATCGAGAAATTTTTAAGTCTCAGAAAGCGTAAATTATAATGATCAATGGTAGTCTGCCCGAAGGCAGGTCCATGGTGTGGGAGCACCACAAATTAATGATTCCTTATTTTTTTTTTCTTATGCATTTACCTTTCCAAATTTCTGCTTTCATAGTTCTTGGTTTTGTGTTTCGGCTTTCAGTTTTCTGTATTTTTTTTCGTGTAAGTCCTTTGTAGCCATCTGCTCTTTTTGTCTTAACAATCACATTAATTCTTCTATTTTACCTCTGATGATGTCGAGTAGAAGGCACTCTTTTTGCAGAATGGGTCCAATCCAGTTTCCTTTTCTTTTCATGATAGTGCTCAGTAGAATCTTCTTCTCCTACTTTCTCAAAACTTTTTGATTTGGTACCCTAATTGTCTACTTTATCTTCTTCATTTGTCTCCAGCACCACACTTCAAAACTCTCCAGATAGTTTTCGTCGGCCTTTCTCAGAGTCCATGTCTCTGATCCGTACAGAGCTAAGGTCCAGACAAAATAAATAAAACATACTGTAATAAGTTAACTTATTGAGCTTGTAAAATTATAAGTAGTGTAATTGTCATTTGACTTAAATACTTTGTAAATCTCACCCCATGAACTTGTCCTAGGTGAGAACAATAAACTGGTTAATAAATATATTTGTTTCAAAACAGATTCAACTCA
>NW_020538040.1:25795992-25878457 GCF_003426905.1 Ctenocephalides felis
TAGAGTGGTCCTAAATAAGTTGTATATATATATATATATATATATATATATATTAGAGTGGTCCTTAATATGTACATTTTTGTATTTCCTTGCTCCCAAGGGCTCAAATGGTTCCAAATTCATGAAAAACAATTCTCTGAAAGTTTCAGCTCTTAATATTGACTTTTAGATAGTGCGCAGTTCAATCAAACTTCGTATGGAAAAAATCTTGAAAATTAAAAAAAAAATTATTTTTTTTAGGTATAACTTAGCGACAATTGAATTAAAAGTAAAAATTCGTTTCATTTTTTATTGAAAATTCGACGCTCTGCAAAATTTTTGAATTTTTTTTCATGCTATTTCCATACAAAACTTTGATTAAATTGCACTCTATCTAAGACAACATTAAGAGCTAAAACTTTCAGAGAATTGCTTTTCATGAATTTGGGACCATTTGAGCTCTTGCAAGCAAACAAATTCGAAGAAGCCCATATTAAGGACCACCTTTATATATATTTATATATATATATATATATAAATACATATATATTTCAGTATGTATCATTATTTTTTAAAATTAGTTAATAAATTTATAAAAATATAAAATTTTAAAAAATATACATGATTTTTTGTAACATACATAAATAACGCTATACATTTATATTTATTATGTATGTAAATATATGACGATATACATTCATATATAATATTAAAAATATAAGTATCTACATGTGTGTAGGCATATGTAACATGTCAAAACACATACTTATAATCAAGTTGCTATTTAAGTGCCATACGGTCAATTCAATTGGACTCACATTATATTACATTACATAATATGAACATAGTCATTTATTAGTGATGAAAAAAATAAAACCATTTCTATCCGAGAGCACATTATTATTTTATTTGTGTGGGCGAAATCTTAATTTGCAACTTGCATGTACATCCTAGTTGAAATATGCATGTCAGAATGGACACTTATAATACATACTCTATAATGCATAAAATGTACTTAAAAATAATAAATCAAGAGTTTAGATTTGTTATTTTATTTTGGCATCATCAGGATATAGTCATGTTACTATTATGATCATATTTTATTTAATATATTAACTTCCCGTATGGTAAGTTATAGTAATCGCAAAAAAATCGAAAATGAAAATTTTTATATATTTTTACGTTTCAGAGGTTTCTGAATATTTTGGCATACCTTAGAAAAAATGGATGTATGTGTGTGTGTGCGTGTGTGCGTATGTGCGTGTATATGTGTGGTCGGATACAAATTTTTGTCGACGATTTCGGGAACACGGATGAAGCGATTTGAATAATTAAAAAAACCATTCGATTTGTATTGATACGGAGACGTGCTGACTAGTTTTTGGCGAAGGCAGGTCTAGTCGTTCCGAAGATATGGTGCAAAAAAGTGTCAAAAACGATAACATAGTTTTTAAGAGAACGGAGCGTCCGATTTGAATAATTCAAAAAAAATGTTAACTTGTTTAAAGAAGATGAAGAACTGATCAAATTTTCATGAAGGCAGGTCTAGCGGTTACGGAGATCTAGTAAAAAAAGTAAAAAAAATGCTATCTGGCGGTCAAAAATGATCATTAGACATATGCACATCAAATTAACAGATATTTTATAGAGATTTTAACAATAAGTATAAATTTTGGAAAAATGTTCAGAATTTCCAAAATATTCCAAAATGCACTTTTCTTCAAAAAGTCTTTTTTTTAAAAAAAGTAAATTTTTGTCAAAAATTTATTGTTTCTCAAAAATCTAATTTTTCAGAGTAAATTTTTTTCAAAAATGTTAATCTTTAAAAAAAAAAAATTTTTGGTACGGGAAGTTCCAGCAATTTGCCTTCAGGCACGATGCCATGCGCCCCACTAGTTACATTATAGAATGCTGAAAATAATTCATATGTCAAATACAATTTTTGTTTCACGTGACACAATGAATCTGATCAGTTAAACAATTGCTAATCAACATTTGTAAATCATTTGCATACCAAAAATTTAATAATGCACAAATTTATATTTTTATAACTTATTTTTTTAAATCTTTTGGCGTACAAATTAATTCGGTTTTTTAGACAAACAAAGTTAATTTATACAGTCAGAACGTTTTAACAAATTATTTATACAATTATTTTTATATAAAGTGTTTATTTTTACTAAAGGTAAGTGTCATTTTTTGTTTTGCTAAAATTTTTGCAAATTTTTAAAATAGATATTTTTACAGAAGTTTTTATTAAAAAAATAAATGAATTCAATGGAGAACATTGTCAGACAATGGAGTCATTGTCTTATACTAAATGCGAATCTGAAGGAATCTTACTAATGAATAATTGAGGATCTTATATATTTTAAAGCTGACACTTATAGTTTGGGTACTTCAATCTGCAAAAGGTTATAACAAAGAAGATTTTTCCAAAAAAAGTATGACGGTTTGCTGCAAGATCCAAATGCCAACAACGTTTGGTTGCGTCATCATATCGAAGTTCGCCGTGATGTTGGATATTTTACCATAACACGTCCTCTGTTTCGTAGGATGCACCTGATCCCAATGGATCTTCAAAAAAACTGATATCCAACCAGATAAATATCAAAGTATCATGATTTTTTATTCTATTGACGAAGTGTCTCAAAGTACTCCTACTTTCCGACTTGAGATAATGCACGAATGCTTCAACCTTCCTGGATTGCTGTGGGATTGAGGTACCAGGATCATTTTAGGGAATGGTTTATTAGGCTCTTGTTATATTTTGTTGCATCCTCCTCCTAAGGTGTCATCTCGGTATTCTTGTTTTCATCCAGGCTGGTTGGAAGTCGAAATTTTGGACAACTATAGACGTGCCAACATCAGCATGGCTGTGTAGATATGGTTTGGTACTTGTTAATAAATTATTGTAAAAAAAAAATATTTTAATACAAAATATTATGATTAAAAAACATTTTGTTTAATTTAATACAAATTTAATTATTTTAATACAAAAAAACTAAATTATTTATTAAATATATTTATGAATCAAATTGTAACAATTTGTGAGCTTTTCATTTTCTAATAGCGTAAATTAGTGATTTTTTATTAGCGTAAATAGATTTGTATATTTAGAGAGTAAAAAAATATATAGTATTTGTTTGCATTTGAAAGCAGTGTTAAAAATGTTATTAAAATTATAAAACAGATTTTTTTACTGGGAACTGCTTGAATACAAAATATGGAACGTGTGTTATGATAAAAACATTGTCGGTTTGGTTTTTAGCCCAAAAATTTGCAGGAACCTCACTAACAAGTAGTCTCCTGATCTTGAATCGCAATATACTGGTCTGCAACAATATTTTAAGGAGGATCTAAAACCATTAAAAACTTTGCTATATTTTGCACACAAATACGGATCTTGTAAGTACTTCAGTTTGAAACATATGATTGCCAAAATAGTTAGAAATATAATAGTTCAGCTGCAATATCGATAAAAATGTGAATAACGTTTGGTTTGGTGATCAAACCGACATTTTTGGTGATGTTGGATATTTTACCAAAACACGTCCTCTGTTAGGATGCATGTCATCCTAAGAAACTTCAGAAAAATTGATGTCCGACCATATAAATATCAAATTATTATGTTGATCACGTTATTGACTAAATGGTTCAAAATAATTTTAATTTCTATGTTTACTCGAATTTTTGAATTAAGGTACCAAAATCAATTTTGTCATAAATAAAAACCAAAAACAGAAAAAAATGGCATACCTAAAGTATGGTAAATAATTTGTTTTCTATCATTGTTAATTTTGGATGTTGAATTTTCTTTTAATGTCTAAAATGTGAGTTCCAGTCCAATTACATATAAATATCGTACAAATATAATCCAACAGAATAGAAAACTGTACTGCTTGTTTATTCATTGTATTATATATATATATATATATATATATATATATATATATATATATATATATATATATAACAGATCATATGAGCATAATAATAATTCGATTGTATGTAATAAAAGATGTCACAATTGCTCCAACAGCTATAAAGCAATTTTAAATTAGCTGGATTTTTCCATGGCTTACATGACAAATAAATGACTTTTCAAATGTATAATTTCGTTTCAGTGTATAGACATGTATGTAGGTATATATGTGTGTATCAATATAATATTCTGAGTTATGAGCTAATGACTCAAATTGAAAATGACGTTAAATATGAGCTATGGGCCTCTTAGCAACAGCCGATACGAACGACTAGAGCTATGATTGTGTTCTGATGTAATTAGACAGCAAGCTGGTAACTAATTTGGTAAATGAATTATTGTTCTGACCTAGGACAGGATTGTGGTGAGAGAGAACCATATTTTGCATCACTGTTACTCCTACTTTTCTGCTATATTTTTCTAAATTTGATCTTCTACGATTGACTATAATCTCTTATTTTTTGAAAAATAGAGATCTGTAATCCTATTTTTAGTGACACCTTGCACATTTTTATGAATTTGAGTTGAATCTATTTTTAAAACAAATATAGTTTTTAACCAAGTTATTGTTCTGACCTAGGAAAAGTTCCATATAACTATCTCACCATATTTTGCATCACCTTGTCACTCCTACTTTTCTGCCACATTTTTTGTAGCTGTCATCCACTGTGTTTGCATATAATCTTATTTTAGTTTTTAAGATTTGCAGACCTATTTTTTAATGACACCATGCAACCTTTCACAAACATTCATCATTTGAATCTGGATTCCTCTTCATATTACAATCATAATTTTCTCCATGGCATATCTCTCTCTTCTATTATTGGAATTTTGTACACCTTTTTCAACCCGAAAGTTTAAATTTCTTAATATATGATGCAGTATTTTAGCAATGAGTTCAATCCAGTTTCCTTTTCGTTTCTAGTAGTGTAATTTTTCCTTTATACATGTGTTTTTTTTATTTCTGTCATGTACATTTTTCTTCATGAGTTCAATAGGATTATTTAGGGTGTTGCACATACAAAAAAAAATTGACTAATAAACCTAATATTATAGTCTGGAATTGTAGTCTATTCAAAAAATATTAAAAATTTTAACAAAATTTGCTCAGTATACAAATATACATTAGTCATTTACAAAGTATTTAAGTCAAATCACAATTACACTACTTATACTTTTATAAGCTCAATAAGTTAACTTACAATATGTTCATTAAGTATGTTCTATTCGTTTTATCTGGAGCATAGCTCTGCACGGATCAGAGACATGGACTCTGATAAAGGCCGACAAAACTTATATAGAGAGTTTTGAAATATGGTGCAGGAGACGAATGGAGAAGATAAAGTGCGAAATAATTGACGAAGTAGAAAACGAATGAAAGAAGTAGGCGAAGAAAAAAACTTTACTAAGCACGATCATGAAAAGAAAAGGAAACTGGATTGGACCCATTCTGCAAAAAGAGTGCCTCTTACACGACGTCGTCTAAGGTAAAATAGGACTAATTGGATTGATAAGAAGAAAAATGTAAATGGTTGACAACATATGCGAGAAAAGAAAATACAGGGAACTGAAAGTCGAAGCACAGGACCAGAAAGTATAGAAAGGAAAATGCATAAAAGCGCATAAAAAGGTAAGGATAAAAGAAAATCATTGATTTGTGATGCTCTCACATCATGGACCTGCCTCTAGGCAATCCGACTGTTTAATGAAACTTATAAATAAGCTCAAATAAAACTTAATTCTACTAAAAAAATGTAAAAATTATTTCAACAATAGCCGAAAATATGCGAAAAATAATTGCTTCATCAAATTCAAAATAAAAGTATTCAATAATATAAAACCAATTGTTTTCATGTGGTTTCAAGTGTTATTGCATTATTGAAATAAAAATGAATAAAAAATGTACTGTAACAAATCTGATAAGCTAGAGAAGTATTACAAATTAAAACAAAAAAATTAAAACAAAAAAATCAAAATTTAGAATTATAATGAAAGATAATCTAACATAAAAATTACTATACACAACAATCTAATTTTCATGTAAGCAGAAATAAGAATTTTTAATATATGTGGACCAGACATTTTATTAATTAGAAATAATTAATAATAATAATAATATATAATAATAATAATAATAAAATTAATAGAAAATACCAACAAAAGGCATATTGGCTTCAAACTATTTTTCTACCGAACTTATATATAAATAAAAAATATACTTTTTATATTTATATAAACTTGTTTCACTTTTTATATCAACACATTTTTTATTTTTTCAAGCAGACCGAGAAACTTTAGTAATAAAATCTAAGGATTGCATAATATGACTTATTTATTTATGTTTATAAGTTATGTTAATATTATTATTACTTATAAAATTAACAAACAATTATTTCGGAATGCAGTATTTTAAATATAATATATAAAAAATTAAAAATTCATTTGTATTACATTTTTGAAAACCTGAGGATGACCAGAAGTAATAGAAGTTCAAATAAATTACAGTTTATCTCTTCTCAACATTCGTTATTGGTTAACTAATTAATAGATATGTACTAATAAAAATAATAAACAATGAACACCCACTGCTAGGAATTTTTAGCAAAGTTTTTTTATTTAAATATTAATAATTAAATATCCCATAGTAATGAATTTCTAAATTCTCAGAACGACCCGTACCAAAGAAAGTTTTGAGTAAAGTATCGTCTAGCTCTATGTTATTAGCGCTCTATTTGTATTCAGTACAAATACGTATTATATATATATATATATATATATATATATATATATATATTTCTGTTTATATATACCTGTGTAGTTCCTGTGTGCGAATATAGAATCAGCTCATTTCAGCCATTCGACTTGCGATCGTACTTTTGATAAGTGAAACAAGTTCTGAATACGATATATGCTATAATTATTTACATGTTTTCTAATGAAGAAATTGCTGATTACGTATCATTTGCCAATGGTATAATTATATGAATTCTCTTTTACCATAAAGCAAAGAAAAATTAACCTACCTGCATATTAACGTCTAATATATACACATGAATTTTCATTTACTAATATTCTAAGAGAGATAAGACAGATTGTAATTATTCGTAACTGATTTGCAAATTACTTTGTGGAAATGGAATTGTTATATTTTAATTACGAAATTTTAATTGTGAATATGGAGAATTGCAATGTGAAATTGTTTTATGGCAAATACAACGTTTGTACAAAATCTGTCATTTCTAGTAAATTACCTTATTGTAGAGAAGAAAAATTTATTCGAATATCATGTAAAAATAATAATGTATGTAATAGAATATATGTTGTGAAAATATTGAATTGAACACGATACAAATAGTATATATATAAATAAGAGCAATATATGTGAAAAGTGCAATGAATGCAAAAATTCTGAATTAATAGGTAGAAGTATAAGATATAAAAGTAATAAATGATTTAATTGCAATAACGTTTAATCCACAGCCACAACAATATTAACTAGTGGTGTATGGCATCGTGTTTTAAGGCAAATTGCTGGAACTTCCCGTATCTTAATGAAATTTTCGAGAAATATTAAATGTTGTCAAAGAGATTGTTATAAATAATGTAACTTGATCATTACTTAAACTAGTTGGTATTGGTATTTAGCCTTGAGACAAGTTACATGAACTTCCCGATATGTGTAAATAATCGACTTAATCAATAAGAAATAAATTAATTTATGAATGATTAAAAGTATTTCGAGTGGATTTATTATACATAATTGAAAACGAACACATTAACACGTAGTATTGTCTAAAAGCAAATATTCAAAAATCAATAATTTTTATAATTGAACCAATTTCCGTAGGACTTTAATGATTTTGTATGTTTATTAAGATCAAGTACTCTATCGTTATACCAAGTAAATCTAATTTTAATTTTAGCTAACGTCAGAAAAGCTACTCATTTTCTCAAACTATGATGAATTTTTAAAATTAAACTACTTGCCGCAAGGCCGTATTATTACAGTAAGTTCTATAAGACCATGATATATATCGCTAAAAAAGTTCTATAAAAATCGGCTTAAATTTTTTTGTCAACAGTTAATTACAAATAACGGCTCGGTAGATTTTCACCTAAAACTAATCAGCATCATTCCCAACTAATATCTTGCGAACAGTTTTTGATTTTTTAAAATCGATTCGGTAGTATGAGCTTAAATGTGGACTAAAAGTTGTTTTTACACTTCTTTTTAAATTATAAAGAAGCGGCTTGGCAGATCGTCGCACAAAAGTGACAAACGATAGTCCTCATCAAGATACATCAAATCGATTTAAATTTCTGAAATCGGTTTAGGCGTTTTTCAGGAAACCTCGATGAAAGGTCTAATTTTGACAAATGACAAAAAAACGATACCAATTTTTGCAAACTTTGACGAATTTTTAAAGTTAAACCAATTATCGTAGGGCCGTAATATTTTAGTATGATCTAGAAGACTATGGTATCTACCATCAAAAAAATAACAATAAAAAAAGTCAAAAATAATTTTTTTAACACTTTATTACAAGAAAACGGCCCGGTCTAACTTTACCAAAAACTAATCAGCACGATTCTCAACTAATTTCTTTCGAACGGTTTTTGAATTTTCATAATCGATTCAGGATTGCGGGCTAAAACGTGGACGAAAAATTTTTCACTTTTCTGCTATTTATAAAGAAACGTCTCGGCCGATCGTCGCACAAAACTGACAAACAATAGTCCTCATCGAGATACATCAAATTTTACACATTCAAACTAGTATTACTTGTTTTCAGACAAATCAAGTATGCGTATCCAAAATGTAGATCTCTCTTCAAATCAATTAATTCAAAATTAATTTTGAAATTAGTGTGTAATTGGATCAAATGTTAAGTTTTGGATGCAATCTAAGCATTCCTCCTTTTCTGGTTCTGGAGGAAGGAGGTCCCTTTTAATACTGACTTGTTGGATAGCCCAGCCTAGGCACCTAATATGCGGCCGCGTTAACTCGATGAGCGCGTCAGCAATTGATGAAGTTAGACAACTAACTAGTTAAAAGACGAACTTCTATCTAACATTCAGTATTCTGTATAGGGGTAAGATTTACTAATAACACCCCCTGCACTGACGAGATTCATAGTCAAGGAGCTGGGAATGGATTTAGATGAAAAAAACATTTTGTAACGATCGACCATTTTGCTTAGGCGGTGACACTGCTGTACGAGACTGCAAGCTGCACAGGTATTTGTTACATAAAATACTTTAATATTTTTCAATATTAAAAATTACACTTCTGAATAATCATAAACCACATAAGCAAATTAAAATTCTTCATAATTTAATTCAGAGTGATAAAGATTTATCAATCAGCAAAAGTCAATATACTGAATGTCGTCTATAGTCGCCCGTAGCAAAAGTTGAACACTATTATGCTAAAATTTATGTTGTATCTTAATAGAACGAAAATGATTGGTTTTTTGGTTTTATAATTTATAAAAAATAATTATAACCGCAAATAGTGAGTTTTATACATTTATTACCTTCCACAACATCATATTTGTTTTAAAAATTAAGTCTCATTAGTTGATTTTATCATATGAATAAGTTTGAGACAAAATGTGGAGAAAGCAGTTGCTCCCTTCATCTGTTGCTTTTGTTTTTTAAAAAGCTGTATATATTTAAAAAAATGTCGTTTAATAAAACTCAATACCAATTAGTTAGATAATTTGTCAAAAAATTGGAGAAAGTAGTTGCTTTTTTATCTGTTGCTTATGTTTTATAAAACGCTTCAAATATTTAAAGAAAAATTGTTTGATTAAACTCAATATTGATTAGCGTTGAGCTTCACGTGATAATTGATCAAATCGATTTTTCTAGTTTTCGAAACGGATCTAGTCATTCTGAATCATCTGACACGACGTTTGTAGAAATTATTTGTGTGTTTGTGTTTAAAATCATCTTTTGCCTTTCAAAAATATTTGAAAATGTTAAAAACAATTTGATAAATCTCAAACGTGATAATTGCTCAAACCATTTCTTTGTAATAAAATTTATTTAAAACTAGTGTGTTAAGTGGTTAACCACTTTTACATTTTGCCAAAATGATCCACAAATTTGTTATCTTTTGAATTCATTTTAAAAATTTGCATTTTTTATGTAGATATAAATTTTCCTTATTATCATTATTTATACAATATACAACATATAGTTGAGAGTGATAAATTTAATTATTACCAAATTTCTCGAAGATTTTATTTTTTCAAAGAGGTGATTAAAACCTGAAAACAGCGAGATAAATATATATAAAAATACGTAACTTGGGTTAAATAACAATACTTTGCGAGCATAACTAACTATAAAATATTTTTAATTTCAGTTCAATTTAAAGATTAAATAAAATCTCTTACTTCTCGCAATCAGTAATCTGTTATCAATTTAACAATAAAATTATTTTCTTACAACACTTTTTTAATGTAATATTCAACATTTTGCTCAGAGGATTTATCTTATTAAATAAATTCATAGATTATTCTTCGTTTGAAAATGTTTATTTATTAAGGCTTAAATATAATATACCCTGCAGTTGCCGAAATGCATGATTTCTTTTTGTAAGAAGAATGGATAATCGATATAAGTAAATTTTACAATAAATTCTTCAAAACCAAACTATTTCGAACAACCTTGTCTTAATAAAATCCGCTATAAAAATTATATAAATCATGCCACTTCTATAAACCATACATAATCAAGAAATATTTAAAATGACTATTAAATAGCATGTAAGAGAAAATTAAAGAAATATATTTCTCCATAATTTCTTCATAATTTGAATATTATAATTTAAAGAAATTGGTATAGCAGTTTGTTTTATAAATATAAATATTATTATTATATTGTTATTAGAATATTCAAATTTGAATTTAAATTTTAATTTGAATTTAAATTTTAATTTAAATTTATGTTTTAATTTCAATTTCAATTTCAATTTCAATTTAAATTAAATCGAACAAAATAAACTGTTTTTTTTTTCATACGAGTTGGCGTTGGTTTTGAGAGTGGATAAAAACAATAGATTGTTATTTAAAACCAATCACATATTTCTAAAAATTTACAAAATTTTCAAATGCTATATTTAATGATAAAATTTACAATTTTATACAATGAATTATTAACAAATACCTGCTACTAAATGAAGGTAACGTTGACACGTTCATAGTTTCCAAAAATTCGACTTTCAACCAGCCTGGATGAAAACAAGAATCCCGGGATGTCACCTTAGGAGGAGGATGCAACAAAATATAACAAGACCCTAATAGACCATTCCTTAGGATAATCCTGGTACCTCAATCCCACAACGATCCAGGAAGGTTGAAGAATTCGCACATTATCTCAAGTCGGAAACTAGGAGTACTTTGAACCACTTAGTCAATAAGGTGAAGAAACATCATAATTTTACACTTGTCTGGTCGAAGATCAGTTTTTTTTTGGATTTTATTGGGATCGGATGCATCCTTCGAAACAGAGAACGCGTTATCTTAAAATATCCAACATCACGGCGAAGTTCGATATGATGACGCACCCAAACGTGGTTCACATTTTATGGATGTTGCAGTCGATCATCATACTATTTTTTTGTACAAAACATTGCCATGTGCAACAATTTCTAGATCCTTTAGAAATTTTTTCATAGACCAGTATATTGGGTTTCAAGATCAGAAGACTATTGATTGGTAAGATTCCTGCAGATTGTTCAGGAGATGTCAAAACCGATAATGCCCTCATCATATAAGGTTAATTTTTTGTATTAAAAACATGTTTGTGAAAAATGTTTTTCATAAATTTTATTTCATACAAAATTTTATTTTTCTATAAAATTTTTATTGTATAAATAATTTCATAAAACTGTATAATATAATTCTGTTTGGTTAAATAAATAAATTTGTATGCAAAATTATAAAGATAATAAATATATTTGTTATTAACATTTTGGTATACAAATAAATTTAAAAAAAAACTCAGCACTTGTTTTATTGACTAGATTCATTGTGTCACATTAAAAAAAATACAATTAAGTGATATACAAATAAATTTCTAAGTAATTGAATTTATAAATTGAAGCATGCAAATATATGAATAAATAAATTTTGCCTTGAGACAAGTTGCATGATGTTACCGATGTGTAAGTAATCGACTCATTCAGCCAAAATTGAGATTAAATTTGTTAGATACAATCATGATATAATTTTTAATTAATTACTAGCAAATAATTAATAATATGATGTCCGATTTTTATTTCTTTTTAAGAAACTTCTAGTGTATGCCAAACTTTAATGAATTTATATAATTAAACAATTTGTCATAATTTTTAGGATGTTCGTTTTTAGATCATGAACTCTATCACCATGTTAAATCATATTAAAAACGCCAAACAAAAAATTACCATCAATTGCAAAAAAACTGACGAGTTTTTCTTTATTAGTAACTAATCAGCATTCCCAACTAATAACTTTCGAACAGTTTTTGAAATTTTAAATAGGTCAAGATTTTATTTTTTTTTTTTTGTTAAAACGTGAATTTTTATCAATTTTGCACTTTTCTGATAATTATAAAGTAAGTAAGTAAGTTAGAACAAATCAACAAAACACTGTACAAAATTCATAGAATGGCTTTAGAATTTTGGTAATTGATTCGGAAATTTTTGCCATGTAGTCATATTAAAAACGCCAAAAACAAATTAACATTCAATTACCAAGAAACTGACGAGTCGAATTTTACCAGAAACTAATGAGCACGACTCCCAACTAATGTTTTTCGAAGAGTTTTTGAATTTTTAAAATTGGTTCAGGATTTTTGGTTAAAATGTGGACAAAATTTTTTGCACTTTTCTGCTAATTATGAAGAAATGGCTAAGTTAAAACAAATCAACAAAACACTTTATCGAATTTCATAGAATGACTTTAGAAGGTAAGTCATATTAATAATGCCAAAAACAAATTAACATTGAATTACGAAAAACGACAAGCCGATTTTTACCAGAAACTAATCAGCACGATTCTCAAGTAATTTTTTTCGAAATTTTTTTGAATTATTAAAATTGGTTCAGGATTTTTGGTCAAAACGTAGACGAAAAATTTTGCACTTATAATGAAATATCTCAATCAAAGCCAATCAACGAAAGATCTCACCAATTTTCATCAAATGAGTTTAGAATTCTTGTAATAGGTGACCAAATGCCCCAATTTGGCCAGGACAGTCCCGGATTTCCTAAAAGCAATATTTGTCTCGGATTTAGATCTTTGGCCCAGGATTGTCCCGGTTTTTCAAAATTTAATGGGTATATAACAAAAACTATGAAAACAAACGAACAAGTGCTAATTTTTTCAAATTAATTATGAAGAAAAATAAATAGAATTTTATGCAAGGCTCAAGAGCAAAAAAAAACATTAGGATTGATAAATATATGAATAATAGAATATAGATAAAAATAATTACTTACTAAAAATCTGCAATTCTGATTAAAAAAATAATTCCAATAACAAAAAAACTGTATTTTTATTGTATCCTTAAATAGCATTTATTTCAAAGACACCCTCCTTCCATTCCGGATCTAACTATAAATTGTTGTCCCGGTTTTGACTTAAAAATTATGATCACCTTACTTGTAATCGATGCAGCAGTTTTTGAAAAAAAAAAACGTGAACAAAAGGACAAATTTTGGTTCATATAATCACATACAGCTACTTTCACTAATTATGGTGTCAAACGAATCAGAATGACTTGTATCGTCGAAAAATACATGAAATCACCAAGTCAGTTTTCTAGTGTAAACAAAACCTTCTCCTTCGGAAATTTTAGAAGCACACAAAATATAATTAAAATTTCCACTCGTATTGCATTATATGATATACTAAAAGCATTCCAATATCAATTTACCCGAAATCAGTTAGAAATGAAAATTATATATTAAAATTCCTCGCAAATTGTAGACCGACTCTTCAACTCGTTCAGACCCTTTCATCTTCAGTATGCGTGGCGAGTCTTTGAACGAATTCCGAATCAATTCCGAGGCATTGTTTGGGCTCGGAGTTAACTTTCTTGAGTTAAGTTTCTTGATTTCCTTTCCAGAATCGCGGAAAATGTTCAGAAAGGAATTTGCTCGAATAAGAAGAAGAACAAGATATGCATCCCAGTAGAAGAATTGCCCGATGTAATGGATTCAGTTTCCTTGACAGTTGATCAGAACATTTTTACTGAATGGTATTTTTCTTAAAATGATGTCAAAGGAGAATGGAATTCGGAGAGGAAAATAGGTTATTATGGAATAGTTTTATTTTGCATGCGCATGTAAAGTTGGTAATAAAGTTTGAATAGTTTTTGCCAGAACAAATTGTTTTATGTTTGCAGCTTGCAGAATAATTAATAATAATTTTGTGATAATAATAACACATAGAGTAGGACGGCGCACAAAGGTACAATTAGACTTTGAGCAATCATCTTGTGAAAACCAAACCAAGTATATCACAACAAATAACACATTTCAAATAAACAACTATCTGACTGTGTTCAGTAAAACTCCGAGATAATTCATTATTGTATATTTTTTTGCAGTTTTTCAAAAAACGTGTCACGTGGTTCTTCTTACCCCATAGGCAGGGTAGAATGAGACTGCCAAGGGTAAACAGGTCCAATGTCTTATTTTCAATTCTGAAAGGGTTTTACAAAATAATACATTATTCAACCAATGCTCAAAACAAATTTCATGAGTACATTTTTTATATAGATAATACTGTATATAACCTTGATCTGGTATTTTGTCAGATATATTCATCAGCATTGTTGAAATAACTAAATTTATTTAATCTCTTGTAAAATTGCTTTTTTAACTGAATCTACTTTTTTATTCACTATTTTACATTTTGTGCACCTTTGCCAGTGCAAAGTTTCAGTTGGTCCTTGTTACCCCACCCTGGAGGAAGCTTTTATAGAGGTTATATAAACAACTGTTGAATCTAACTTAAAATTAACAATACATATAATATAAAACAATCTAAAAACAATGAATTCGAAAATATTTAAAATAAAAATTTGTCTAGACTAGAAGTTTAGAATAACAGTCCGCGTTACAAGTTTCTTTGAATGATAGCAATCGAAAATTATATTGACTATTTTGTACTAATAATCAGTTGAAAACGTTATCTAAACAGTTCACTCTCAATTTTAATTGATCAAGTCGATTATTTACACATATCGGTGAGTTCATGCAACTTGCCTTAAGGCAAAATCAGATCACTTTTTGTATGTTTAAATTTATAAATTTAATTACATAGTAATTTATTTGCATGTTTTTTTGTAATTTTTTAATGTGACAATAAATCTAGTCAATAAAACAACTGTTAAAGATTTTTTTAAAATTTATACAAATAAATTTTAGTAACAAATATATTTGTTTTTCTGTAAGTTTGAACACAAATTTATTCAGTTAAAAAAAGCAAAGTTAATGCATACAGTTTTATCAAATAATTCATACAATGAAAAAATATTATAAAATGTTTCCACGAAGGTTTACTAATTTTTTTATAAAATTGGCTATATAAAAAATATTTTTTACAAAAGAAGTTTCCATCACAAAAAGTGAAACTTATATTACGATATGGTCGTACTACTAAACAAAATTATGCAGAAATCTCACCAAAAAATAGTCTTATAATCTTGAATCCAAATACTGTCTTCAAAAACAGGACAAGGAAGACTTATAATCTTCAAAAACAGCCACTAACTTTTTCCACATATGTGGATCTTAAAAGAATTTCACTTTGCAAGAAGTTATGTCAACGTAAGTTTTAGATAAAAAAATAGTGTGATGATTTACAGCAACATCCATAAGATGTGAACAACGTTTGGTTGCGTCATCATATCGAGCTTCGCCGTGATGTTGGATATTTTAAAATAACGCGTCCTCTGTTTCGAAGGATGCATCTGATCCCAATAAAACCTCAAAAAAACTGATCTTCGACCAGATAAGTGTGAAATTATGATGCTTCTTCACCTTATTGACTAAGTGGTTCAAAGTACTCCTAGTTTCCGACTTGAGATAATGTGCGAATTCTTCAACCTTCCTGGATCGTTGTGGGATTGAGGTACCAGAATTATCCTAAGGAATGGTCTATTAGGGTCTTGTTATATTTTGTTGCATCCTCCTCCTAAGGTGACATCTCGGTTTTCTTATTTTCATCCAGACTGGTTGAAAGTCAAATTTTTGGAAACTATGAATGTGTCAACGTTACCTTGATTATGTATCAGTTGTTATTTATTTATAAAATTCATTGTATGAAATTGTAAATTTTATCATTAAAAATAGTAATTCAAAAATTTTGTGAATTTCTAAAAATTTCTGACCGGTTTCAAATCACAATCTATTGTTTTTATCCTCTCTCAAAACCAAAGCCAGCTCGTGTGAAAAAAACAGAATATTTTGCTTGATTTAATTTGATTTTAATTTAAGTTTGAAGTTAGATATTCTAATATAGATATAATAATAATTTAATTCTAATATTCATATTTATAAAGCAAATCGTTATACCAGTTCATCAAAATACAATATTCAAGTGTATTCAAATTATTTAATTTTCTCTAATATGCAATTTAACGGTCACATTAAATATTTGTTGATAATGTATGGTTTATGGAAGTTGCACGATTTACAGAATTTTTATAACAGGTTTTATTAAAACAATGATGTTTAAAATAGTTCGATTTTAAATAATTTATATGAAAATGAACTTTGATTAATTTACCATTCCTCTCACAAAGAGAAATCCGGGAATAATCGGCAACTGCAGAGAATGTTATATTTAAGCCTTAATAAATAAACATTTTTAAGTAACGAATAATCTATAAATTTATTTAATAAGATAAATTCTACTAGCAAAATGTTGAATATTACATTTTATGATTAATATGATAGCAGTGTACTGATTGCGGTTTAGTGAAAGATTTACTCAATTCTTTCATTAATTTATAATTAAAAAGGACTATATCTCGTTACGCTCGCGAAATATAGTTAAATAAATCATTTTATAAATTAGGTATTTTTACATCTATAGAACTCGATGATTTCAATTTTTAATCACCTCTTAGAAGAAATGGTTTGATCAAGAAATTTTGGTACTAATTAAAATTTTTGTAGTTTCAAACTTTCTGATTTCTTATACATGCATGCCTAGAAACATTTAAATTTTTAGATGGAAATGTTGATCATTTATTATAGTCCCCAGCAACATTTACTTAAACTAATAAAATCAACTAGTTTTTAAGATAGTAAAATCATATCATTTTTTTAGTGATAATGTACGAGATGATAACAATGTCATAGAAAACATAGTAACGAGTACCAGAGAATGCAATTCCTTTTTTGCCTTAAAAACAAACAAAAATTCCTATGTAATTGAAACTGTGAACATATGTTCAGAACATGTGTACCAACACAAAACAATTAAAAATTGACTGCCCGCGAAATTTGAAACGCTTACTTGTACTAAAATATAATTGCGTATGCACAACATAATGTAATTGTGGTATTAAATTTTAATTAAAATTATAATCATCAGAGGCAAAATATTTAAATATTTGAAACTTATCTTAATATGCAAGAAAATTAGATTAATATTATATAATAGTTACAATATTTTTTTTATATTTTTATGAATAAACCAATGCTAATATTAGGAAAAGTTGTTACCCGCAGATCATTAAGCTCCGTTTTACTATATATCATGAGAAATATGAATTATTGCATTTTCAGGAGATAATAAAACAAGTTCACTAAACTCTACTAAAAGAGCCAAATGATCAAAATGTCCATTACATAACTCTAATGTTCAATATCCATGAATATAATTATGTTGTACACATTGTTTATGTTCATAGAAATAATAATTATAAAATCATTATAATCAGAACGTCCATCAGTAATTATAATTATTAAGTATGCACAATTAACGTCATTATAAAAAGATAGATATATTTTCTATGTAGGATTTTGCATGAGCCGACATTATAACGAATTCAAATTTATTAAAAATCATTAATTTTCTAATTATAGCTCATGCTAATGAATGATTTATATTATATTAATTAAAATAAATTATATTCAACTCGATTTATAAACTGCATGTACACGTTGTTTATAATTATTATTTATTAAAGTATTAATATGTATTAAGAAGATATGCAGGTTGATTTGAATAAGGGAGATCTGGATATTGTGTATTAATTGAGAATATATACAGGGTGTCCCAGAACTTAACGTCAAGCCGAAATGGGTGACCATGACTGTCCTGAAAGAATTAGAAACAAAGTTCACTTGTTGGGAATTTATGAGCTTTTAAGTACAACCTGAGGCTTTGGTGAAATTATGACCATTTGTTAGATATTATGGTTAATTTTGATTAATTTTGTTCATTTAAACTTTGGAACCGTAACCGTAAATAACATTTCTAAAAATAATATAATAATATAATTGTCCCAAGTTTTCGAGATTTAAGACTTTTTGGTTAAATGAATGAATTTAAATTTATTTAAATCGCTCGACTTTGAAAAGCCCTCCTTTAAAAAAATGTACTAAGGTGTGTTGGTAATTTTTATCAAAAGTTGGCGCATTTAATCAGGATTGTAAAATAGTAAAATATTTGATAATTTTGTTATTGGAAATTTTCGAGAAAAATAATATAATCTAAGAAACCACAGATAGAAAGTGAATTTCAACCCAGGCTAATTTTCAATAAAGTTTTATCTATATATTTAAATATTAGCTTACAAGAAATTCATGTTTACTCATTTGTAAAAATACTATAGATTCATATCAAATTATTCAAGTTATAATAAATAACCACTTTTGATGAATTTAACCGCTTTATATGTGTGATTTTGCAATTTTCTAAACGTTGTTTTATATTTGACTTCAAATATAGCAAATAGAAATTTTGCAAATAATTTCTGACACTATCTTATTGAGAACATATTTTTAACTTCGCGTTAAATTTTTGCTAAATTTACCCCTAAAAACTAATAGAAAATATGCAAAAAAAACATGAAATATCTCCAAACTTTGTTCGAAAACGGATAGAATATATTAATTCTCATGAGCTTGTAATTTTTTTTCTGTTAAGTTGAAACAAAACTTTTTTTGTAAATTTGTAACAAAACTACAAAATTAAAAACCATTAAATAAACTTTTACCCACAAAAATTTTGCTAGCTATATCAACTTATTGTTGGATGGAAAAATACAATTAATTTTCCTGTCAGAGAAAAAAGATACTTTCTCAGAAAAAAATACACGCATATATATATATATATATATATATATATATATATATATATATTAGATGTTCCATGGCGGAACGGTTAAACACTGTCTTGTGTGCACTATGTATGAGTGGATAACCTGATATCATGCAGTAGCGATATCAATTTTCACTTTAAAATAAAGATCATCCAATAAAGTTTCCAATTGAAAATATCCCATTTAAGGCAATGTGGTGTGAAATGGCAATGGAAAATCTCTTACTCTATTATTTCCTGAATCGAGTTGGAGTTTTACTCAGCTCAAGAACCTGCTCTAGGGTAGTACCCATTATTTTACTACACAAAATTTTAATAAAAGTTTCCTCATCAAACAATTTAAAAATATATATAATGTGAACTAATATATATAATTGAATATAACTGAACCATATTCAACAAGCTATTTTTTATTAAGATAAAATATTTTTAAAAACCACAATTCAAACAAAAACCAGATGATATATTTTTCTATTTCCAATATATTATTATGAACACACTGTGATAATATTGATCAATTATTGTTATATGGTGAGAATTTTTCAATATATATTTTTCCGATATTATTATTGTGAAATTTCCAATATTTGACATGTTTTGACATCAAATAGCTTTAGAATACTTGTCAAATTCATTTTGACCTGGACATGTTGGTATTTAAAACTAAATATATGAAATAAATCTAAAATTGAATAATAATTAACAGTAATTTAAGCATTATATATATATATATATATATATATATATTATATTTGTTTATTTATTTTTATTTTTTTCTATTAATTCGTATCAATTATTTATTGTGTATATATTTAATGCCAAACAATTTTTCTATTAAACTGGTTAATCAAATATCTGCTGTTGAAAAGTAAATAATAATTTATATAGAAAGTCACTCATCGCAGTATTAATACATTATCTAATATCATAATATATTTATCTCATACTTATTTATTCATAAGCCAAGCCGTGAATAATGAATTTTATATCAGGCTAAATTGCCTTAAGATTGCCCCAAAATATTTCAATGTGTCTTCAATGTTAATTTTATATAGCAAGATAAGAAAATTCTCTGACAAGGATCTATTATTCAAAATGTAATATTTTTAATAATAAGCAGATAGTTTTTTTTAAATCATTCAAACTGGATGTTTAGTTCCTCTTTTTTGCACATTTAGCTCTATGTCTCTTCTCCTCATCATTACGAATCGAATGTTCTTTGGATCATTCAAACCGGTTTGATCCGTTCTCTTTAAAAAACTGACATTTTTAGCACTTTTTGCTTCATATCTCCATAGCCAAAGGAATGAAATGTTTTTTGAATCATTCAAATCGAATAATTCGTACGCCCGAATTGTCGACAAATAATTGTCTCCACACATACACATATACACACATCCATTTTTGCTGAAGTATGCCAAAATGTTCAAAAACCTCTGAAACGTAAAGATATGCAAAAAAAATATTTTTAATTTTTGACCCATTAATATAACTTACCCTATAGGAAGTTAATTAACAATATATCAAATGAAACATATAAATAACGTATACTTGATAATTATACTTTGGTCTCGTAAACTAAACAACAGTGCTCACAACCAAAAAAGTAACCACGAAAGAAAAATTTTGTTATGGATTTTTAAACATTTATGGATTATCTCCCAATAGCGTAAGAATCAAGGTTATACATCTTTTTACCTCTACTTTCAAATATTGCTGTTATAAAATTCTAAACTGTACTTGTTTCTGAGATACCAATGGAGGGTCTTTTTACCCATAAATCTTCAAACCTCAGTCTACCCTATTAGTTTTTACGTGGGTTGTTCGTACCAGTGCGTCCCTGTGACAAATGCACTAAATTAAACGTGTCGTTTAAATATCGCATAGCTTTGTTTGGCTTGAAACCGTCAAAAACAGCTTGTATTTCGGCTTGTGATCAATGCATTCAATATGAATATTGATTAATCCGACTTAATTAACCATGAATAAACATAGAAATGTACGGTATCGCCGGTATCGCCGGTTTCGCCTACATAGCTACCTGATTAGGTACAGCCCGAGCTGGAACTATAGTGCGGACGAAAATCAATACATCAGCTTTACATACACACTTGATCATATAATGAAATAGACACGTCATCCCTACATACATACACACATGCACACACATACATATATACATTATATATATATATATATATATTTATATATATATATATATATATATATATATATTCAAAAACACAACATAATAGTATTGTTGATTCCGTTTACAAAGTGAATTGTAATGATTGTCAAAAATTCAATATTTGAATAAGTTCACAATATATATTAAAAAGAATGCTTCAACATAATTATAATTCAAAAAATAAAAATCAATACAAAACAATGGTATCTGACCATATGCAAAATTTTAAACACACATTCGATTTAAGCAATCTCATTATTTTATATATTGAACAAAATGTTGACGTAAGAAGTTTTGCTGAATCTGCTTACATTTTTTTAAATTCTTCTAAATTCACTAAGAAAAGTTCTTATTTGCTGTTTGACAGCCATCAAAATTTAATTAATGTATATAAATATATATTTATATTTATATATATTAGAGTGGTCCTTATTATGGGTATTTTACCATTTTTTGCTTCCAAGGGCTCAAATGTATTAGTTCTTAACTTTAAGATAGCCGGCACCACTTCAACCAAAGTTTTAATTAGGCGTAACATCATTAAAAGATATTTCGTATATTTCCCCTAAAAATTTATTTTATAATTCATACGTTTCGGCTAAAATAAAATTTTTATTTTAGTCACCACTGTATGAAGGCAAGGATTATAGCCAAAACATATGGATTGTGAAACAAATTTTTTAAAAGAAATTTAAGGCTTTTATTGATGTTATGCCTGATTATTAGACTTTGTTAATACATATATAACTATAGCTATAAATAACTATTTATATGTACGTTTCGACACTGTATATGTGCTATCATTCAGCATGTTTAACAAATTCAAACCAGTAAAAATCTCAAAACACAACTTTGAAACTCATTGTTTCATATAAAACAAACTAACAGAATAAATCAATAAACTAAAAGTTAAACAATAAAATCATTGTAGTCTTTGAAAAAAAGTGTAAATAGTTTTTGGTTCTAAATTCTAGCATTATTTGTTTTATAAACTTCCTGTAGGGCAAGTTATAGTAATCGCAAAAAATCAAAAATGAAATTTTTGGCATATCTTCACGTTTCAAAGCTTTTTGAACATTTTGACATACCTTAAAAAATGGATATATGTATGTGTGTGTTTACGTGTGCTCGTATGTATGTGCGCAAAAAGTTCTTTGATAAAGTAAATCGTAGACGATTTCGGGAGCATGGATTAACCGATTTGACTAATTTACGAAACGTTTGATTCCTATTGATAGGGAGACGTGTTGATTAGTTTTTGAGACAACAGGTCCAAATGTTTTGGAAATCTAAAAAAAAGTAAAAAATAACGCCATTTGGCGATCAAAAATGATCATTATGAGATATTTTATAGGTTTTTTAATAACAAGTACAAATTAAGGACACATTTCTATAAGCCCCGTACCAATGTTTAACCGTTAGACTGCGACGCGGCGCTTACGCGCTTCGGTATTTTGTCTACAAGACAGCCAAACAGCGCGATCGATTTGAAAGAAAATCCAAAATTGTCAAATATAGGATTTTTTCCAAGTGTTCAAAAAAATTCCAAATTTGACAAAAAAAATTATTTGCGGTACGGAAAGTTCCTGCAATTTGCCTTAGTACGATGCCATGCACTATAAAATTAAAAATAAATGTTTATATTTATTTATATAGTTATAGTTATTGAATGTATACATTTTTTAATTTTTTTTACTAATTATTTATTGTTGAAATATAGTTTATGATAATAATTAATAAAATTTTCTTTTACAGTAATTCTGAAAGTAGGAAAACTTGCTGAAAAAGAGTATACTATATCTTGGAGGTATAGAACACAAATTTTCTTAATGGTTTTTGTATATTGTGTATAATATTTTTTAACTTCCCGTAGGGTAAGTTATTGTAATCGTCCAAAAATCGAAATCGAAAATTTTTACATTTCTCGACGTTTTGAAGGTTTCTGAACATTTTGGCATACCTCAGACAAAATGGATGTGTGTGTGTGTGTGTGTGTGTGTGTGTGTGTGTGTTTTGTATGTCCGCGTTTTTTCGTCCACGTTTTCGGGCGCGCGGATCAACCGATTTGAATGGTTTAAAAAACATTCGATTCCTATTGATAGGGAGATGTGCTGATTAGTTTTTGGCAGAGGCAGGTCCAGCCGTTACGTAGATATGGAGCAAAGAGTGCAGAAAATAGAAAGCGAGTTTTTGAGAGAACGTATCAACCGATTTGAACGGTTTAAAAAACATTCGATTCCTATTGATAGGGAGATATGCTGATTAGTTTTTGGCAAAGGTAGGCCCAGCGGTTTTGGAGATACAGAGCTAAATGTTAAAAAAATGGCAGTTTTTGAGAGAACTAAGCGTCCGATTTAAATGATTCAAAGAACTTTCTGCTTGTTTCAACAAAATAATTGATTTTGGAAAAAAAAATTTTTTGTTTCTAATTTTTTTTTCAAAAAAATTTTTTTGTAATTTTGGATTAAAAATTCAAAAAATCACCCAGGCTAAGCACAGTCTAAGCGCCACTCTGGTACAAATGTTTACGCAAGTGCGTTTAGACTGTTTATGTAATGGAGCAATTTTCCAATTTTGTGAGAAACTATTGAAAAATGTGAAAGTGCCGCCAAGCTAAGCGCAGTATAAGTGAAAATGTCGCACAGAATTATTTGCAAATGCGTTTAGACTGTGACTATGCGGGAGCACTTTTTCAGTTTTTGTGTAAATTTTTTGTGCAACTATTTTTTTTTTTTTTGAAATTAAATTTGAAATGAAATGACGATTGTTAATGTTTTTGGAGATGATAAATTGATTTATTTATAATTAACTTTCCATAGGGTAAGTTATAGTAATCGCAAAAAAAATCCAGTGTGTGTGCGTGAATGTATGTGTGTTCGGATACAAATTTTCATCGACGATTTCGGGAACACGGATGAAGCAATTTGAATAATTCAAAAAACATTCGATTCGTATTGATAAGGAGACGTGCTGATTAGTTTTTGTCAAAGGCAGGTCCGTTCCGAAGATATGGGGCAAAAAGGGCCAAAAACGTTAACTCAGTTTTCAAGAGAACGGAGCGTCCGATTTGTATAATTCAAAAACATTTTACTTGCATTATCAAGATGAAGATTTCATCAAATTTTCATGAAAATAGGTCTAGCGGTTTCGGAGATCTAGTAAAAAAAGTAAAAAAAAAATAACATTTGGCGGTCAACAATAATCATTAGACATATGCATATCAAATTATCAGATATTTTATAGAGATTTTATTTTAACAATAAGTATAAGATGGGTTAACATTTCTATGGGTTTCGTACCAGTGTTTATCCGTTAGACGACGACGCGGCGCTTACGCGCTTTGATATTTAGTCTCTATGCATTTAAAGCAGTACGATTGCTTTGAAAAAAAGTTCAGAATTTCCAAAATATTTCAAAATAAATTTTTCAACAAAAAGTAAGTTTTTGTCAAAAATTTATAGTTTCTCAAAAATATATTTTTTCAGAGTATTTTTGTTTCAAAAATGTTGATCTTTTTAAAAAAAAATAGTTTTTGGTACGGGAAGTTCCAGCAATTTGCCTTAAGGCACGATGCCATGCGCCCCACTAGTTTATTATTAAAATATGTTGGACTTGATAAAAATTCAGAAGATGAAACATATTTAAATACAGAACTTTTTTTGGAAAGATTTAGTAAAGATTATTTAAGTTGCATATACTATAGGTCTGGATTTAATACTTGATAATGATTGAAAGAAAAATAAGAAAACAAAAAACCAAATAAAATAATATATACGAAGTGAATTTATATTAAATTATATATGCACAAATAAATTTGAAAGCAATTATTAATAACTAAGTAACAAAAAATACAGAAATCTTTATATTTATTATCAATGAAACTCTTTACCAACTATATTATACATTATTTTTATATATATTCAAGCTTTAAAATTAGTTTTAAAACTTTTAATAGAATTTTGACCCCAAAAGTTGTATTTAGATATTACATCATTTTAGATAAATGTTGAACTTTTCAATTTTTGAATTTGGCATTGCTTCATGCCACTAGAAAAATTTGGCTTCGATATATATATATATTATAGATATATATATATATATATATATATATAGATATATCTAAATATATCTAAATATATCTAAATATATCAAATATATATATATATATATATATATTAAAGTAGTTAATTTTGATGTTGAGAAATATGAGTAAGTTCTTCAAGGGCATACATCAAATAAAAGGCAAAGATTTAGAAGTTAATCTTAATTTTTCCAAAACATTTTTTCCTAGATTATATTAATTTTTCAATATTCATTCTGTAGATCCACTGATGATGACATAAAATACTATGTCGAAACGTTTGGAAAAATTAAAGATTAACTTCTAAATCTTTGCCTTTTATTTGATGTATGCCCTTGAAGAACTTACTCATATATATATATATATATATATATATTTATATATATAATCTATAAGTATCTGCCTATAGTACATATATAAAATAAACATTGGTATCGTGCGAGATTATAATTATATTGAACAAATGCTTCAGTAGTCATGTATAAAAATAGATGCCAAAAATCAATAATTTTCATATATTTTTGAAATAATTTAAAATCTGAAAAAGTTGTACACAGTACAGAATTAATAATAGGAACAGCAATAATAAAAAGAACAGTATAATATTTATTAACTAGCACCAAAATATTGCTGTTTTATTAATAGCAACAAATTCAATATTGCACCATCAAAAAACCTATTTTTTTTATCAATAAGTTGCAATATGATATTTATAAATTTCCACGAGAATATCATTAAATTATTAGCAACAAATAAAAAATTGCATTACCAAGTAGATTATTTTTGCATAATTATTTGCTCGTACTTGTTTATTAATGACATAATAAATAAACATTGATGACAGTTTATTTATATTAATTAGCACATTATGTAACAAAGAGAGTGATTAGATCATCGTTATTTTTATCGGATGACAGAAGCAATTAAAGAAATCAATCCTGTTGAAATTCTTTAACAAATATCGTAACATTCAATTGTTTACTAATAGATAAATTGTTTATCTGCTACAACTGGAACAAATCCATTAAAACAATAAGTGCCTTGCAAAATTAGTTGTGTTTTTCAATATGTATGACTAGAAGAACTATCATTGGGTAAATTAAGGAGTATTAGACTGATTCAAAAAATTATGGAAATGATAGAAGATAATTATAAAATTGACAAAAATTATAAAATACAAGCGAGGCAAAATAGATTAATCGTGTCTTAAGGCAAATTGCTGAAACTTCTCGTACCGCAATTTAAAGTTTTTAAAAGTTTTAATTTTTTTGAGGAAATTAGATTTTTTAGAATTTTGAAAATTTTGATGAATTTGGCCTTTTTTGAAAAAATAGATTTTTTTTTGTATTTTGAAAATTTTGAATTTGTTTTCAAAGGAATTTTTCCAAAAATTTATGTTATCCTTTCCATTTCGTGTCAGTTTGCTCGTCAGTAGAGTTTCCTGACTAATTTTGTTACTGACCAATATTTTTTGCAATTTTCCGATCATCTTAGTAATTTTTTCAATTGTAGTTTTCTCAAGTCTAAGTCCAATTTGCTGGTCAGTATTGTCCATTTTACATATTATAGGTGAAATAATTACATTATCAGTTATCACTTATATTAATTGGCTATACAAATAAAAATCTTATATATTGAAAACTTTATCAATATATACCACAAATTTCTAGACTTTGTTGAGTTAAGAATTAAATGTTAACTTTAACTGAACTCAATTTTGTAACTTGGTATAAATTTTCCAATCACAATCTTTATAAGAAGACGTAGAAAAACGTTTCTACTTCTTTATATGAAGACGTAGAAAGACGTTTCTACTTCTTTATAAAAATACTTCTATATAGAAGTCAAACAATTGCTTTAGACCAAATAAAATTTGGGGTACATTCAAAGTTAAAAATAGAACGATTTCGATAAAAATTAAGTAGCTTGGAAAACATTTTTATTCTGCGACAAATGATTCACTTTATTTTTAATCAATACTTATATTGATAATCTTCCTCTATATTATTGTAAATTGTATGTATATTGTAAAATTTTGAAAATGTTTGAGAAATCTAGTATAATACTTATCAATACCATATGATTATTAAAATATTGTAGATAATTATTGACAAAGTCCGACAATCGTCCTTTTTATATATGCAAGGTTATATAGCGTCAGCAATACTGTATTGCTCTTGAATGATAAAATGTTAAGAACATATGTTGTAATTTAATGTATAGAAAATTAAATAAAAATCAAAGTTTCAAATTAAAAAAAAATAAATTTAAATTAATAAAATAATATAAAGTATGTTTGAGAAAATTATTTGTAAATTGCTCATTTTTTAACTTGGGAATCTATCTTTTTGAATTTTTCATTTTTTGTTAATCCAAAAGTTAAAAAATTAAATGAAAAATGTGCATTTTTATAAAAAAAAATGTATATATTTCTTTATATTTATTAAAATTAATTATATTTAATTGAATTAAAATTAAACTAATATATTTAATATAATTAATAGAGCAAAAAGTAAAATAAATACTGAATTATTTTTTCAAAAAATTAAAAAAAGGATTGATTTTTTAAAAACACTTAACATGAAAATTAGATTAGTTTAATCAAAAAAGAATTTTTTTTTAATTTAACATTTTTGATAAAATTCTAAAATCCGAATGTAGAAATATTTTTACTTTCTTCGTAGACATGAAAATTAAATTAAATTAAATTCAATAATAATTATTTTTTTTAATTTAATATTTTTGAAAAATTTGCAAATAATTTCGAAAGTCTGTAAGGCATTGTTATTCGAAGCAAATATTTATTTTTAAAACTATTAAAGTTTTTTGTCGATGTGGGGTAAATAAGACTTGCATTTCATATCATTTTGATTAGTTTTGAACATTATACATTTCAGAGTAATATATCATCATTTTAAATATTTGACAATTTATTCACTAATTATGTAACTATTTCAATAAATGAAATCGTTATACAAACGTAATATAAAATCTAAATTTAGTCTGATGATTATTGCAACCATTGTCTCGAAACGTTCGTAGTCATAAAACCATTTAATCATAAATTATATATATATATATATATATATAATATATATATATATGTATATATATATTTACCTCTTCAATAAAATTGACGATCTCGCTGATCATAAAAATTCACCTGACTTAGAGCGACACTCTAGCTAGTGTCGTATGTACCATCATACATTAAAAAACTATATTTTTCTTGCAAAAAGCTATTTTATAAATCAGGACTTCAATTTGTCAACAATTTAACACAACGACTAACAATAATTTCATTATTATTTTAAAGCAAGAACCTATTTTAACCTTAATGGTTTTAGATATTTGGTCTATCAAATCAACTAAATTGCAATTTAATTTATATCGGAGAAACGAGCAACATAAAAATATTTAAAACAATCCCAAACAATTTATAACTGTGCTCACGAAACACATGAAATTTTAAAATACAATGTAGACTTTTTTTAACCCAAATCTACTACATTTTGAAGAAAACTTATACAACAGAAGAATTTGTGAAGAATCTTATTTAACCATTCATAATGATAAAACAATTAATAAAAGGCATAAACTCAAAATAATGTGCGTCAGAAATATATAATAGATATTATTGCCAAATTTTCTACAAAACAAAAAATGTGCAAAAAAACAGAAAACAATTAGTTCTATACATGTTAAAATCTTCGTGAAAATATTTTTTTGAAAAATCCTTTCTCTATTATGTCCCTAACTAGCTCACAGGTAACGCATATATATCACCAAATTTTATGTTTTTATCGCTAAAATTAGCAAATTGTAAATACTTTTTATCATTTTTCAATCTCCGTTGTTATAGTTTTTAACTTCCCGAAGGAGAAGTTGAAGTGTTTTCATCAAAAAATCATATTCGCTAATTTAATGTTTTCTTGGCGTTTTAAGCCATTGTGAATCGAATGAAATCAATTTTGGAAAAAAGTATGTGTGTATATGTGTGTGTGAACAGATTTTTTACCGTAAATAGACGTTTTCCCGAAAACGCCTAAACCGATTTCAAAAATTTAAATGCCATTTGATGTATCTCGTTTTCAATTATGTGTAATAAATCCACTCAGAATACTTTTAATCACTTATAAATTTATTTTTTATTGATTAAGTCGATTATTTACACATATCGGGAAGTTCATGTAACCTGCCTCAAGGCAAAATATCAATACTAGCTAGTTAAATTTTATTATTAGTTTCCACTGATTGATGGCTAGGACTATAGACGAAACGTAAAATAAATTTAAAAAAATTATATGGATTCATATATAATATAAATTATATATAAATCTATATGATTAACATAGCATAAATCAAGGGGCATAAATCTGGTATTACATAGTGCAAATATATCAAAAATCTCGCACATGTATCCACTTCTATTTTTCCTATCTTATCTTATTTTAAATTTGAAACGATTAGCATATCGTATAACAGATCATAATGATTTATAATAATGCTATGAAATAGATTGTTCAGCGATACTGATAAATGATGATTAGTGTTGCATGATCAAATGCCCGTCAACACTGTATCCATGAAGTACGGCGTGGCCGGTGTCCGTTATTGCTCGGTTCGTTGTTTGTAAACCGCGCTAGACGTTCCGGCACCGCTCGTGTTGTCAAGCAAAACGCACACACTCAAACGCCGGCGATCGGTACACGGCCGGAACTAGGGTTGTACAAAGGTAACAATATGGCTGAAGCACTAGATTCATGGAGTAGGAAGTGGAGATAGAATCCTAATTATTAACTTCCAAAATAATCGCAAAATAATCGAAAATGAACTTTTTTATATATCTTTACGTTTGAAAAGTTTCTGAACATTTTGGTATACCTTAAAAAAAATGGATAAATGTGTGTGTGTGTGCGGATACAAATTTTTGTTAACGATTTCGGGAACACCGATCAACCGATTTGTATAAATCAAAAAGCATTTACATGGCCGGAACTAGGGCTGTACAAAGGTAACAGAAATATGGCTGAAGCACTAGATTCATGGAGTAGGAAGTGGAGATAGGATTCGAATTTTTAGACGATTGTTAATTTTTAAGTAGTTCATTAGGTTTGAAATTTAGGCTTGAAATTTTATCGATTGCCAGCCTAATAACAACACTATCGACATGTCTTGTCTATCAATCATAGACATTACACGACATGGACTGCTAATCCTCGTATGTTTTCCGTTGTATATAGTGCTCAAACATAAAATGGTATGTGACGTCACATGTCTAAGCGATCATTGCCGACGACAATCCCAGACTCTTCCGATTGATCAAATGTCATATGTCTTATGTTACGTGCCCAGCATAGGCCTTACAATAATAAACAGATTTTAACAGGTGGATTCGATTTTATGTACGTTTAATTCACAGGAGAAATATTATCAAAATCATTTCTCACAAAATTATCAGCCATCACAATTGCCAATATATTATTAAAATAAAACATATGAAATCAATCGGGAGAGTTCGCTATTGTCGGCTATGTTCGCTTAGACATGTGACGTCACATAACCATCTATGTTTGAGCACTTATTTTGCGCTCGACTAGAATACTAGTCCATGTAGTATAAGGTCTATGATAATTTGGCAATTGTTTTGTGAACTTCAGTTATATCTTATTTCAAATACACTTACGATTTTGCCGTAAAATGGACCAATGTTTTGGCTAGGCCATGTTATGTATCAATTTTCATTAAAACTGCTACTAAAAACTGCCAAATCCTATGAAGTTGCTGTGCAGTCAGGTGTTTTAGATAGAAAACTTAACCTAGAAAATCCAAAAATGTCAAAAAAATTATGTTATCATAACTGGATCTTTGAAGTATGTCTTGATAACATACGAGTGAAGTTGCATTTTTATGTGCAAAATGCCTGTTCGCACAGCAAATACATGGCCGTTTAAAAATATTTAGTAGCATTTTGTATGAAAACTGGAACGTAATATAGCCCTGGATTAATATTGGTCTATTTTACGGTTGAATCAGTCCATTATTCAGTAATCGTTTTTGTATAAACGTTATGTTCTATATTTACTGACATACAAGGGCAAAGTGTTAAAGATAAGCAAAATTATTCTGTACTTATTTTTCAGAGGGCAAATACTTGATTCAAATTGTTTAAAAACCATGCGTTTCATATTAAAAACACACGGAGCCTAATTGACTTTCAGCCAATTTAATATCACTCGCTAATAATATGAATTTTTTTTACTAAATTTGGTCACATCAGCATACTAGAGTATACTAATTTGTTCAAACAAACAATTTTAAGTTTACCAGTAACACTACAGAAATTGTAGTACCAATATGCATATATTATACAACATGCACATGTTTTTTGAATTTTTTTAGATAAAATTGCAATTTGCTATTATATGATAAATAATCCTATAAAAGCATAACTGATAAATTTTAATTATATTAGTTGCTCATAAAAACAAGAGTATTTACTTGTACAAGTACTTTCATTAATTTGAAGCATAACGAAATTTTACTAATATCTAAAATTTAAAAAAAAAAAAAATGTCTATCAAAATAACTTCAGTTTAGTTATTGTTCTCTGGTTTTTGTGATATTTTTCCTACATAATTTATTATTTGAAATCAACTAGATTTCAATCAATTAATTTTGCCATTTGCAAATAAGAATAGATATACATGTAAAAATGTATATAATGTACAATCAGTAATAAATGAAATAAAAAATAATGATAAATCTTGTAAAACAAAAAAAATAAAACAATAGTTTTAAATTTAGCGAAATGCTTTAGGCTTAATTTTATTATGATAATATTTAGTCAATGTATAGTCAGTTTCGGTTGTTCCAAATAAAGCCTAATATCTTATACCACTAGTTCTTTTTTATTCACTTTTTTATCAATTTATTATAAAGCCGGGACCAGGTTCGTAAAATCATTGATTTTTCACAGCCCTATGCCGGGGCACCTCACACACACTGCTCCATACTCCGTATACGTGTCATGATACACGTATACATATAATTATATTTATACATAGACGATATTACATAACAGGTATAATTACATTTTCTTGTTCATACGATGATGACTAACATGCAATGTACCAATTATGTCCACATGTGTACACATTAAAACGATGAATATGTATTAAAAGGTGCTGCCTCTGGTGTGCAATCAGTACTTTTCCATTAATTTTATGCAAAAAATATGCAAGCACACATTTAAAAAATAATATGTACGGTTTAAGATATACACGCACACACCTGAGAAGTGTGACGGCCGAAGAGGCGGATCTGAGTAACTCGGGGGCATAAAAGAATTGTAACGTTCTAACATTGTTAATTGGTTCTGGCGAAGTTTTTAACTCTGTGACCTCCAAATAGATATAGAGGACACTTCGATACCAGAAATGCACGTTGGAAGAGTTCTACTTAATTATTAATAGGAGCATCTGGCCTGAGGCAGGTCTGGGAAGTAAAGGAAATCTACTCTATATTTACCTTGGCAACGCTCTCTCTCCTTTTTTTATATCACAAAAATTCTCATTTTAGATCTCAATCTTCTGATTTTAATTAAATGAGCCCACTACAGTTTTCTTATCAATTCAAAATCAACCCAATCTTCATTTTTCAACTCTACTCTATAGTCTATTTGGCAACACTTTTTTTCAATTTCGCCATATTTATATTTCAGAAAATCTCATTTTACATGTCATTTTTAGAAGAATGTATCCACCACAGTACCCTTATCAATTCCAACTCTTAGTACGATCCTATCCACGAAGGTCCACGAAGTGAAGTCACTCTGATCTTATATTCTGCTTGGCACCGCTCTTTCTCAATTTCGCCATATTTAAACCTCAGAAAATTTAGTTTTACTTCATATTCATCTCATTTTTAGATAAATGAGTCCACCATAGTTTTCTTAGCAATTCAAAATCACGAATGATTTTCAGATTTTTCACTACAATCCTAGGCAGGTCTAGAAGTAAAAAAAAACTCTACTCTACATTCTGTTTGGCCAAGTTTTTCCTGTCTTTATATCTGAGAAATTTTAATTTAATCTTATACTTATCATTTTAGATGAATGAGTCCACCACAGTTTCCTTAGCAATCATAAATCATTTCCAATCTCTATTTTCCAACTTTTTACTACGATTTACACTCTATATTCTACTTGGCAACGCTCTTTCTCCAGTTATTTATAATTGACTCTCAGAAATTTTAATTTTTCATCCAATTCATCTTATAATTTCTAAATGGGCTCATCATAGTTTTTTTGATCAATTCAAAAACATTCTTTATGTTCCAACTCTTTACTTCTATCCTAGGCAAGTCTTCGAAGTGAAGATACTCTATCTAGGGCATATATTCAACTTGGCAACACTCCTTCTCCATTTTTCCATATTTTTATCCCAGAAATTCTCATTTCATATCTCAATCTCCCATTTTAGCTACATGAGTCCACCACAGTTTCCTTATCAATTCCAACTCTTTATTACGATCTTAGACAGGTCTACAAAATGAAGTTACTCTACTCTATATTTTGCTTGGCAACGCTCTTACTCCACTTATTTTTACTATACGAGAAATGCTCATTTCATATGTCATTCTTCTCACTTAAGCGAATTGAACCCACCTCAGTTTCCTTATCAATTCAAAATCATTCATATTCTTTATTTTCCAACTCTTTGCTAGGATCGTAGACTGGTCTATGAAGTTGAGGGACTCTACTCTATATTTACCTTGACAAGGCTCTTTCTCCATTATCTTCTCTATATTATTATTTCAGAAACACTCATTAAAAATCTCATTATTATCATATTTCCTAAATGATCCCACCACAGTTTTCTTATCAAATCAAAATTATTCCCAATCATTGGGGCCAATTCTTGGATAAAATAGAAATATTAAGTTACGGGTCTATAATCGTATGAGTTGATATCCACAATCAAAAAGCTGCGCCTTTGCTGTTCAATCGAGATTTTCAAACATAAAACCTAACCTCCAAAAGACAACTGTGAAAATATTAACTTCATGGTGTAATGGTTAAGAAAATGGGTTAGAACAAACAAGTCCCTGAGTCCTGAAAACCTCTGACAGTTTGATATCAAGCTGTATAATATCAAGCTGTATAATATCAAATATCTATGTGAAGTTATAAACCTCGAACATATAATCCTAATTGAAAATAGCCCAGTGTGGGCATTGCTGCAACATATGCACGTCAACACTATTAGACATAAATAACGTAAAGAAGAAAAGTTGTTGACGGCTGGGTCTAATTCTTGAAATTTGAAATCAAAATTTCTAAATACTTATAATTTTTTCTATTGACAACAAATAAATTGTCATCAATCGCTTTGTGCAAATATTTCTCAGAATTGTCGATTATGTTACAAAAAAACTAAAAACTCAATATATATTCAATCCTTTACTTTCCTGTATCAAATTATACTTGTGACATGTTTCAAAGTATGAATTTTTATAATAGGTATTACCATATCCAAGTCATACGATGTTCTAAATAGATTAAACTCATAGAAGAAATTCAATATATTAGACTTATCTTGTCATTTTACGAACACGTCAGTAGTTCAGCACTTAATCCAATTATAAACATATTTTAAAATTGGAAGGATTAACCTAGAATATATAGGTTACTTGCTATATATAATGCATTAATTTGTACGGTTAACTGAGTAATAAATTATAAAATGTTTAACAAAATTTATAATAATAAAGAAAATATACAATAGAAACTTGAATCCAGTATTAGAAAAATAATGTATAAATATTTCAAATAAACAAATATTACTTCAAATTCATTTTCAAATATATTTATATTATATATGTATGCTATATTCAAGAAAACTATAGAAACTGAATTATCTGACTAGGTATTCTATATAGAATTATATTAATTTTTATAATTAATATAATTTTGTAGAATATTGTAACTGTTTAATTTCTAAAATATCTGTTGCGGAGTCCGACATTTAATCCTTGAGGCACTCCATTATAACACTTAACTATGAACTTCAATGAACATAAATTTTAGGCAATACTTTGTACAATAAATTTTTGTGGCATTTGACAACTACAATTGATTTTATGAATTTCTGGCATATTGAGAAGACACACAGTAAAATTTTTATCACTTTTTCATTTCCTTCAAATAGCCATCAAGATACAGCAGTTCGAGACAAGAGTCCGAGATATGAACCTTGAGGCACTCCTTTACAACACTGAGTATAATAAATTTTTGTAGCATTTGATAACTACAAATGATTTTAAAGAATTCTGGCATTTTGGAAGATACAGCTAATTTTTTTTACTCTTTTTTATTTCCTTAATAGCCATCAAGATACAGCAGTTCGAGTCATAAGGGTTACAAGAGTCCGAAATATGAACCTTAAGGCACTCCATTATAACACTGAATACTTTTATTAACAAGAATTTGAGATAATACAATGTATAATAAATTTTTGTAACATTTGATAACTCAATGAATTGTATGAGTTTTTGTCATTTTGGGAAGATGAGCAAAGTTTTTTTTAAGCAGCAATCAAGGTGCAGCGATATCTTGTATTATTAGCTATTATGATAGTAGTAAAAATAATAATAAAAGTTTGCAAAGTAGAAGAAAAATTAACAAGAAAGAGTAAGGTGGCAAAGATGCTGCTTTTGCACATCATGGACCATCGTTCAGAGCACTTATAATAGTGATTAATAAAATTTATCAATTATATCATTATTATTATTATATTTTTCTATAAAAGTGCGGCCCATTATAAATTTAACAAACACAAAGAAAAAACCAACACAGTAAAACTCGTTGCTCGGGAACAATGTATGAGCACTCTACCTACATTATGATCGCATGCATAATTTATACGACTATTGAGATTATGAAAATGTATTCGAAATTAAAAAAGAATTAAGAAGCTTTTATTTCAGCGAATATAATTACTGCAAAAAGCGTACAGCAACTGCAAAAAAAGATCAAGATAAAAAATTCTATATATATACAAATTTAAATATAGGTACTCTGTTCAAGAAAATCCTTTTATAATAGCCTTGTTTGAGGAAATAAATCCGGTTAATGTGGCGAATGCAGTCCATTAGCATTTTTTTGCAAATTGGTTTTTTAGAATATTATATTAGAAAACTCTTTGTGTAAATGGAATAATAATTAGGTAGACTTTAGATCAACATTTCTTTTAAGTACCTGTCTAGAGGAGTGCGTGTGGGACTTCTTCATTGAAGGCTTTGAATAAATATGAAATTATTAAAATATTTTAGTATTTTCTAGACGTAAGTAAGACTTTATGGTTTTAAAGTATTTCAATCATATATTTTTATAAAAGAAAAAAAAAACTCTAAATTGAGAATGATACTCGCATATACTTTTCTGAATTTTCTGACTAATATTTTGGTTATGAATTATCAATTGTAAAAATAATTGAAATAAAACTAGACAATAATATTTTAATGTACATATCTAAACCGGCATATATTTGTCATGTCTTTACAATGTAAATTAAACTAAGTGTAAAAGTAGCTTTTTTGGTTTGATATTATTGAGCCCAACATACCCAGACAAAAGAACTAAGCGATATATAAAACCAAGCATACTCATTTATGCTTCTTTCAATTTTTATGTCAAACGATTCAGAATTTCTCGAAACGTTGAAATAACATAAAATTAGCATATCGGATTTTCTTGTGAAAAAAATTCTCCTTAGGAAGTTAACGATTTTTTTTCTGTTTGTGTTTTATAGAACTGAATATTATTATGATGAAGTCTTTCTTATATTATTATTATAAGAAGTTAATACACTTTTGAAAGAAATACTTTGAAGAAAATTTTAAAATGATTTAAGGGGCAGAAAATTTACTAATAAAAATAATATTCTGTTTAGTCTTTTACTAAAACCTTAAATGAAAACTCAATATAAACCAAATTTGAGAAACTAGTAAGTACATGTAAACGATTTTGTATACCTTAAAAAATATTATATTTATATTAAATTTATATCAACATATTCTTATTTGCCTTTACAATGTAAATTGAAAAATATATTTCTGTTTTATTTTTAAGTTTCTGTGTGTAAATGTGTAGTAAGCTAGTATATATATATATATATATATATATATATATATATATATACTATATATACAAATTTTTGTCGACAATTTCTAGAGCACGGATTAACCGATTTAAATGATTCATAAAACATTCGATTCCTATTGATGGGAAGTCGTTCTGATTAGTTTTTTGCGAAGGCAGATCCAGCCGATTTAAATATATTTTTCAAAACTTTCAAAATTTTCTAAAATGCAATTATTTAAAGTTGCCAAAATTTTTAAAGCATTTAAAAATTTAAAAAACGGTACGGGAAGTTCCTGCAATTTGCCTTAAGGCGCAAAATGCCATGCACCAGTAGTAAATACCATTACTACAAAAACTTGACAAATATACATATGAAGAAAATTAAAATAAAAAGTAAAATTTAAATTAAAAATTAATAGACTAAATTTTAGCAAAAAATAAACGTAAAAATCTGCATTAAATCATCCATATTATATTTAAATCATGAAACCTCAATTAGTTTTATCAATAATATCAATTAATTAAATTATTATCACAAACTAAAATAAATTTCTTCATAGTGTAATTCAAATTCAATATATAACTAATTTTAGCAACGAGCAGATGTACAAACCTGCTTTATGTCATCGAGCATAAAAAATTAATTAACTTTCAAATTAATTTATTTTCACTACAAATTAGTATATTTATAAATTTACATGATTTCGAAATATCGATTGCGCAATTTGGAAATTCGCCAATATATTTTATGGCAACTAACACTTGGCAACTAGCAATTCGAAGAAGCAACTATTTTAATACATTATTTCATAGCCTTTTTTAAATCATTAATTTAATATTACAATGTAATTGAAAAATTTTCATTATATTATGAAATAACCATATAATTTTTTTCCTACAATTCATTTTAGATTGATAATTCTTATATAAGTGAGCACAAAATAATCCCTTTGTCCCTTAAAACCACAGAAAAAAACTGATTTGATAAAGATAAGAAAAAACACATAAAAATATCTTTCCGCCTCATTTTTTCCTCGACTATAAAAGACGGAGTCTCTTTGTGTTGGTGCGTTATTCTTTTTTGACGAAAAATGGGATTATAAACGATAAAGAGACTTGCGGAACCGAGCGATAGCCTAACAGTCTTAGGGTAGAAGGTGGTGAACATTTTTCTCAAAATTTTTCAAAATTTACTTATACATGATAAGTGATACATATAAATGATAAGTGTTAAATTTGTGGAGGGGCATCCATTAATCACATGATCAAATTTTTAAGGATTTTTTAACCCCCTCTCCCCTTGGTGATACGAGGTGATATTAAAAATTACCTGCCCTTCCCCACCAGAATCACCTGTAAAATTTTTGAATTTTTTTTAAGATGTTTGTTTTTTTTATTCAAAAAATTCAGGTAGAAAATAAAAGATAGACATATTTTACTATACCCCTCCTACCCCCACGTGATATTTAGTAATTTTTTGTTCATTAATAACATAATCGAATTTTCAAGAATTTTTTAACCCCCTTCCCCCTTAGTGATACATGGTGATCGTAAAAATTCTATCGACCCCTCCCTTCCCCCACCAAAATAACGAGTAAAATTTTTTAATTTTTTTTTTAAGACGTTTGGATTTTTTTCAAAAAATTCGGGTAAAAAATAAATACACGTGATTTCTTACTATACCCATCCCTCCCCTACGTGATATTTTGTATTTTTTTTTGTCAAACCTTCTCCTCCCCCTGAAAACCTCACGTGATTAAAGGACGCCCCCTAGGATGCAGAATGATGCTGCAATTTTTTCTTGAAACTTCTGAAAAATTACAAAATTTATTTCGTTAATTAGTTAAGAATTTCATTTAGTTCATTAATTGAGTTATTTAAACTAGTGGTGCATGGCATCGTGCCTTAAGGCAAATTGCTGGAACTTTCCATACCAAAAATTATAATTGAAAAAAAAAAACCTTGAACACTTTATAAAATTTAGATTGTTGAGAATTTTGAATTTCTTGAAAAATGTGTACTAATCATAAACATCTGCTAATTTCATGTTTATATGTCTAGTGATAATTTTTGACCCCATGTGGTATTTTTTATTTTTTTTTTATTGGATCTCCAAAACCGTTGAACCTGCGTTTCCAAAAATTTACTCAGTTCTTTATTTCGTCAATACAAATAAAATGCTTCTTGAATTTTCCAAACTGGACGCACCGTTCCCTCAAAAACTGATTTCCCATTTTTTGTACTATTTGCCTCGTATCTTCGAAACGGCTGGACCTGCCTTTACCAAAACCTAATCAGCACGTCTTTCTATCAATAGGAATTGACCGTTTTTTGAATTAAAATCGGTTGATTCCTGTTTCCGAAATCGTTGACAAAAATTTGTATCCGTACATACATACATACACACTTACTGCGCACACACACACATACATCCGTTTTTTTTTCTGAAGCATGTCAAATTTTTGAATCGTAAAGATATGCAAAAATGTACATTTTCGATTTTTTCCGATTACTAAAACCTACTCTATGGGGCAATATCAACACAATTTTGTTGAATATTTATTTTGGAATATTTACTAACTGTGTGAATTAAATATAACTGTATTAGTAAAAAAATTTTTTCAAAATTTATTAGACAATTTTTGAGAAAATACAATAAGATATTATATATTTTTTTACGCCAGTAGAAATGCACGACATAAAAATGTATCATGCAAATACGATTTCATTTAAAAGAAATATTAAGATTTGCCATATTAAATAATATGGATTCTAAATATCATATAAAATTAAGATGGTAATAATTTGATCTAATTGTATTAGATAAGATTCAAAATTCTTGGATAGGAAATTGTTAAGAATATCCTAAAATATTGAAAAATCATCGAATAATTTTGTAACAAATGGATCACGTAAACAATTGAATACACCTGTAACATATAATTTTATTTGTGTTATCACACAATGGATTCACTAACATGCTATAACCGATATTAATACGTGAATTACAATTTTCTAAAATTGTTATATTGTATTATTTTGTATGGTATTACTGACAATATGAAAAATCTTAATATTAAGTCTCAAAGTATAACATTTTTTTAAATTTTTGGCAATCACTGAAAATATCAAATGAAATCTGCCAACTGTTCATTAGTGCACAAAATTTTTTCATACTCCCTTTACTTTGGCATTGCGCTGTTGTCACATTTCTTGAAATATTGTATGAATAAAATGCAATATTACGCTGTTGTCAGAATTTTCGTAATATTGCGCACGCCTAATATAAGCAATATAACTGTGTTTTCACATTTCTCGTAATATTGCACTTTTATAAGATACATTATATGCATTATATCGCTGTTGTCACCTTTCTTGTAATATTGCATTTTTAAGATGACAATCATGTGTGCCAAATCTCTGGTTGCGTCGTTTTGCCAAAAACTTAGGTGTAAAGCAGAAAAGATACTAAAGAATTTAATAAAAGATATTAAGAAGATTTTTATTTTTTATGTGAAATATTTTGAAGTACAGTTAAAGTTATTGTTCATATTAATGTACTCATATTTATAAGCCTTGATGTATCATCAGTATCACTGTACTGATGACTGAAAAGAAAAGTAAATAACCAAAAAAAATCATAAAAAGCCTAATATTAATAATGAATAAATCCACTGCCCGTCTTCCTATTTTCCACCAGAGATCCGTCTATCATGATTGAGAGCTTTGCCGAACAAGAATAGGAAAATTTCTGCCAGATAGGCGATTTCCCTGTTTCTCCCTCCAAAGAAAAGCACACACATATTTTCGACGGGTGATAAACGATGCAAAGCAGGAGAAAATAACCTTTCCCCTCAAAGTGATAACGCAATAACAGTTTTACTGACGTTTCATAATTTTTCAATGTTTTTCCATCTTTCACGCGAGCGGAATTTATGGCAAGAAATTTTGCAAAAAGGTAGACGTATAACTTATAAGGGAGAATAGATATAATAAGATCTATAGGTGGATACTTGTATTTAGAAATATATGAGGATACTGCAAAATGAATTGGATTGATGAGGTATTGTTCTAGGAATGGGAAACTGGAGTGGGTGATTGGTTTTTAATTAATATGTTGTAGCGATTGGAACCAGCTTTGGTCATGATATGAAACATAAATAGTAGAGATTTGATATTTTGGATTTGTGAAACCATCAGATTTTTAGAACAGTTTTAAACTTTAGTAAAAAGTGGCAATTTAATCAATAAATTTTCACAAAATTATAGGTCAACATTTTTTACTTTTCGATTTAATTGTATAATTGTATAATAACAATTACAACAAATGCAAAAGTTTGGTTTAGTTTTGAATTTTTTTTATTGCAGTATGTGGGATATAATTATTTATATGTGTTCGTACCTTATGAGTATTTTACATGTCTAAGGTTTCTAATACAAATGCAAAATCCAAGATCACCTTAATTTGTAAATTATAAGTACTTTAGCAATACCATTTAGATCCTGAACATTGATTTACTTAAATAATGTTTATGTCAAAACAATATTGAACTTTGTTTCATTCTGAAAATTTTGTCAAAAAAAAACAATGATATGTACAGTGAACTCTCATAGAACGCGGTTAGTGCGTACCGTGTGTAATATGGAAATTGCGTTATAAGGAATTGCAATTACTAATTCGTAGTGCGTTCTATGCAAACTGGCAATCGTGTTGTATGGAAACCGTGCTATAAAAAACTCAGAAATAGTACAATCACATAACTTGTATCGCATTATATGGAAACCAACAAATTGTAAAATATGAATAATTATAAATTGTCTTCCTTTATAACATTAAGGCATATCGCTGTAACTTTCCGAACCAAAAATTAAAAATTTTAAAAAGGGTTCACACTTTTTTGAAAACTTGATAAAGTTCCATTTTTGAGAATTTTGAATTTTTCGATTTTTGACCGAATCTCTGAAACCTGCTAGACCTGCATTTTTAAAAATTTGATCAGTTCTTCATTTGTCAATACAATAAAAATTTTTAAATAAACCATTTTTGGCACTTTTTGCCTCTTATCCTCAAAACGACTGGACATGCCTTTGCTAAAAACTAAGCAGCATGTCTCCTCCTCAATAGAATGAAATGTTTTTTTATTATTCGGTTGATCCGTGCGCCCGAAATTTTCGACGAAAAAATTGTATCCATCACACACGCATACATACAAACAACACAGACACACGCACATACACACACCATCCATTTTTTCTAAAGTAAAACCAAAATGTTCAGAAACCATTGAAACGTAAAGATATATAAAAACAATCATTTTCGAATGTTTTGCGATTACTATAACTTACCCTACGGGAAGTTACTTAAATTACGTATAATAAATATAGCATAAGGTCTCGTAAACTAAACAACAGTGCTCAACAACAAAAGAAAAATACTTTTGTTATGAATTTTGAAAAATTGCTGTTTTTCTCCCGACAGCTACATCATAGGTATCAAGATAAAGACTGGTTATACATCTTTTTCCCTCTATTTTCAAAACTTGATCTAAATATTTTTTCACCATTATGAAAAAATGAAATTTTATATTTATATAACCGTAACCATATAAATCACTTATGATACCATTTTTTTGCGTGCAACTTTTTTTGCCAATAACCGCTTTTTACATAGTCATAATTCAAGAGCGTAAACCACAGAATGAAATTAATCAATCAATTAAAATTTATGCCGATGATTAGCTTCACGTGCTCTGTAACGAAGTAGAAAAAAGCTTTACATGGGTACACCATTAGAATATGTGAATATATTAACATCAATAAGTATAATAACGATTCAAAGTATTAAGAATCAACATATGGTTTACTATATAAATGTTTATTTAACCAAAAGAAAAAAATAGATGCTTTACTATGACCGTGAAGGTGACTTGAGTAATTAATTATTCGCTGTATCACCACAAAGACAGGTATTATTATGATAATTTCATATTTTTTGTTACTGCCAAAATATTGGGTATGATGTATTTTAATAATCAAGTCCTTTATAGTGTGATGCCTTATTTATATATCAAATAAATCAATGGTTTATAAATATGTTTTTTTTTATCTCAGTTTTTTTCATTATGTCCAATATTAAATGTAAAATACTATTATTGAAATTATAATAAAATTTAATGCATTGATCAGATCCCTAAATGAATCAAAAAAGTTAAGTTAAGTTAGATAATTTGGCAATATAAAAACCAGCAAGCCGCCAAGGTATTTGTTACCCAAAAATGTTGAGGTATCCTTTATAGATAAGAGTGTATTTGAAAATTTGAAAATTGAAAAAATACAATTATGAAAAACTCAAAGTCAAAATAATAAAATATAATTCTCTATAATTTAACTCAATGTGTTAAAGTTAAATTTGCAGGAATAACAAAGCTGTATAAGCCAGTAAGCCGCCCAAATAAATGAGTTACACAAAAATAATTAAAGATTTTCTGACGATTAACCAAAAACATGTATTTGGAAATTGAAAAATACACCTCTGAAGAACTCAAAATCACAATAATGAATTAGAGTTCTTAATAATTTAACTCAAAGTGTTATATAATATAAAAGAACAAACAGGATGTCATCTATAGGTGACACTCGTATACACACGTCGTCTAAAGGCGACGCTCGCAAGGAAATGATTAGGATATTCTAGAATGTTAGCAAATAAATAGAAAAAAATATGAAGGCATTTCCAAATATGATTTAAGAAAGTTGGGCCACTAAAACAACGTTTAAAAGTCTAGAAAAAAATACGGCATTTTTACAATAAACGCAATAAAACAAACTAAGTAATGCATTGTGTTGCACTATGCAATGACATTGAACAAGTCGTAAAATAAATGGTATGTAGTATTTCAAAGTCACATTGAAGCGAGCACATAAAAGGCTTGCAATAACACTGTCTTCAGCCAGTCTTAGTTTAGTTTGCAATAAAGTATGAGTTCAGAGTTAAGTCACCTTAACTGTCATAGTAAGGAATCTCTTTTTTGCGTTACAATATTTATAAATTTACAAATATTTTTATATATAAAACCAGTATCAAACCAAAGGATGCAATCGTACTACGAATATTTCTTCAAGAAAATAATAACAAGGAAATGATTGTAAAAACAATCTAATTCAATACACCAGTTAATAATACTAATCCTTTACGTAGAAACTCTCGTTCAATTCCCGTTTCATGTAGAAAATTAATTAATAAGATATGTAGATTATTATAATAAAATCAATTATCCGAACTTGTTCCTAGCTCTTGAGAATAGTTTCGTGTTATCACGATCATCGGGTTACCTACTAGCACCAGTAGTATCAAGCATAATATTAATATCCAATTTAATTTAATAAGTTCACAGAAAAATACAACATGGAGAAGGTATAGAATACTTTACGATCGTATTAAAACAGTTTCAATTATCGGTACTAATTTTTTGTTTCCGTTCAGTAATAATGAAAAACGGACGTAAAACCGGTCGGTTTGCTTTATTCGAATGTGTTTGTGGATTTGTGTAAGAGTTAAGACGATATCGGCGAAGAAAATACTCAAATCATTAGTAGAAATACATTTTTTTATATAAAAAACATGTATTTTATTGTATGTAGTGAACAACTATGTGTGGGTGTTATATATGAGTTTCCTATCCAATGGTATTATTTATACTCTTCCAAGCTTACATAAATATTACAGTACGGTTCTTTTTCTTGAAAATAAGATGAAGTATATCGTGATAAAAAAAAACAAACTCTTAAAAATTATCCGGATAAAATACATTTCAATTAATTATGATAATTATAAAATGTTGTAATAATTCTCTTAAATAGAAGAATTATGAAAACAATATGTCAATTCATTTCATTATGTTCGAATTGTCGAATATTCTTATTGTTGCTCAATAAGAGTGTAGTTTGGCATCGCGTGTTTGACATATAAAACTGTTTTCCTTGTATTTTGACCAATGTCTGGATATTAATATTATCGTGATTCCTACATTTGAGTGAAAATTCTCAGTGAACTACTTTACATAGTCATAATTGTCGGTAAATCAGTGTATTTTGTTGAATAGCAGTGGCTTGTCGCAGTAGTACTAGTCACAGTGCCTTGTTTGTATAGTCTGTAAATTTGTAAAAGTTAAGAAAGTTGAAATCGTCAGACAAACCTTTTATCGAAGGACTTATGTATTAATGAAATCGGTGTAGGCGATTTCGACAAAAGTACAAATTTTTACCAATTTCTATAAAAATTTATAAAAAGTAAAAAAATACTTCAGGGGATTATCAAATTATGAAAATGAATGTAACCATGCTAATTAAATAAGAAAATATATTTCAAGAAATAAGAAAGAATTTTATGTAGGAATCTTGTAAATTAGTTTCCATGATTAATTTTACCATTTATGTATCAACATCTTTTTCTTTCAAAAACACAAAATATAAATAAATAAATATTTGTTGTTAAGAAAATGTTGACTAGTGCGTCTACTATTGTGTATGTTTGTGAATAAATACTTGAACCGCAGAAGCGTTAATTAACCGCTTTTAACTCGTAAAAATACAACACACGCAAATATTGTGCAATGAATTAATGTAATGTAATCTCTAAGTTCATTATGCACATGCAAGCCCAGATTTTATTTTTAACAGAAGATTATTTGAACCAGAGGTTAATAATTTTATAGTTAATTATAAACACGCCTCAAAACTTACAAGTAGCTTTTACTTTGTGGACAGTAAATGTTACGAAATTAATAAAACATCGATAGAAATATACAAATGTTATATGAATTTAATGCATCTCAGCCAATTAAAAATATCTTGATTTGAAAAATAAAAAAATCGAACATTACAAAATTGGAAATTTAATCCAGGACACGTCTAAATAGCAGTTTTCTGTTCAGCAAATTTGTTAACTAAATATTCAACTAGTTCTATATGAATTTAATACAATTGGAGAACACTGCAAAAATTGTCACACGACCTAAAGACATTAACGGGAATCAACATGAACAGTTTTTGAAACACAATGTATAGAAAAAATGCTAAATTTACCTAACTTTTAAATTTGACCGAATTTTATATAAAATTTATCAAAGCAATTCTTACATTATATAAATCAACATTAAAATTTTATAGCTTATTTGAAATTTTGTGAAATGGCCAAGTCATTTTTTCGTAATGCAGTATATTCAATAGTATTGTTTTGCTAACCTACATATTATTGGTTGTGTACACCCTACCATATGTAGGTTTTGAGACAGTTTTAGTGTGTCAATATACAAGTATTTACAGACTTACAGCTGGGTATCTTGAATTCCGAGATTCTTACCTAATTTAAGCGTAAATGACTAGACTATCCAGTACACCAAGACCTCGGGCCACAGCAAACTAGATGACATTTACACCAAACGATAAGGTTAGCGCCAAAAAATGCACAGACAACATATCTACAACTCTACTACACTCTAGAGGATCAGTTTTTATTGCAAAGAAACACAACGTGTTTCCGATCAGCTTCGAATAGGTTTGACGTCAACACTGAGCAGGGAGTATGTGGAAATCAAGCCAGCCTTGGCGTCAAATGAGAATATAAGAATATGTCATAATGATTTTACATTTTTGTAAAGGATCAGATTTATATCATATTTTTATTCGGTTGGAAATAGTTTATCAGAAATCAAAAAAATCGTTTTAACCGAAAATTATACAAAATCAACTCAACAAATGAAATTCCATTTAACTTCAAATTAACTGTCTTTAAAACATACTTCTAACTTCTACTTCTATGTAATTTCAAATGAACAATTCAAATTTAATATAAGTTTTAACTTAACTAACATTTCAAATCCTAAGTCATTGCCAACGATCGGCCCGTGGATTGTTGGCGTGTGGGTCGGAACACGCTACTGGAACGTTACATCTCGCATATAGTACCTTTTTGTATATACTGATAACTAGATGTAATATGTATCAACAAAATATAATATATAATTAAATTAAATAAAATTAAATTAAATACAAGCACATTTCGTTTCTGCAGTTTCCAGTGCCAGTCATCGTCAATCCAGCCAGCCAAAGAAGTGCAGATTGTGTCATATGTATCAAGATAATTTCTTTTCCTCGAATATCGTGCATTTTTGGATATATTGATAGCAAGATATAGTATATATCAATAAAATATAATGAAACACCAGTGTATATTTCGTTTCTGCAGTTTTCAGCCCCTGTCGTCGTCAATCCAGCCAGCCAAGTGCGTCTTCTCCGATATCGAGGAGCCCCCGAGGTCAGAAGCAAACGATTCCCGCCGGGTTGACAATTTGACACCAGAACGAAACGAGATTAAAACGCATCTTCCTTAATAAATAGTACAATTACATTGACAGCACACATTCAATGTTTATATATTTATATCTCCACATTGGTGGATCTTTGAACTGCAAACCGCTTTTGGCTGGTTTCATTAGATAATCAATTTAGTTGATGTATTTCAACGACTTGCGTATGTATTAAAACTATTTTTTATTGCTATTTGAGTCACTGACATAGATAAACAATAAATAGAATTTGTTATCGTAGAGTTTGTATTCAATTATAGTTTATAATGTACCATTTAGAAATGAAATATTATTTGCACTCATTTTGCAGACAAAACAGCTTGCAGATGAAAAATTTATTATTAATACAATATGGAGTGTTTCAAAATATAAATAAATATATAAATGAAATTTTTGATGCATCTAATGTTTTTAATAGGTACTAAATTAAAATAATATAAAGGTGCTTACTATTACTGATTATGGTTAAATATATGAATTATATGAATAAATTGCCTATGAAACAATAAATAAATTAGCATTATTGATAATTATCATCAATACTAAAAAGAACTCTTTCATCAATTCTTTTCCGAACTATATTTTAATTATGTTTCTAATATTGAAAACGTTTTCATTTAATATATTAAACGTATAATTAATTTATACTTGTTTCCACAAATATTAGAAAATTCAAAATGTAAAATAAAAAAAAAATATCCCACATGAATACGAGATCTAAAAATTCACTATTAAATTAAAATGAGAAAAGAAACAAAATTTGATTTCAAAATTATGACAGAAAGACACGAGTTGCAACTTTGACATCAAATTGAGGATTTGAAATATATCAAGCAGTTCTCTAGCATCGGATCATTTTTTTTTATAAATATAATATTGGGTAGTAATGCCCTAGGGCAACTTGATTCAGGGAAGAATAGTGTAAGAGATTCCCTCTTGTCATTTCACACCGCAGTATCCGAAATAAGATATTTCCAATTAAAAACATATTTTCATCTTCATTTTCAAATAAAAAGTGACATCGCTGCTGCACGATGTCAAGTTCAAACTCACGATCTCTTCCATACGAGTCCTTACGTTTAACTATTACGCCTTGGAATATCTTTTATATATATATATATATATATATATATATATATTTTAAAGCTTTATCAGAATTTTAGCCTCTAAATTTAGTAATTTTTTTTAAAAAATCCAGTCTATTAGTGCCCAAATTTAACTTTGGATAAGGCACCAAACAAAATTTATTGCGCAGTATTAATTTCATTTTTGCATATAATATAATGTTATAATAAAATATGTGAAGTTTTGTATAATAATGGTGAGGTGTGAAATTGTGCACAAAATATATAATTGAAATCTTTGTAAGAGAACAACGAAAATACTTTATGAGCTACGAATTAAATAAGATTTTGAACATGATAACACTTATTTACAAAAGTATCCATTGATAACAGCGCGATCAGATTTTTTTCAATTCAATTCAAATGCAATCAAATCACCCCTATTTTTAATCTCAGATTTTAATTCAAACATGATTTATACAGTAATATATTTATAGTATTTGAATAATTTTTGTTAAACTCATTTTGAAAAATCGAAAACTATTCCAATGATGTTCATTTGGAAATTGTGCTGATAAGAATATTATTTAAAATTTTAATCAAATATTGTACGATGATAGAGTTCCTAGTTTCAATAACTATACTAAATTATTACCACAAAGTTTAAGAAATTATAGAAAATACTCCTTTTATAGTTTGGCAGGTGTTCGTTTTTTTATGATGTGTTATATTTAACCCATTTGTCGAAACTAAGTAACATATTTAGAAGATTTGTACAAAATTGTTTAATCTGCAATTACTCCAGTCAATAGAACATTTTGAATCAGATTTTTTTATGCAACATTTTTTTTACTGTGCTCTAATTTGCATGAAATTTAGTCTAGATTGTTTTCACTTTCGAACTCAACTAAGTGTAAGATGAGCTTATTTCCAAAATTTAGTAAAAAAAGTCATAGGTTAACCATTTTTAGCCTCCATCAACTGCATTTTTTTTTTAATTTCAAATATATACAATGTATCCAACATAATGGTCGATTGGTACATAAATCTGCCCTTGGGTATTATACTTCTGCATTACATATATTACATCAATACATTTTGACCATAATAGTTTCGACCATTCTTAAAAAAATCACATATCAATTTCATTGACTGCACTAAATAGTTTCTCACATTATGTTTCTCCAGCAAGTCGATTTAAATCACTGATATAGATTTTTTATTGATCAAGTCGATTATTTATACATATCGAGAAGTTCATGTACTTGTCTACCACAAATGCTACTTACACCTAGTTTTGGTAAGTACTGATGATGCAAAGTTAGGTAAAGCTGTATTTAACACATTCACTGCTGAGCCTTTGTGGCTTAGACTTCTTCCTGTGCTAAACTTTTTCATTCGTCTAGTATAAAATAAAATCAGTGTTGAACATATTTTGAAATTTAAAAAAATGGACGAAATTGAGACAAATCAGACTATTTTCTGTTTGAAATAATCAAAGTATAAAATTGAAACTCAAACATTTTATTTTAGAAAAAAGACTACTCGAAAGTGCAATGAAGGCAAACGCTCCAGTTGCATTCTGCGTCTGGTTATTGACTATTGTCTCACGCAACATATGCGTGCGTAGCATTGAATGTGTTAAACGAATTCACAATTTACCCTGTGATAAAAATGTGATAAACTAGCGGTGCATGGCATCGTGCCTTAAAGCAAATTGCTGGAACTTTCAGTACCAAGAACTATATTATTAAAAAAAATTCTAAACTTTAAAGAAATTTAATTTGAGTAATTACGAAATTTTGAAAAAACTTGATGTTTTTTTGTTTTTTGATTTGGAGTCGAAATATCAAAGCTAATAATACCTTTTCTGTTTGAAATAATTACCCTCAAACATTCAACATATTTTTTTTTACTAATGCGAATGCTACTATTGCGTTCGGCGCCTGGCTATCGACTACTGTCTCACGCACCATATGCGTGCGCATCAGTAAATGTGTTAAACAAATTGAAAATTTACACTGTATATAAACTACTAACTATGTCCAGCTAACAGAAATGATATTAAAAATTAAATTAGAATATCGTTCTAATTATTCTGTCCTGTGTCGAGTCGACAATATATTTATATGAATCTATCAATATTTGTAGATCTTTGAACTTGTATCCAGTTTCGTCCGGTTCCATTAGCTAATCAATATACTACATGTCCGGTAAAATCCGGCACGAATTATCAATTATCGCCTCGTTTAATGTGTCAACATGAAGAGAGGCTATTTCTATCCGTATATTGTGTAAAATGTCTCGTTTGTCTCATTCGATTACGACTGTATGGGTTCAATTGGCTGATAAAAAGATTCGACTGTACATGAAAATAATGCAGATATATCTACATCGAATTTATTTTAGAATTTATATCAACGCGGTTTAGAAAAATAAGGCCAAGCATTGTCCTTGCCGATAAAAAGAATATCGAGATACATCTAACGCATGCTGTTGTAATTGATGGTGTTATAATAATAATATATTTGTTTTTAGCTACGCATTAAATTTTTAATATGAAATTGTATGTACACATATATAGGTTCAAACATACACTATATATGAATGTATAAAATCTCAGAATATATAACATCCGAAATAATGGATCAATAAAGCAGTAGCTTTATAACTGCAATAGTTCTTTTGTGTATCAGTTCTTTTAGTTTGATTTTGTACCTAAATACATATTCAAGGTCTAATAATAATAAAAAAAAATCACTTTAAAATGGATAAATAATTAATTGGTTAAATCTGTTTTACATGTTGTTTCAAAAATTGTTTCCAATATTTATTATAAAATACCCTAAAATTTATCATCATATTTTATAGATCTAACATAAGTGCTTGTATTTGGACGACTACCTTTATACGACATATATATGTATACGAGAAACATATATAAATAAAACCTATTCTTTGTCTTTATCTCATATTTCTAATAATTATATAACTAATGAGTAAACTAAAGTTACTGAAATTTCTTATATTTTTTTAAATTAAAAAAAATATTCATTTTTGATATTTAAAAAAAAAATGATTTTTTTTAATTTTGACATTTGAGATTTCTTAGAAACATGAATTAAATTTGATTTTTTTTATTACTGAAAAATTTCGAACGCTTTAAAAAAATAAAAAATGTTTGTTTGCAACATTTTGAAACTGGTAAACACAAGTCATATGTGTTTTGAATCATTCTAATCGGGAAATCTGCTCTCCCAAAAACTTCTATATTTTACACTGTTTGCTTCGTATCTCCGAAACGGCTGTACCTGTCTTTGTAAAAAAAAAAACAGCACGTCTCCCCACTAATACAAATCGAATCGTATTTGAATCAATCATTCGAAAGTTGATCCGTGCTTTCGAAATCGTGAACAAAAACAAAAACAAGTATGCGTGTTTGGATACACACACACCAGCATTATTTTTTGTAGGTATGCCAAAATGTTCAGAAACCATTGAAACGTAAAGACGAGCAAAAATTTTCATTTTTTATTTTTTCGATTACAATAACTTACCCACAAATTAAAGAAAAGTGAAAGAAGAAATTAAAGAAAAGTTATACAAATCAGGCAATCAATAATTATTATAAAATATTGAACAACACGTAGTTTTAAAAATAAAACATAATTGAAATTAATATTATATTTAAACATGAAAACATTAATTTATGGCAATACTAAGACTTTGAACTACAAAAAAAAAAACTGCTTTATGTTTAATATTAATCTAAATTATTAAATTTTCTGAAAAAAATTGAATCACTAAAATGATCGATTTTAAAATTAAATAACACTATCATATAAAACAACTATTCTCTATAAGTTGAATGAATTAGTCATAAAGATGTTATAAGACCAAGAATATCTGTTAAGATTTTGAGAGAATATTTCAGAACATTAACACAAACATTCAATAAACATTCGATTAGTATTGATAGTGCAAAACCTATATATTTTTAGAACTGATACACATTTTTGGACATAAACGATAAAGTGCATTTAATGGATATGGTATTAAATTAATCGACATTTTGTAAACAAATAAAATCAATTTTAATTTCGAAGTAAAATGCACTGAAGTAAGTTGAATATGAGAATTTCTTATTAAAAAAATTCTTAATTTTATTTATCTATTTTTTTTTTAAATACATAGATCCTAAATCACTAATTATAAGCAAACAGCTGATTGTTATAATATAATAGATATATTACTTGGTTCTGCAATATATAATATTACATTCGTTTATAATAATACATTGCAATTAATTTATAACAAAAAAAACTTGCAATAGCATTAAACATGTGCAAGGTTTTTTTGAATTCAGTCTATGAACAAGTAAGATTAGTCTATCTTAGAAAGCGTCTGAGTAACCGTTAGAAAAAATCCTTTCCCTCAAAAGAATCCTTTATATTTTATTACTGGATTTTATCATATAATAAACAAGAATTTGATTACAAAATCCATTATTTCCAATCACCGAAAAATACTTTTAGCTTAGTAAATGCAATACAATGCAGAAACTCAGCTGTCATATCAGACGATTAATTTCAGAATTTTGACTGTCGCCGTCATACATAGTTATTCGTGACGAATCAAAAACCACTCGATCATACACAAAACATTCGTTAGTAAAATGTGATAGAGAAATACCTAAGGTTACCATGTGAAAATGACAAAACGTCTCTGGAATATAATCACATGATTAGCGCCAAGTCGCTTTTTTTCAAATTGTCGTCAGGACAAGAAAAAAAAAATCGAAAAACATATGTGTGATACGTGGTTTAGGTAAAAATTCATACTAATTCATCATTCCAATATTTAGGATACATCATGTTTGATTTTAAAAACTCACAATTTTTCCTTCCCGTACCAAAAATTAATTTAAAAAAAAGGAGAATTTTTCTTAGAACTTTGCAAAAGTATTGATTTAAGAATTTTAAAATTTATGGAAAAAATTTACCAATTTTTTGTACTTTGAAATATTTTGATAATATCGGAGCGCGTAAGCGCCGCGTCGCAGTCTAACGGATAAACATTAGTACAGTTTATATCCTAATTGTGTCATGTTGAATATTTTTATATAATTATGATTTTAATATTATCCATTTTACTAAATTAATTCAATATTTGCAATTATTAGTTGGTGCAAATATAACATATAAAATCATTTGAAAACAAAATAGAAAATTGCAAAAAAAACTTTTTTTTTAGAACATTACTGCATCAAAAAAATCTCTCATAATTGCATTCAAATGTGAAAAATGGTTTGCAAAAAGTTGTGCCCACATTTAGATCATTTTTCTAGAATACGTAAATATCAGAAGACACGCAATTTATTTAACTTCACAAAAAATATTTTGTTTAGGAAAAATTTAACAGGAAAATTTATGACTCACGAACTGAAATTTCTGCGAAGCAAATGATGAAATTGTTTTAACTGTACATAATTACACGCACGTGTACCCATTTGTATCAACATAAATTATTAAACAAATTTGAAACATTCTCTACAATATGGATTAAATCATGGAAACCATCAACAATTGTAATTAAATATTGAAAACAAAGATTTCTGATAATATTCACTAAGCAAATAGTATACACTCAAACTAATAAGCGCATTTATTTTATACGAAATCTAACAATTATTTATACAAATAATATTTTTTAAATTTGAGGCTAAAGCTGGAAAATGTTTTCATATCAAAAAAAAAAAAAAAATAAAAAATCAGATCGAGGAAATTTGCATGACATGTATGAAATTAGTCATATTACCTTAAATCACATTCTGATTACTTTTTACCAGAATTCAGTAACAATAAATAAAATGAATTAACGGAAAAGTTTATTTTTGTTCAAAAATTTTTTATCCCAATTTCACCGAAAAATGTATTTGTTTCAACAATTAAAATTTCTAGGAAAAATATGATAAAATGCTCTCAAATAATTGTACATAATTACACGCGTGTATTATCATTTGTGCAAATATTAATTATTAGATAAAATTTGAAAATTTACACAAGTTATTCACGCAAAATCAACAAATACTGACAGAAGATTAACGTATTAACACGGGTGATATCATATTTACGAGATACCAAGCAAGAAGTGCAAGTGTCAGAAATATAAGATAACTTATGAAATAAATCTTCATATACATTTATTTCTTATGCAAATAATTATTACTAATTGCTATATTATTTTATGTATTACTGTTTTATTATGAACTGCTCATAGTAATTTGTTTTTGCCAGAAAATTCGTTTTGTTGATTTGATGTTTTTTAGTCATTCTTAAGCTGCGTACATTAAATTTGAAAAAAATGACAGGAATCAAATTTATTTCATTCGTAGCATCACATATTCAAAATATACAAAATTTGATCTCTAATGTTGAAATAATATGAATAAAATCTTGTTCGGCTGCCTGGTCGACTAGTAGATAAGGCACATAAATCAAAAATGTTGATCATATTAGAAGTTTTACTTCAACAAACAGAACACCCTTGGTCTACGTTTAAATATCAAACGGGTCTGTTTAACAAAACAATTATTATTTGAACTCGATCATAAAAATGCAATAATTGACTCGCTAAAATAATTAACCAAAAAACTCACTGAAAATCTCCTGTTTTTTCTACATCTATTGACCATGCGGCAACGATGACCGGAACGTAAGGGCGCCTAGGTCACCGCGCCTGTGAGATGCAAGCACTAAGAAGAGACAAAATTTGACCTTTTATCGATTTTTTTAATTTTAATTTTGAACTTAGAAACAACAAAAAAGAATGAAAATAATATATACCCATCGTGCATTCCCGCAATAAAAACTATTCATAAAAGTTTTTTTCTAATATTTAGTCAAAAACACTTTTTTTAAAAATTTGTTAAAATATATAACAACTAGAAAGGACAACTATTGGATTGTCTTTTATAATTACCTATGGTTAAAAAAATGACTAAATGTTTTCTTGAAATAGAATATAATTTGCATGGAAAAAATCATTTAAATGGAAAACAAGAACAAATATGTGTTTTCTATATTTCCTACAAATTTTCATAAAAGTTCATATTGATTTATGAAATCAATACAATACAAATACAATTCATATTCCTTATAGTCTATCATTTTGACTAATTTTACTTTATTGAACTAATAATAACACGTTTGGAACCTCCTCTTCGGGGCTGCAGCCTTTCGGTAAAAAAGCTCATATAGATGATAGTTTTTTCTCATAACCGAATAAAGTAGTACCCAAAAAGCTATTTTTATTTAAATACATATTTGTGATTTTGGAGTGAAAATGGATATCACTACTGCTTATTATGAAGTTGCACGCAACAAAGGTTTTGAACTCCAAACCTTTTGGTTGCCAGGCCACAGCCCCTACTACTTACGCTAAGTGCTCTACTAATTCAATTTTTTTTATCAATACTATTATTATTTTAAATAAATAATCACAAGCAAAATATATTTCATAAGTCTATACGGCCATATTGAATCTTGAAACGTAAAGTTGTTTCTAGTAGGAAGTTTTATGCAAATTGGAAGGCAAAAATATAAATTCATGTGTATATAATTCCTCGTGTGTTTATTTTCCATTGTCAATATACCTTCAACGGCGCAGTAGATAAATAGATACCTTCCTATAAGCTTTTATTCCTCCATAAGCCTATTTGAGCCCGATGATAAATGATTAATATATCATTAATGTGCATAATACGAATTAGTGGCCATTGTTGCGTTAGCAGATAAAGCGTTTTCGCGATGTGTAAATTTGACGATAAATATTTAACACTTGCCTACTTTTGGAAATATTTCGACAGGGATTTAAGCAGATGTTCTTACAGATGTACCTTGAGAGGGAACTTAATTGATTTTTAAACAGGGATTGTAAAAAATTAAAGGTTTGGGTAAATATTTGCCTATTCATGGGATGTATCGTACCTATATACCTACTAGCAATATTTAACGATTACATTAATTGGCTTTGTAGTGAAATTATGTTTTTTAAGTTTTTGAATTCAGTTCGATTGTTAATATACGTTTTTTTGTTTTAGAAAACCTAATTATTAATTATTATTATTAAATAGCTAGAACTACTGTACCTGAATCAGAGGTCCTGGGTTCGATTCCACTTCGAGGAGCTTGATGTCAAGCAGTGGTGACATGGGTTTTTACCTGAAAATAAAGACAGAAATAAGTTTTCAAGTAAAAATAGCCATCATCCAGCATTGCTTCACCAATAAAATATTCGCCCTATTACAGAAATTGTAATAATAAATTTTATCACACAGATTAGATAACGTATAGGACTTTCATTTTTTTATTCCTGTTCAAAACAATAAAAAAATAGTTATAATTATTAACTATTATTAAAACTATATATTATGCGTAGAAAATTTTGAATTCAGCTAGATGTTGTTTATTATAAATAAGCTAATTTCACGACAAGTCTCTAAGAATCTCTAACTTGTTATTGAAATTTGATTTTTTTGTTCGAATATAATGGCTTTTAAAAAACTTTCTTGTCGTAGACCTTAAATTATTGAACAACATATGAAGAGATATATCATATACAGGGCCAAGTCAACCTTAACTGACCTGAAAAAAATTAAAAAGATCTCATGTTCGTAATTTATCAGCTTTTATGTACAATCTAGAGCTTTATCTAAATTATAACTATTTTTCGGTGATTTTTATTAATTTTAATTTTAATTAATTTTGTTCATTTAAACTTTGGTGAATGACAACTCTAGGTAAGGGTTCATAGTAGAAAATAATAGCTCAAATGGTCCCAAGTTTTCAAGAATTATGAATTTTCCTGAATTATGAATTAATATTTTTCAAAATCGGTCAATTTTGAAAAAGACCTCCTTTATAAAAATGTACTAGAATGTGTTGGCAAGTTTCATCAAAAGTTGGCGCAATTGATCAGGATTTTAAAATTATAAAGTACTTGATAATTTTATTATTGAAAATTTTCGAGTATAAGAATAAAACGTGAGTGAGTATTTACATTTATTGTTACTTTTTATTATATGTATGTACTTTTGTACAAAATTTTCGGAAAACTTTTTTTATAGCATAATAATTAAATCATGAGAATCCAATTTGCAATGTGAATCAATCATTGGAAATAAAAATTCGCAATTAAATTTTGAAAACGGCAGGACTATCAGAAACGTATCAGATTTTATACAGTTTATAATGTCAATACCTGTAATTTTCTATAATTTCAACAAATTAATAATACATAAAATAATTCGAGCGAACCATTTTTACAAAAAACGACAGAGTTTCAAATCTGTCTGAAAATAATATAGATACATTGCTTTCAATTATCGTTTCAAAGTTTCGTATCGTATTTACCTGGATATGATAGTTCAATTTTTAATTAATTTTATTCATTAAATATTCATTTGCCGAACTAAAAGTTTCGAATCATGTTCACCTGGGTATGATAGATTAATATTATTCATTAAATAATAAAGTATCGAAAAAGAAGTATCATAATTACCTGGATATGATAGGTAAGTTTTTAATTGATTTCTTTCATCTAATATTTATTAGCTTCCCGTAAGGTAGTCATTAACTTCGCGTAGGAAAATTGGGAATTTTTACATATCTTTACGATTCAAAGCTTTCTGATTATTTGGGCATACCGTAGTATGTATGTGCGGATACAAATTTTTGTCAACGATTTTGGAAGCACAGATTAACCGGCTCGAATGATTCAAAATGCATTTCATTTCTATTGATGAGCAGACGTGCTGATTAGTTTTTGGCAGAGGCAGGTCTACCCGTTTTGAAGATGTGGCAAAAAGGGCAAAAAATGGTAATTTAGTTTTTAGGAAAACGCAGCGTCCGATCTGAATGATTCAGAAAACATTTTACTCGTATTGGTGTGAAAAACTAATTAAATTATTAGGAAGGCAGATCCAGCGGTTACGGAGCTCCAATAGAAAAAGTTAAAAAAAAATGGCGATCAAAAATTATCCTTAGGCATACGCACATCAATTTTTCTAATATTTTATAAAGATTTTATTAATAGGTTCAAATTTCATTTACATTCTTATGGGTTCCGGATCAAGATTTTGAAGTTTAACCGTCAGACTGCAACGCAGCGCTTACGCGCTTTGTTGTCTCGTTTCTAAAACAACTACGCAGCGCTATCATTATGCAACAATCTAAGACAAAAATATAAGAAATGAGGTGCTGAGCAAATTAATATACATAAAAGCAAAATATAAATTACTGAAATAACTAAATGTTGTAAAACACCACAAGTACGTACACACACTAATTCACACACATCCTATTTAAATCTCCTTATAACTTATCAAAAGGCAAAATCCCAAAGCATTTAAGTCAGTCATCTAAAAAATAATTCATAGTATATTACAATGATTACAAATTCCTTAATCCGGCCCCCAAATGTTTGCATACCCGACACACACATGCATGCCCTTTGCTAGCGAAGGTTTCGCTAACAATCCTTTCTTGATTGATGATAAATGATGACCGAAAGTCGAAATTCATTCATTTATATTTTTTAAGTAATAAATTATACCGTGTTATAAATGATTTTTGATAAATGGTATTATGGCGTGTGTGTTGGTGAAATTATTTTGTGAACGGAAAAGAAACTTTTTACGGTAGGGAATAACTGAATCCATTATATTACCATGAATGGGGATAGGAAAGAAGGTGCGCAGTGTAAGGAGTCACAGAAGATTTCTTTACACTGTTAGGATGAATAAAAAAATTAAAATGATTTTTCTGATTATTTGAAATTAATTACAAGTTGTTTAAAATTAACTTAAAAGAGAATCTCAGAATTATTTAATTTAGAAGATAATCTCAGGAGCATGATGTGTAAGACACTTTTCTTAATAGGAAGTCAATATGAAATTCTAACATATTATATTCCTATAACGTGTGGATGCAATATAAAATTATACTAAAGTTTAAAAAATCGTATATAGTCATTTCAAGTCATTAATATAGTCCTTAAATTAAGACGACCAATTTTCAATACTCTACATCAATTACAAGTTATTTAAAATTAACTTATAAGAGACTCAAAATACGCGATCAGGAATTGCCAGACACTTTGTTTAGTTAGAAATCAATATGAAATCCTTGATATAATATAAGACTATAAAATGTGGATACATAACAAAAATATATTAAATGTTTAAAAAATAGTGTATAGTCATCTCAAGCGGTATATTAATAAAGTTCTTTAATTAAAATAAATTTCGAATATTTTACATTTAATCTTATCGATGCGGGAGTTCCTCAAGGAAGCATACTTAACCCAATACTTTAATATGATGTTCAAAAAAATTTGATGGCACTGTTATTTATAGACTTCAAAGTTCAAATATATACACAGACACACACACACAAATATATATATATATATATATATATATATATATATATGATCCTTAAATATTATACTCCTATAAGATGTGGATACATTTTAAAATTTAATAAAGTTTTAGTGTATAGTAATTTCAAACCATATATTGATATAGTCCTTTAATTAATACGACAAATTTCCAATACTCTACATTCAGACTTATCAATGCGGGAGTTCCTTAAGGAAGCACGCTTGGCCCAATACTTTATTGCAGTGTTCAAAAAATCTTATGGTACTATCATGTTTAGATCTCAGAGTCATAGAGATATGACTTAATATAATAGATGAGAATAATTATAATAGATGAACATTGATTTCTTGATAAAAGAGAGATTTTATTTCAATAATCGTAAAAGAAAACTAATTTATTGTCCAGCTTTAATAAACTGATAAACTTCATGTAATTTGAAAAAAAAGAACGACGTAGAAATAAAATATTTTAAATTCCTTATAATAATAAAAAAATATATAGCAAATGTTATATAAAATTCATATATCTTTTCCTATATTATTTTTAAATATTTAATAAAATATTAAATAATTTTTTTACAGAATCATCCAATTAAAAATAAGTTAAAACTAATACTATGATTTGTATTTAAGTCTCAATACCGTTATCGTTTAGTATTAGTTATTTTTTTCCAAAATAAAATTTTATTTGTAAATATATTGATGATATACATATATATTCAACTTCAAGTATTTTCATCATTATTTTTATTTTTAGTTATATGTATGCATTCGCACCTAACTTTGTTTTTCTCTTTATTCTATTTTCAAGTTCAATGGTAGATGATACATAATATATAAGAAAAAATGTTGTTGTTTTATATTATACCTTCCAATATTTTACATTCAGAATTACATTCAAAACTGGCGTTCCCCAAAGAAGCATGCTTGGCCCAATACTTTGTTACGATGTTAAAAAGAATTATGGTACTGTTATTGCTAGACTTGCTGACCTAATCGATCTAGATATATTTTTAATTTTAATAGATTTAATAAAATTTTATATATTATAATTATTTAGTAAAGCGAATAAAACATTGGAACTTAAATCAATTGTAAATGTAAAAAATTATGAAACGTAAAGGTACTTTATATTTAATTTTACAAGATCAGGAGCTACAATTACTACTAGTAAGTTATACTAATTAATAAAAAAAGTATTATTTAATTTAAAATAAAAATCATGAAAAATACAAACTGATCCGTTTTTACAGTAAAAAAAACTTACTGAGATAAAAATTAAAATTTTATTATTGGAATCATAAGATAGATAAAAGATATATATATAAATATATATATATATATATATATATATAATATGTATATATATATATATATATATATATATACGTCCATAAATATTTATATCGAATATCTCGTATCTAATTACTCTAGACGGAGAATAAAACTTTTTATATTCGATAAGTTTAGAGTTTGTAAAATAAGTTGTTAATTATACGTAGTCCAATTAAATTTTAATGAGAATATAAAGATGGGCAGCACTTGGAATCTTCATAAACTCTTCACTCCGTAATTATCTTTTAATTACTTGCAATTATCTAACTAGTTGTGAAGCAAACGCTTGTTCTTTTAATAAGACTCTCCCAAGATTTTTTATTGCTTCAATTATTACCCCGAATACTAAATTTTAACCGTCAGTCCAGCGAGTTAATTAAATGAACTGAATTAATCATATCGAGTTGCATGTAATAACATTCGTGAATTGGTAAATTTAATAGATAGGTAGATATATTGATAGAATGATGTAGAAACTTTAATATAATTACGATTTGAAATTATTCCAGAAATAGATGACACTAGCTGAGCAATGACTCGGGCTAGAAATAGTTTGTGCCCATTCTCATTGTTCAACGGTGGATGAACAACGTATTTTGCAATATCAAATACATAAATATATATATATACATATACACATGTATAAATAAATATGAATAAAATTCATTATAAATTATTTACATATTTTTAATTGCTTTTTAAGAAATTTGGTAATACTACCTAGATAACATAGATTTGCACAACAAACTGAAGTCCTGGCTGAACTGATTTATTTAGTACATTTGTTATTAATTTTATAAAAGATCGTTACACGATGAGTCTTTTGAAAAAAAAAATCCTCAAAATGTAGTATAGTCGGGTTAAAAAAGACTATATTGTATTTTCTTGTGTTTATGTGTTCTGTAACCATGGTTTTGAATTGTTTGGATTTTTTAATTTGTTTTTGTGTTGCTGAAGTTGTTTCATTAAGTTTTCCATAGCTTCACCAATGTAAATTGATTTGCAATCTAGACAATTGATGTGATAGACCGGATTTTCAATACGATCGGCATCAAAAAGCTTTTGTTTCAAGAAAAATAGTGTTAGTCGTTGTGCTAAAATTGTTGACTAGCCGAAGTTCTAATTTATAAAATAAATTATTTTAAAATTTATATTAAATAAATTTCTGAAGAAAATTTGAGTTTATCCATGCATGGCAAACAAATATAACTGTGTGGAGGTAAATGTCAGTGTTACATTATTTTTAAAATATGAAGAGAATAATTGCATATAATGTAGTTTCTAAATTTATTATCGAAAAATTCGTTTTATTAAGTTTAACCTAGCTTCACCAATGTAAATTTATTTGCAATCTTAACAAATTATTTGATAAAACAGATTTCTAAGACGTTCGACCTTTAAACGAGTTTTAGTTTTAGTAAAAATTTTGTTAGTAGTCGTGCTAATATTGTTAACTAGTCGGAGTCCTGATTTATAAATAGTTTCTTCCAAGCAAAATTATAGTTCTTCTTTTATGTCAAACAAATACGATTATGCGATAAAAGATATATGTTCGATTTACAATATTTTCAAAAACAAAAGAATTAAATTTATTGTAATTCCTAATTTCATATAGAGTAGATCACGTCTTTATTTAGGTAAAGATAAAATTTCGTTATTAAGTCTTGTCTAGTTTCACCAATGTAAATTGATTTGCAATCTAGACAATTGATTTCAGGGACCTGATTTCTAAGAAGTTTGATGGAATTTTGGTTTAGTATAAATAGTGCTAGTGGTCGTGCTGAAATTGTTATTTAGTCGGAATCCAGATTTATAAAATAGTTTCTTCCAAGAAAAATTAGAGTTCTTTAATGCATGGCAAACAAATATGTGAAGAGATATGTGTTCATATTTCAATATTTTCAAAAAAACTAGAAGAATTTGTTTGTTGTAGTTGCTAATTTTATAATAAACTAATTCAGGTCTTAATTTAGGTAGAAACCAATTTTTGTTTTACTAAGTTTTGCCTAGCTTTACCAATGTAAATAGATATACAATCTATACACTTAATTTGATAAGCCAGATTTCTAAAATGTTTGATATCAAAGAGTTTTTGTTTCAATAAAAATAGTGTTAGTCGTTGTGCTAAAATTGTTTACTAGTCAAAGTGTTGATTTGTAAATTAATTTCTCCAAAGAAAATTGAAGTGCTTCCATGAGTGGCAACAAATACAACTATGTGAAGAAATATATGTCAGTGTTACATTACTTAAAAAAATCGAAAAGAACTGCAGTTAATATATTTCCTAAATTTATTATGAAGGAGTTCAGGTTTTTATTCAGGTAGGGACCAAGTTTCCTTTTATTAAGTTTAGTCTATATTCACCAATGTAAATTGATTTGCAATCAAAACAATTAATTTTATAGAATAGATTTCTAGGACGTTAGACATTTAAACGAGTTTTAGTTTTAGTAAATATAGCGTTAGTCTTTGTGCTAAAATTGTTATATAGTCTTAGTCGTAGTCCTGATTTTCAAAATAGTTTTTTTTCAAGCAAAATTAGAGTTCTTCAATGTATAGCAAACGAAAACAACTATGTGAAGTGATATATACCCGTATTACAATATTTAAAACAAATAACAAGAGGGTTTTTACTTCGGTAGAGATCTATTTTCGTTTTATTAATCTTTGCAATTTATAATTTGCAAGGTATTTGTAGGTATTTCATTTGATATCTGGGTACTTTATTTGATTTTAAAAAGAATTTTGTTTAAGTAAAAAATAGTGTTAGTGCTATTATTGTTGATTAGTTGAAATCCTGATTTATAAAATGCTCTTCCAAGGAAAATAGAGTTCTTCAATGTATAGCAAAAGAATACAACTATCTGACGAGATCATCGAATTATACTAATCAGAAATTTTTCGAGTCACTAGTTTAAATAAATATAATAAATGTAACGTATGTATGTATATAATATATATATATATATATAAACTAAATATATGAATTTTACAGTATACAAAACTGTACAGTTGTCAACTGCCAATTTTAATTTAGCAAACCTCGAATGGCAACAGACGTCAACCGATAAAATTTCGATAAATTCAGTTAAATCTGTATATCATATGCTAATTTTATGTTTGATAAATGATCCATAATAATTCGTTTTATGAAAGAAGCCTTATTTTTGTGCTGATGCAATAGCACCAATATAACCACCAGCATCGGCTGATGCAATTCTTAAGGCTGATGCAATAATCACCGAAATATCGCGCTCAGAGAAAACCAGACTATTTGACGCGGATGCATAAATGTATTTTAAATTGCTGAAATAGTATGTTTGATGTCACTAAAATCGTTAATTTCTATAATAATGGATCTACGAATGAACGCCATAAAAAATTAGATGGAATCGCTTGTCCCGCATTAATTTAAAAATTTAAGAACTTTTAAATTGATCGTTTAAAATTTATGGGCTTGCCTGCTTTTGAATTTTTTAGTCTCGTAAGTTTTACTATTTTACAATCTTGAGGAATATATAAGCGTTTCTAAGGTTTTGGGTACGTAAAAAACAATGTAATTGAAAATTTGCCAAACTATAGCCTGATCGACCCAAAGTAGCAAATAGAACAGAATGAAACTAATATAAATATTGTACAAGTTTTTCTTGTTTTTTTTTATTATTTTTCTTTTGAGGTAAGGGTTGCAACTTTTAATTACATCTTATTTACTGTGGTGTGTACTTTTTTGGAAATTGTCAACTAGATTTCTTTTTTGTTCACAAACATCAATCTACTGTATATTTCATTACCTTGGCTATTTTATTTTGCATATTTGTATAATATTTGCATATTTGTATAAACATTTTATCTGCGGGTAATAGTTTATATATGAGTTAATGATATATATGTTAATAATGAAATATGTTTCTGATCTGATTTGAATTGAAAAAAAAATGTGTTAAATAAATTTAATAAAACTAGGTTCAATATATATATTTTTGTATAAGGATTTAACTGTTTGTGCAATAGATTGCAAACTGTGTTAATTATCACTATCAAAGTGGACATAATTTAGATTTCCTGCTTTCGGTTTGATCGATCTATCAAAACTTAATCATCAGAACGATTCCTAACTGATATCTCAGGGAAACATGATTTTTGGGAAAAAGTTCTGCCAATTCTAAAAAAAATCCATATGAAACTTCATCAGACTGCTTTCAAATTTTTAAGAAAGAAAAACTCTTGAAAAATCGCCGACAAAAGATCAAATTTGAGCTAACACCTGCTTTTTCCAATCATAGTTCCGAACAATTCAGAATGACTTAATACGTCAAGAAAGCATGAAATTTTAAAATCGGTTTTTCTAGTAAAGCCATATACTTTTCCTTTAGGAAATTAATAAATAAATATATAAAATAAAAATTAATTAATTAAAATTAATTAATTAATTAAAAGACTATACCTAAAATTATAAGACATCATCTAGAATTTTTGATAATATTCTGTTCATACAAGTTTCCCAAAGAATTATGGCAATGGTAAGTACATAGTATACTTAGTTTCGTAAAAATTTATTAGTAAATGCATTTTGTTGTGTTCAGCAAATATCTACGATTAAAAAATTTACCACAAATATAAAACGTACACAAAATTATTTTAAATAAGCCTCGTTGCTTTGAGGAGCCTGATGTCAAGCAGTAGTGACATTCTTTTGCACTTGGAAATATAGATAGCAAAAATGTTTCCATGTAAAAATAGCCATCATCTGGCATTACTGCATCAATAAAACTATTCACCCTATTACAAAAATTGTAATAATAAAATTTATTACACAGAGATGAGATAACTGTTTGGGTTGCAATCTAAAAAAGAATTCATTCTAATTAGCTCAACAACCTATTGGACTCTTAAGTTCTGATTTCTGTTCAAAAAACGATGAAAAAAACTTTGCCTCGAATAACTTGCTCATATTTTTAACGTGCATAAGAATTTGTCGTTGGACAAACCTTCTTAAAGATTAGGAAGATCAGCTCAATCAGAAAAATCAGCCAAGGAAGTGGAATGATGAAATATTCCGAATGACTATTTGTAAAATTGCAATAAAAGAAAATTTAGTAGTATATTATAATAAAATACTACTAAATTTATACTGGAAAATACTAGAACTTTAGTTTTATATTATATTTAATAGTATATTATAAAAACATCACTTTTAGTTTTTCAACTATCTGAATAATCTACTCAATGTTTTAGCCCAGCAGTTTATAGGACTTTTAAGCTCTGATTGCTGTTTAAAATACAATAAAAAAACTTTGCCTCCTATTATTTGCTGATATTAAGGAATTAAGGACACTCACTGAAAATTTGTCATTGGAGAATCCTTCTTAAAAATCAGAAGATCAGCTCAATCAGGAAAATCAGCCTAGTAAGTGGAATAATGATATATCTCAATTGACCCATAAAATGGTGAAAAAATGCCTGTCATGAAATACATAATTTTTAGTTATTTAACTATCAGAATGATATACTCAATGTTTCAAGTTTTTGCCAATGAAGCTTAATAGTAAGCGTTATATTGTAATAATTTAATACTAGCAATTGAATTGAATTTGACAAAGAGCTAATATATGCTATTAAATTGAATAAAACTCTTCTTTGAATATAACATGATGTCATTTCTATTTTAGTTACTTTATTATGATTAATGACGTTAATTGATGAAAACATTAGTTGTCTACTTTCTCAAGATACTTACTAGATATTATTTTCAGAGTGTTTTGTATTCAAAGCTAAAACAAATCTTTGGAAATTTCTCCTCGGACAAACCTTCTCAAAAACCAAGAATATTATTTCAGTCAGGACAATCAGCCAAGGTAATGGTATGATGATATCCCAGTTCACTATTTGTGCGATTACAATGAAAAAAAGTTTTTCATATTATAAAATACACCATTTTTAACTTCCCGAAGAGGTTTATGTTTTCAACGGAAAATCCAATTCGCTAATTTTATGTTTTCTTGACGTTTCAAGCTATTCTGAATCGAATGAGACCAAATTTGGAAAAAAGTGTGTGTGTGTGTGTGAACAGATTTTTAGTTATCTTATTAATATACTCCATATTTTAAGTTTTTGCACAGGAAGCCCAAGAAGTCCAGTTAGTAGGTACACGTCTATTTTCAATCCTGTATCCAATCCAATCATCAATTGAACAAGTATACGTCCTGACACATTCTCGTTTAGCACCATTAATGCTCATGTATGTGTGAATGCAGTTAATCTAACTCGATAATTTATAGTTTAACTGTATCCACGTAAGTATACCTCTGTCAATTGACAAGTGAGAAAATATATCGACTGTCACACCATGACATATGTCCAGAGAAAGAAAATTCAAACCCTGACACATGCCAAAGTGAGCAAAGAAACGTAATTGATCAAAGATCGTGTGCTGTGGAGCCATCGAGAGAAAGGCCAATAAAATCACTCAATTGACATTTAAATTGGCAATAATACAAATATAAATCTTTCGTTGAATTTATATAGCGTGAAACCGATAGCTCTGAACACGATCAAATAAATATAGAACTTCAGTTACGATTTGAGTTTTAGTAATGGTTAAGCACAAACTAGTCCTCGTTTCGATCCCAACCTCAGTCATATCGAAATCAAGTAGTATTATATCGAATTGCTACTTGAAGTTATAGATCTATGATATAATCAAGTAACTAGTGGTGTATGGCATCGTGCCTGAAGGCAAAATACTGCAACTTCCTGTATCAAAAATTAGAATTTTTAAAAAACATTTGAAAATTTTTGAAAACTTTGAAAAAATCAAATTTTTAAGATTTTTGAAATTTTTGAAAAATGGTCATTTTTCCAAAAATGTGATTTTTTTTATTTTTTATACTTTAAATTTTTCTGAAAACGTTAAACTTTTATTCAAAACAATCGTGCTGCGTCGTGAGTGTTTTACAGAAGAAATATTAAAGCGGTATATTACCATTTTTGGCTCTTTTTGCCCCGTATCTTCGAAACTAGACCTTCATTTGCCAAAAACTAATCAGCACGTCTCTTTATCAATAGAAATCGAATGTCTTTTGAATAAATAAAATCGGTTGAACCGTGTTCCCAAAATCATCGATGAAAATTTGTATCCGCACACACACCCACACGCACACACACACATCCATTTATTCTAAGGTATGCCAAAATGTTGGTAGGGTTTAAAAAGTAAAGATATATAAAAAAAATTTTTTTTTTGTGATTACTATAACTTACCCCACGGAAAGTTTTGATGCTCTTATCATTCTATATACAAAATTTTGATCTTTGAAAATTTGAAGAGTCTTGTTTTATTCAACTAAATTATTCTAGTATTAATAAACGTAGTGTTTCTTCAATTTTTGTTTCTTTAACATTTATGCAGGTATTAAAAAAATAATTAAAGTTATATAAAAATAATTCACAATGACAATTTCGATAAACGTAATGCAAATTTTTTCATAAATATTTTTCAAGTCAAAATTACATAAAAAATCAATTTGATTAAATTGGCTAAAGGTTCTAAATTCATATGAGACATTGTTTACCATTAGCAATGTATATAGGCATCATAAAAATTGTATATTGCAATAAAACTAACTTTGAAATATTATTAGGTATATAAGAAGTGTAGTCTAAAACGTAGCCTTCATTTTGATGCCAACAACATTAATTTCTAATTAAAAAACAGTAAAATTATATGCAGCAACATACTTGAGTCTACTATAAATAATCACTCTGTCCTTTAAAATCATTCAAAACTTACAAATAACAATTTTCATACAATTTAGCTTCATTTGCATTACAATGTATAAAAACTATTTTCGTTGAAGTTCGTGCTTCCTCAATTGTAAGCATTATATTGTAATGATTAAATAAATACTTGCAATTAAATTAAATTTGACAAAGAGCCAATATGTGCCATTAAATTGAATAAAATTCATCTATAAATATAACATCATGTCATTTCTATTTCAGTTGCATTATTATAATTAATGACGTTAATTGATGAAGAAATTGATTGTCTACTTTCTCAAGATGTTTACTAAATATTGTTTTCAAGGTTTTTTATAGTCAAAACGTAATATGCATTTTAAATATAAATTCTTTTGAAATATCATTCATTTCAATTATTAATTATATTTTAATTATACTTAAACGTGGTATTTATAAAACTAATTTTCTGAACCAATATTTATTTCTTAAAATGCAATATTATTTTACTTATTCTACAGTATTATCAAAAAACATCACAGGAAAATAATAATATATGTAACATAATGGATTATTCAACTTAGTTTTATTATTAAACAGAAATTGTAGGTTGAAAACATCGATTAAAACACCTTGTAATCCTTGTTCAATGTCACTGTATAGTGCAACTCAATACTTTACTTAGTTATTACTGCGTATTTGTGGTTTGAAAAGGATATCTCGAGCATACTATGTTGTAACATGGGCAATCTACTAAAATCTGCATAGTTTGTATTCTGACCGTTACATTTATAATATTTATTTATAATTATTACGAATGGGTGCATATCCCTGACAGTTTATTCATTTTTTTGTTTACATCTTTCTTGTGTAAGAGTGCTCAAAGGCTATTTTCACTATTAATCGTATCTTTTCCCTATGTTCTCAAGAAAACAGATATCACTACTGCTTGATGTCAAGCTATACGTAGTCCGGGATTCCGGCAAATTTCAAATCTTATTTTTAAAATATTCGTTTGCTACCCTTTATAATTGAGGACTTTATCTTCAGAATTTGGCCTCCTCTAATATTATTTTTTAAATATAGATCTATATAAATATATATCGTTTTTTTTTTACTCTTGCACCCATTAATAAAAAACAGTTGAAAAATCTGCCTGCGAGGAAGCCCTTATCGAGTCCAAAGTAGTCACGTACACCCTGCATCTATCGCCTTAACCCTATTGAAAAAAAAAACACTCGCACATTTCTGGTATTTATCGATATTTATATTTATTTTATCAGATATACGGGCCATTCACTAAAATATAGGGGGCATCAGGGAAAACGTGATCAATTTACCTTTTAATAGACTCATATACTTTCTTTGGAGGCGAATAAACTGGAAAAATGTGAAAGGTTTTGTTAGATATTGCAGTCTCAGTCTTTGCACTGCTAAAGTATTTTTGAATGAAATATAAGAGTATTTGAATTAGGTAAAAGTATTTAAAAATCATTTGACTAATAAATTATTATTTATAAACATATTATAAAGTATATTTTTTTTTGTAAATATTCAGCAATTATTTAGTCAATTTGATTCCATTTTCACATTTAATAAAATGTATTTTAGTCACAAAAAACAAAGTAGCTCAGAATGTTTAATTTGATTAATTTAAAATCAATATAAAATTAAAAAACAAAAAGTGAAATTTTATATTGCAGGAACAAGTAATTCTAATTTACTAACTTATAGATATTTGCTGATATTATCTGAATAAAAAAATATGTAAATACTTCGTACACAAAATTGTGATATTAAATAAATCTAATTATTTTAAACAACAAATACATAAATTAATATTCTACTAAATTTTGTGTACAGATTTTATACTAAATTAAATTTTGAAACGTCATTCAAATCGTTTCTCAAAAAGTGCTGATTAAATAAAGATTTTTTCAATTGAAAATTTTATTTGGACTTTAATGTTAAGAATTTTTTTTCGAACTTTACTTTATGTGTGAATTTTTTTTCAAAATTTCGAATGGTTCTAAGTAACCAAAGCTTATGAAAAAAATAATAAGAAATGTTACTTATGCAATAAAATGATATACAACAATTCAAAATAACATACTTCTTATTGGAAAATTCTATATGTATAAAAATTTTCAAGAAGTAAATGAACGTTATAAAAAATCGAATAAAATTTAAAACATTAACACAAAATGCTAATACTGAAATTTATGATTGATGTTGATACTCATACGTAATTTAATAATATCTGTAAGTGATTCTTTACCATAATCTATGCTATATTAAAATTGATATTAAAATGATTATTTATTCATAATCACATCTATACTCAATTCATTTTGCTTTAAGGCAAGTTGCATTAAGATCTCGATACGCATATATATGCAACTGTAATCAGTAGTTACCTACAAAACACCAAAGAAAGCACGTATGATTCGGCACAGATTCTGATTAGAATAGACACTAGCTCGTGAAGAACTTTTAAATTTTTATAATTCAACCTCTTATCGTAGGCCTATAATATTTCAGTATGTTATTTCAGATTACAAAATTTATTGTTATTTAGAGTTCCATCCAAATCCTCAAAAAAATCATGTTCAACATTTAATTACAAAGAAATGACAAATTTGGTCTCGTTCGATTCAGAATGACTAGAAACGTCAAGAAAACATAAAATTAGCGATTCCGATTTTTTGACAAAAACATGAACTTCTTCGGGAAGTTAATAATTTGCAATCAAACATTCACTTCATCCATTGAAAAATAATAACTATTTCACAAATTTCTAATTCATCCATTAACAATTTACATTTATAAATGTACATATACATTTAGTACATTTAGTACATAATAAATATACAAAATCCAATATACGAATTGTTAGACTAAATTTTGTGCTTACAGACATGACAATCTGTCGATATTCGTACGTAAATAACAAATATTAAAAAGTAATTTTTAACCATATCATGCGAAGATAATTATTTATTCCCAATCATCCCTTTCCCACCGGTCTCCCCTATCCATATATAACATTGTCCTATATTTTATTCTTTCGGCGTAAACTTACATCTGCGGCATGTGACCCACGCACCACGCACTTAAACGAGAATGCGTTAAAATTAGATCGTTAAAAATACAGGTAACACTGGAAAAATAACATGAGGGGTATGCAATAAAGAGACACACATTTATCAATTTACATGAATTTATGTAAATATATGCAAGCGGCTTGTTGGTTTTTTTATTTAGCCATTTTGTGCACCTCAAACACATGTTACTCTTAAAAATGCGGGCTACGGGGTCCCGCGGACCTCTTTGACGGGGAATTTCGAAACAGAGATCGAAAGGTAAAAGATAGATTGTAAATTAATGATGGGACTTTTTTATATATATATATTTATTTCTGAAAGTTTAAAAATTATTGCAATCACGATTTTTTTTCTTTTCAAGATGCAATTACAACCTGTTTTCAAAATACAAAAAATTTAAGACCTAAATAGAGTTTACCTATTAGTATCCCTTTTTTGTGTTGACTGAAAAAGGTGTTCGAAATCTAGGTGCAATCACAAAATGTAATAAATAAAATTACTAATATTATTATTTCTGAAATTTTAGCATTGAGAGGAAATAATTTCAAAAGTAAGGAGAGTCATAGTCATACCGACTCTATATAGTGCGGCTCAATTTATAAATTAGGTAACTGGCATTTTGCGTTAAGGCAAGTGGCATCAACTTATTTATATATGTAAATAATCAATTATCAATAAGAATTAAGATTGAATGACTTAAAACTGTAAAGTAAATATTTTCAATTAGTTTTTATTATACCAAACTCTAATCATTTTTTATAATTAAATGCACTTTTCCTAGGCCTATAATATTTTTGGATAGTCGCTATATAAGACTATCCACTTTATCATCATACAAAGTTTTTAAAAAGCTGTCATAAGAATTTTTTTAACAATTAAATGCGAGGAAACGACCTGGCTGATTTTTACCTAAAACAAATTAACAGGATTCCCAACAAATATCTTTCCAAAAGTTTGAATTTTCTGAATTTGTTCAGGTTATTTGAGAGAATCATTAAAAACAATTTAGCACTTTTCTTCAAATTTAGAAGAAACGGCTTAACAGATCGCAAAAATCAGTGTAAATCCTTACAGAGTTTTGAGAAAACATCAACACTAAATCAAAACTTCTAAAAATAAAACTAAAAAAAAATCGAATGGAAAAGAAGAATTGTATGAAAAAAATGCGGATGATTGATGAATTAAATAGTGAATTGATATTCTAGAAAAAGTCTGGAAGTATAAAATCAAAAGTATTTTATAAACAAAGACAAAAAAAATAAATGGCTACTATGAAATATGTTGGTCTAGTCGAGTGCTAATAATAATACATTATTAACAAATATATCACTGATTAAATAATAAAACAATAAATTATCTTACAAGGATAACCTCAGGTATACTTATCTGGGATGTTAATCAAACTTCGCATAATGATAAAGTTGATAATCAAAATAAACCTCTTAAAATTTCATAGGCCTATGTGAAGTAGTTCAATCACAAAATACTAGTTTACTAATTCCAATTACTAGACTATCCACCAACCCTCTGACTATTAGAAATTCAAATTGAGATCTCATCAAAATTCATTTCGTTGAGTTGCATAAAACATATGGCGATGCCAAATGAACAAAACATATATAAATAAATATATGACATAATAACAGGTGAAATGTGCATATTGGCACAAATAGTATATCTACGACCGAACTTTTATTAAATACTACTGACCTACCCTCATCGATTTTAATGAGTACAAAATTCTTGACATTTGCAATTTATTTTTAACGAAGCCATTATTTCAAGAACAGAATATTCAATAACAACGATCAAGGATCCTTGAAAAATATTAATTGATATCGATTGATGGTAATTGCTGTGAAATGGAAATTAGGAAGAAAACAAATATTTATAGCGGAATTAAATGATGAAATACTAATGTGGGTGATGCATAATTTCTTATTTTCAACAAAAAAAAAGAATGCGCGTAAGGTTCACACGCGATTGAAGTAAAACTTATTTGCTACTGTACAGGATGGTATTCAAGTAAAAATAAATACATCATATAAAATTTTAAATAATGTTTATTAGTAATATGGTAACACTCATGATGCACCCATTTATTAGTGTCAACCATTATACACATTTATATAATGATAAATTATAATATATATTTATAATAGCATTAAAAATATGTATAATATTTAAAAACAATAATGTAATTAAAGTCATACTTCAAATATGACATGATCGGTTTGTCATTGTAATTAGCATTTAGAAATAAAACTTCATTAGAGGAATGAAGTAATTGCTGATTAATAAATTATATAATATTCGTTCACACAGTGGATTATGTTAAACAACGCCTAAACAAATATTGTTTTCGCAACTTCACTCATCATGTAATTGTGTTTGAAGAACTTCATGTAATTAAAATTAACATACATTCATTGACTGCTTGTATTTTTTCTACTTTTTCGGTGGCGATATAATCTAATTCTTTGAACAGCTGTAATATCTGTCTTGCCTAAAAATATTTTACATTTTAATAACTTCAAAGATTTATAGAAACTACGAAAAATATAGAAATAATTTCTAATCAACAAACTTACGTTTAGTTCACGAAACAAATGTTTAATTTTTTATTATTTTTAAGGAACAGGGTAAAATATTCTTCTGATTTAGGCATTTTTCATTCAATCAAGATTTGTACTACGATGTAACTTTAAAATATTTATTTAGCTATGCCGATTTCCTTGTTGATATTGGAACGCACACAACGTTGATGCCGTTACGCATACAACGACAGATCTCTATTCACATACGCGACGTCCAATCACAATCGACCCGTATAGAAATTATTTCATTGAGAGCCGTAACGCATTTCCGTTGCATTTGTACGGATTTACACCGTAGTCGCGCCTAAAAAAGCTTTACTTCAAAAAATACTTTTGTTATGGATTTTCAAACATTTTCGTTTTTGTCTCGATAGCAACGTCGCAAGAATCAAGGTGACGGCTTGTTACACATCATTTTCCCTCTACTTTCAAATATTGTTATTGAGATATCGATAGTGGATCTTTCTACCCCCAGACCTATAAGCCCCTTCCTACGCTATTCATAATATACAGTTCAAATATTTCCACCCACAACATCCCTTGGGAAATAAATTCCAACAGCAAGTTTTGATCCCTTTCAATAATTAAGTATTATAGTTTTAATGCAATTGCAGAGGCTTCATAATTTTGAAAGTATCAATTTAAATTTCCCAAATCTACCCTTGTCGTCGTAGTTATACGTTGTAATTAAAGAATTAATATTAAATGTAAGGGAAAGAAAATTTAAGGGTTGCATGGCTGAGAGACTGACCATAGATTTGACCGTTACTTTATGAATTAAGTATTTTGTGAAAGGGACGTTAGATTTTGGAGATAGTTTTTGGATTAAACGTTAGGAAAAAAATTTGAACGTAAAATCTAACAACAGCTAAAAATAGTAGACGCCTAAATATTTGCTTATTTCATGAATAAAATTAATATATTTTAGAAGTCGACATTAATTTTGAGCCTATTATAAATCATTCTATTTATTATTATAATTTTCATACGAACGTTTGAATCAAGGAGTATTCAGGTTGCATAAATTTTAAATATATTTCTTTAATTTTATATATACATAAAACATTAACTCAAAAATGTTTTATAGCTATTTAACATATTTAAAAAATCGAAAATTGCCTAGGAAAATAATATATGTAACAATATTAATTTTGTAAATCGTTAAGAAAAAAATAAATTAAACTTATTAATGATTTGTGAGTGTAGTAGGTATATGTAAATGTATTTTAAATATAATTTCACTATTAATTAAACAAATTTTTGGTCAAGTCTTTAAGTAAATTCTTTCATTTTTTTGAGACTAAAGAGATATATGAATTATTATATATGTACAAATAAAAATTCCCTAAAATAGGTTTATGTAAGTCAAAAAAAACTACTAATTTGTTTAATTGTCTAACAGTTTGTTTATTACACTGCGGTTACAATTTAATTTTAAATATTTACATTAAAAATTAACTGGAAATTTAAATTGACACCACCATTTTTTACTATATGTAATAGTTCCCCAATTAATCAAATAGAAGTAAAACCAAATTTTGATGATGATGATGAAGCTTTTAGATTGGTTCCATTTTTCATAAAAAATTTTGATTTTAATTTGAACAAAAAAATCAAAATATCTAATTTATCGAAATTTGCAACTGCATTTTAATTTCAAAACTTTCAAAATAAAATTTAATAATTTTTCAGAATTTAAAAACATATGATTCAGCAATGTTCTGGCAAATATTCTGATTTAACTAAAAAATTCTGTTATATCAAAAGTTGCAGAAAAATCTAATTTATCAAAAAATAATCAGAAATTCTAATAAGAATCCAAAAAAAATCTGATGCAGAAAAAAATTCAAAAAATTCTAATTTTGTACATTATTAATGTGAAGATTCTAAATGTTTCATTTAAAAATACATATTTATCAATTTATTCTTGCTTAAAAAGATATTCATTCAAAATTTAATAATGAATAAAATATCCCTAAATATAAATGTAACACTATTTACATATATTAATAATATTGCCTTAGCGCAGGTTCTTGAGCTGAGTTAAACTAACTCGATTCAGGGAAGAATGGTGTGAGAGATTTCGCATTGCCAATTCACATCGCAGTGCCAGAAATGCGCTATATTCAATGGAAAACCTATTTTTCACTTACATTTTCAAGTGAAAATGGACATCGCTACTGCTTGATACTAGGTCATCCAAACCGGAGGTTCTAACTCACAACCCTGTCTACACTAAATGAAGTAAAAATTACTAAATAGAAATTTATGTAACATACATTTTTTAGATTACTGACTAAATTTATCATCATGTCCAAAATCGTCCTGGTTACACTTTGACCGTTTTTATTAAAAAAATGTTAGGCTAACTCAAATGCATCCACAATCAACCCTTTTAACAATTCTATACTATATTCAACAAAAAATTATTAATTATGCATATGGATCTAAATTCTCTACAGTAGAGCTCCCTTCATCTAAGGGTCTCTTACTACTATTCCAAATTCCAAGAGACCTCCGTCAGACTCAAGTGACCCAGCGTGTGGTATATTTTGAGTTTAGAGTATCCGCATAATAATATCAATACGAGGGCATAATACGGCAGCCGAAAAGTTTTATTTCAGGCCATTAAACATCAACATAAATGTGCATATAGATCATAATTCTAATTAGCCCGTTGTACCGGATAATGTAGTATGTGGAATGGTAACATGTCTCGAAAGCAACTTTTCATTTCAAAAACCAGCTGTTGTAAAGTTGAGGGTGGGCAATGACTGAATTTATTTTCATATATACGAATATAGGTGCAACGTACACAAATGCATAAAACATGTGTTCCGATACAGGGACGGACTTCGGGGGAAAAAGAGAAAGTAAAAGTAATCAACAGAAATAGAAGCTAGGGTATGGCATCGTGCCTTAAGGCAAATTACTGAAACTTTCCGTACCAAAAATTAAATTTTTGAAAAAAAGAAGCAAATTGTTCCTAAAACTTTGAAAAAAAAAATATGGAGATTTTTGAAATTGAATTTTTGCCTCGTATCTCCGAAACGACTGGACCTGCCTTCGTCAAAAACTGATCAGCACGTCTCATCAGAAGAAATCGAATGTTTTTTGAATCATTCAAATCGGTTGATACACGCGCCCGAAAACTTTGCATGGTGATCACTACAAGCTCTAAATTATTAATAAGTCGATTGAAAATTTGGTGCTTATAAAGAATACTGAAACTATACTAATTTTCGTGAAATTGTTCAGGATAAACAACGGTACAAATTATTTATGTCTGACAATTTTCTCTAATATTTTTCCCACTACTGTGATAATTATTCACAATTTCTGATCAACTATGATGTATTTTGATGAAAAGAATTTTGTATTTTGGTTATAATTGTACTTTTACCACGAACTTAAGATTGTAATGGCGATGTCTAATTGACCCTTTGAATTTATACGTGGAATAATTTAGTAAAAAGCAGAATGCCTGTAGGAGTTTACGTTTTTATAATAAAAAAAGTTGTGGTGGTTTATATTTTTACTTAATAAAATGAAAATGTTTACGAAAAGAAGGAGAGTTGGCAGATATGTATGAAGATGATTGACCAATGCTAAAACTGGTAAAGGTCAAAGAAAAGAAGCTTTTTAGAAGAATTTTATGAATATGATAACGTTATAAACAAAAATAATATATATAGTAAATATAATAAATTTAATTACTTTTTCAAAAAATTATGCTAAGAAATTTTATATTTGAAGTGACAAAATTGAAATAGTTTGATGATTTTGTGAAAAGTACATATTGCATATATATTATAGCACAGTTAATTATGAAGAAACCGTTTTTTATTTTTTTTTAATCCAAATACAGCTTTATTTGTGCATATATTTGTATTGCATATTCATATATAAAATGTTTTTAAAAAAATATTCTATCAAACAGCGAACAATCAGAAGCCCAAAATCCTATTTTTAAATAGAAGATATTAACGTCCTATAAATATGAGGAATACATTTTTTAGTTCACGTCAATTTGAATTGAATTGAATGAATTTAGCAAAAATCTATTATTTCTACTAAAAATTAAAAAACATTTATAAAATTCTAAAAAAAACACGTTTGTAAGATTAGGGGTTGGAGAACTGATTTAGTTTTTGTTTAACATCGATTGTACATCAAAACGTAGTAATTTTTTTGATAGGGCAACCCAGCGGTCAACCACTCTTCTACTTTATGTGTAAACTAAATATATAATAGATATGTGAATCTAAGGTGATTTTTACTTAAGATTTTTTTTAAATTTTATCACCTCTAGTAGAAATTTGATATCATACTACTTGATAACAAGCTGGCCGAGGATAGAACCGAATTTGGGTCAAGTTTGAGCTAGACACGTTCTTAATTATTACATCGCGATGGGTTCGTATTCAGATAATTTAAAAAACATTTGAAATGTACTGAAAACGAAAAATTGCTAGTTGTCGGAGATAGTTTGTGTTCAGACCAAAATTGTCTAGATTTTTATTTCTAAAAATAATTCTAGAAGGGTCTAAAATGATTTCACTTAAGTTCTTTCCAGATATTGCTCTTTTGTAAGTTTATCTCATAGAAATTTACATACGTATCTAATTGTTAAAATAAAAATAGAGTTAACCCTTTGCACTCGCATACCACTTCTTGAGAATGATTAGATTAGCCCAATGCACTGGACTCGGATTATTTACAGATCACCATTGGATTTTTGTTTTATAATTTATTTAAATAATTTAATAAACTAGTTTAAAATTAGTTTAAACTAGTCTTTAGCTCACATTTAAGATTCCGTAGAAGTTTCAACTAATAAGTGCGAAATTTCTTCAACTATATTTGCCAAAATCTTAGTTATACCGCATGGCTTCTGAAGTTTAGCTTGAGGCACAAAACTACCCCATGGGTAAATAGTTATTTATAAAATGCAGTCCTGTAAATTTTTCAAAATGCATTCCCAATCGGATAGATACACACATATAGTCTCTAATCGCACACAGGCGCACAAACGGTTGAGAACAGGCAGGGCTTTTCAAACTGTCTAGACTCCCCGGTTCGGTCGGCATGTGGCCCATTGATAAGTATATTTTTGTACCCGTATTTGGCAAATGTATGCCATATATAGCTAGGTATAGAGGACTTAGATGGAGAGCCGGCGAAATAATAAATCGAAAAATTAGGTATAAAAAATGGTTTACTTTAAGCGTCTTTATGATACGGGTTATATGTTTCTCAAACAAGACAATAATTGTATTAAAACTTGTCAAATTATCTAGCAACTGATATATCAATATTTTTTTTACAATTAAATTAATTAAAATATGTTATATTAGAAATAATTGAAGTAAGAAATTTAATAAATATTTAATAAGTATATAGTATATAGTATATAGATAGTATTTATTTACAAAATTAAATGCGATATTGTTGAAAAAACGTTTTTCCTAATTTAACACTTTTTACATACATAATTACTTGAAAGTCGAATGAATAGATTGATAATATGAATTTATTAAATTCATATGATATTATAATTATAAACTAATAATTGCGTGCTGAACGGAATATTCACTCGAATATAAAATCTATATAGCATGCTGATGATATACTCGATATGCACTATATCAAAACATAGGCATTTCTATTAAAAATAGATGTGATTGCATTTACATGTATGAACACAGCTAGTAATATATAAAACATTAATTGCATTATTTATCTCTAAATTACTATTTAATTGTAGATTTTTTCTCTAAATTGAACATTATATCTGCAGTATTGTACATTACATTGTAAACTTACTTAAATAAAATTCATAAGAAAAGCTATAGATCTCAAATAAAAAAGCTCTTTCAAAAAAAAATCTGCATTTCAGTGAATATTACGAATGTCAATGTAACGTATATTAATAAAAAGTAGAAGTAAATTTTGCCATAAAATGTAATAATCGTAAGAATATAGGTTAAAATAAAGATAAAAACGTATTGCCAATAACATTAAGGAATGAATAAATAAAATTTAAAGTAATACTAATATTCAAAATGAATATTATCAAAAACCAGATCAATATTTCTTTTCTTGGTCAAACGGCAAGTAATTCCATTTTTCAAATTTTTATGTAAAATTTTCTTATATAACTTTTTATTTGTTATATGACAAAAAAAGATATTTTTTTTATTTATTTTCATCAACATTTGCCATATACATAATTTTTGTCATAATTCGAAGAAATTAAAAATCTTTCAAATTTTTCAAAAATTTAAATAATTCAATTAATATATGTTCAATATAAAAATAATTTTTTTATGAGATTATCTTTGTATTAGATTTGTAAAAATCTATTATAAATAATCTTATGTCTTGATTATGTTTTCGAACTTTTATTTTGATAAATACGAAATATTAATAAATAAATGATAATACAAAAATTAATAGTTATTTAGTAATTTTTATATGATCTTCGAGAAAAAATACATAATTTATTTTAAACTAACATTAAATACATATCTGTAAAATAGATAACCATGAAACAGGCAAAAAACTATGTTTTTTCAAATAAGTTTATTGCTGCAGCATAAAAACATTGAGAAATAAAATATAAAAAAAACTGAGCGATATATTAAGATCAACAATATATTATAATAAATTTAATTTTTTCAATGAAGTAAAAAATGTAATGATTCGATTTTCATTGTACTTTAATTCAAAAAAATAATATTATTCAACTAATAATAAATAATATGTAATGAGAATTAAATATTTACTTGTTTTATTTTTTTTACATTTTTTAATCCTTTATTACAATTATTAAAAAATATAACGATTTGATTTTCATTGTCTTTTAATAATATAATATTGTATCCGATTAATAATAAATAATATCTAATAAAATTAAACTAATTTTCACTTGTTTCCTATTTTTGCATTTTTCAACCCTTTATCACAATTATCCTTTACAAAATTCCTCCAGCTCTCCGTCTACTCCCCAGTGACCCCTAGAAAAAGCACAGAGCGTTGAATTAAAACCGCACGCGGAATGGCAGATGCCGACGGTTTACGCAGATGAGGCCCATATACCA